>NW_026652291.1:44122563-44662073 GCF_009828535.3 Hylobates moloch
TTTAAAAAAAAAAAAACAAAAAACCAAAAAGTCTGGGCATGGTGGCTCACGCCTGTAATCCCAGCACTTTGGGAGGCTGAGGCAGGCGGATCATGAGGTCAGGAGATCGAGACCATCCTGGCTAACATGGTCAAACCCTGTCTCTACTAAAAATACAAAAATTTAGCCTGGCGTGGTGGTGGGCGCCTGTAGTCCCAGCTACTTGGGAGGCTGAGGCAGGAGAATGGTGTGAACCCGGGAGGTGAAGCTTGCAGTGAGCCAAGATTGTGCCACTGCACTCCAGCCTGGGCGACAGAGTGAGACTCTGTCTCAAAAAAAAAAAAAGTTAAAATTAAATGAAGGTGTCAGGAGGACAGGAGAGGATGAAAACACAGAAGGGAAGGCCTGGCCCAGGGAGAACACAGAGGGGACTCAGGCAGAGCAGGTGGAGGGCTAAGCCTGAACAGGAGGTCAGCTCATCCCAAGACTCAGACCTTTCTAAACAATGGCCCAAGCAGAAGAAAAGTAAGGGAACCTACTTAAGTCTAGGGGATGGAGGAGTAGGTGATAGGTGAGGGGCTTAAAAGGGAAAGTGGTGGGGAGGCCTCATTAGCATCTCTTCCAATTCTCTCAGACAGTTTCTTCCTTGTAACATTAAGTATCATTCAGGCAGAGAGCTGTCACTATGTAATTTGACTTCAAAATATTAATGGCAATAATATTAATGGGAACAGTCATTTAATATCTTGACAGGCACAATTTTTCAGAATCATGATTTTTCCTATTTTAAAATAAAATTCTACATATACAAGTTTGGTCCTATAGGACCAAATGACAACAGAAGGAGTCAATACCCATCTGAAACATTTCAGAGAGAAAAATGCATATTAGAGTTCTAATGAGGCAACTTCAGGAGTCACTTATTTTGCCAGAAAAGGACGGTTTAAGGAAAATGAGTTTAAATGGCAACTTAAACTCAAGGTCACAGTTGTACCTAGATCTTGTTTATGCCCCCTGTTGGTGTCCTGTTCTTATCAAGGGCAGGCTGTCATTAATACATTCCTGACATAGTCTGTGCTGGATGATGGTTTCAGTCTCGCTTTTTCCCATTTTGAAATCCATCTCTTATCACCCAAACAAAAGTTAACATTTTGTTTGAGGAACCTGGGATTCAGCTGATCTTTTCACACACCTTTAATACTTATTTAAGTAATCAAGGGAATAAAAACTATACTGGCATATTCATTCTCTCTAAACTACTCCTGAGGCTGCTCTTAAACTCACATATACCAAAAAAAAGTATATCTATATCTGAAATATGAATTTTTCAAGGGAAAACCTTTTAGCAAAAGTGTTTGAATCATGATTCAGACTCAAGACAGAGAATGATAAGGAATGATAAGGAATTTTTTCTCTCTACAAACATTTCCTGAATCCCAAGCATGTGCAGGGCACTTTACCAGGTGGTGGGGGAGGCTGGGGGTCCCTAATGTTCATGCAGATGGCAGTACTTCAGGGCTGAAAGCAGGTCAGTGGCCAAGGTGAGGGCAGACACCCACAAACATTCTCATTCACTCCAGACATTTGCAACAGCAGCGCCCCAGCAAATCAATACAACCACAACCCAGGTACAGGATGTGCATGACAAGAAGGCGAGGAGGCCCGGCAAGGAGACTCAAAAACAATATATTCTTGGCACAGCCAAAGAGCTAACATAGGCTTCTCTGAACAACCAAAACCAAGGCTACGCTAAACATCAAATGCAAACACTGTTGTGCCGTACTATGAAGCAAAGGAAATTTTTCTTCTGAAATATTGTACATATACAGTTCAGAAACCTTTAGCTTAAAATCACCTGTGAAAGATCTAGGTCCCAGAACAAGTGTCCAGTAAACAAATAAAAGTAGAAATGATCACCTTCAAATGAGTCCCCAGGTGGGGCATGGTGGCTCATGACTGTAATCCCAGAACTTTGGGAGGCCACGAAGGGTGGCATCACTCGAAGTCAGGAATTAGAGAGCAGCCTGGGAAACATAGTGAGACCCTACCTCTATAAGAAAAAAGGTTTTCTAATTAGCCAACCACGGTGGTGCATGACCGTAGTCCCAGCTACTCAGGTGGCTGAGGCAAGATCACTTGAGCCCAGGAGGTCAAGGTTACAGTGAGTTAAGATTGTATGTACCACTGCACTCCAGACTGGGCAACAGAGTAAGATCCTATCTCTGTAAAATAAAATTTTTTGTTTAATTGAGTCCACATAGGAAAAAAAGTACTTCATATTTTCTGCAAGCCAAATCAAATGTTCAGCCTAAGCAACATGGCAAGACCCTGTCTCTACATTAAAAAATTAGCTGAGCTTGGTGGCACACACCTGTGGTCCCAGTTACTCAGGAGACTAAGGCAGGAGGATCACTTGAGCCCAGGAGGTTGAGACTGCAGTGAGTCATGTTCACACCACTACATTCCAGCCTGGGGGACACAGTGAGGCCCTGTCTCAAAAAAAAAAAAAAAAAAAAATTGTTGGTGTCCTTGAATACATCTATAAATCCATATTCAAACAATGCACTTTTTTTTTTTTTTTTTTGAGACAGACTGTCACTTTGTAACCCAGGCTGGAGTCCACAATCTCGACTCACTGCAACCTCCACCTTGCCTCCTGGGTTCAAGCGATTCTCATGCCTCAGCCTCCTGAGTAGCTGGAATTACAGGTGCGTACCACCAAGCCCAGCTAATTTTTGTATTTTTAGTAGAGACAGAGTTTCACCACGCTGGCTAGGTTGGTCTCGAACTCCAGACCTCAAGCAATCCACCCACCTCAACCCCCATAGTGCTGGAATTACAGGCAGGAGCCACCACACCCGGCCCTAATGACGCACTTTTAAAAGTAGAGTTTTCCTCCTTGAAAGCATGACAGAACAATTCACATCCACCAACTTGTATTGGATATTCAAACTAATCAAGGAAAATATATTTTAATGCCAATTGAAAGAGCCTGTAGAGCATTATTTCCCTTAATTACAGCAGTAAAAGTACTCACTTCAGCTTTTCAAAGGCCTCTTTCTGTCCTTTGCGGCTAAATATTGCAACTTGACTTATTTCTGGTTTGTTGGTTCTAACTCAGACCCTCTGCTGTCCAATATTGAATAAGCAAACCAACAGATTTAATTTCAAGGTGTTCCATGAACCAACTTTAGCCAACATTGTAACTATAATAATTCCAGCTTCATTTTCCCGTATTCCTTGCAAGATCTTTCAGAGAGGACCTATGTATAGAATTTACCCCCAATCGCTGTGATTCCAGGATAAGGAAGCCATCTTCTCTTCCACCAGTAACTAGAAATCTCCTACTGATTTACATTCCAGAATCCTACATAAAAAGCAAAACCAGTGAGGAAGTTGTACTCAAAAATCCCTTCTCTTAAATTCTATGTAAATAAATATCTGCTTTCAAAGTTAACTTCAGAAAAGGGCTGGGCCCATCACTTCATATTGAAGTGCTGAGGGTAGAATGGTGGTAATGATGGTGACATCAACAATGATTTTTCTGTGGTAGTATATGTCATGCCCTGTGTAGATGGTTTACATTAAGTCCTCACTGTGTTCTGAAGTAACCCTGTGAGGCAGGTACTGTGTTGTGGATGAGAGAACAGGCTTGCAGGGGTTAAATTATCCCTGCTAATAAGAGGCAGAATGAATAGCTGAACCCCAATCTGGCTGACACCCAACCATCACACTATGATGCACTGATAATTATGGTAGTTGTCCAATAAATATTACCCAAAGCCTGTATTTGTGTATCATTAGTCCGTAATTATAGATTCTGCATCCTAATTCATGTGACTTAGGCAAATGTTAATGTGTCTTCTTTAAACACAGACCAAATAAATGTTGAAGGGATGGGGTCAGAAATATTCAGGGAGATGCCAAAATAGGCATTATCTAAAACTATTCAAAATAGGCAAAATTACCCAGAGTTAGTTCACAAAATTATAATCAAAAAAGTAAATGAGCTTTCAGAAGTAAGCAAGAATCAATTATATCTAGTTTTGGTGGGGGGGGGGTGGGGAGAGGGTGTGGGTTTTTTTATTTTTATTTTTTTTTACAATGGCTGAGGTTTTATTTCCTTTACGATTACTGTTAGTATGTTTATTAATTCTCAGCCATAAATGTATAGTTCTGTAACAAATAAAAACAAGTTGGGGCCCCATCAGTTATACCACTACAATGCAATTATCCTGTCCATCTAAATTATTGAAACTTTCCATTAATATTTATGAGTCCATAGAAAACAAATATACTTTTCAGAAACTGAAAAATACGGAATAAACTTCAGAGTCTTTGTTTCCTTTCCCCATCCTCTCTTTAGAAAACATGTTACTGAAGGAGGTGGAGATAACCAGATGCTTCTATGATGTCATTTGAGAGCACCAACAAGACTATACCCTACCCCACCCCAAGAAACTTTCACACCACCACCCTGTTTTCTAAGAGGCAACCCTATGGGTATCTTTCCTCAGCCAGTACGATTCTTTTCAGAAGGCCCTTGTCAAAATATTCATTTCCTCAGGAAATTAAAAGCAACCAAAGCTTTGCCTGCCAAGATTAGAGAAAATAAATAAATAAATAAATAATTTTGTTAAAGATTTAAATAAAAAAAGCAACCAGGCTAGGAGTGGTGGCTCTTGCCTATAATCCCAGCATTTTGGGAGGCTGAAGCAGGATAACCTGAGCCCAGGAGTTCAAGACCAGCCTGGGTAACATGGCAAGCCCGTCTCTAAAAAAATTTAATTAATTAATTAATTTAAAAAGCAATCAAAGCTAGCATTTCTCCAGTGCCTCTCTTGTGCTGGGCATGTTTAATGTAGTTAATAGCAAACATTAGCACCATTTCCCAGAAGAGAAAACTAATCTTCAGAGATGGAGGGACTTGCTCATCGTTCACACTCCTAGGAAGCAACAGATCTGAGACAATGCCCCAAGCTTTCTGACACCAAGCCGACTCTCTTTCTACCACCCTCCATTGTTTTTCCACCTGCCAAGCTTGTTCCCATAGTAGGGCCTTTGTTGCCTCTGCTTGGAATGCTCTTTCTCTAATCTTCACAGGGCTGTGTGCTTCTTGTCAGTCAGGCCTCAGCTGAATTGTCACCCTCTCTGTGCTGCAACTCTGCTGCACTGTGCTTTACCTGTCATTTGCAGACAGCGACCACTCCAGGTAAAGCAGCCACCTTGTCACACTGAATCAAGTCACCCTGCTTTGATTCTCCACTTGGTACCTACCCAGCATTTGTCATTTTCTTCATCGTGAGTTTGCCTGCTTGTTATCCACCTCCCTGTGCTAGGGCAGCAGTGCTAGAGAGCCGAGATGCTGGGTCTTGCATTCTCTGCCCTACCTGTAACACCTAGAACAGGCTAGGGCACAAGGTAGGTACTTAATAAACACCTATGAATGACTGACTGGATGGCTTCCCTGCTGCCTCCACCACACACTGAGGTGGAGTCGGGAAAGAATCTTGGCCTGAAGTCCAGAGAGCTGGAGTCTCACTTTACCTTTAGCTAGGGGGGCTGCTCTGTGGACAATCTCCATTCAGCTCAATTTCCACCAACATCAGGTTGCCTGTAAGATGCTGGCTGAGTGAACTGGAATTCCAGAGAGACCAAAAAACCTGTTGGGTCACGGGGACCCAGACCATGGGAGACTGGGGCTCAAAGGGTAAGAGGATCAGGCAGCCCTCACCAATCTCATCATTTTGTCTTAGACTAACACAGCAGAGCACCATAATGCCCACTGCAGCTCAAAAAGAGTGTGTTTTAAGAAAAAGTGTATGAAAAAGATGAATCCTATTTCTTTTTACAAGGGAAAAGTTTATATTAACAAAAGATACCAAGCCAGGGTCACTCAAACTGTCCTAGTTTTGTTTTTTTAAGTTTTCATCTACTGCAAACCTCAAAGAAACTCTTTCAAAAAATAGAGGCTTTTGAAAATACCTAAATAACACAACCAAATAGGTCCTAAAATGGGTCATCATCTAGTATATTTCACCAGGAGCCATAAGTGAGAACACATTTTTAAGAACATCTTTTTCTCTAAAATTTATAGCTCCTAGCTCCTGTTTTCTACTAACTATTTTCTATAATTAATTGAAGTGAAAATGTCCTCAAATACAAAAGAAAACACTAGAACCACACCCTGAATGTTAGGAATTAATAAAAGCCTTATTTTTGAACCCTTTCAACTGAGGTTTCTCAACCTGAGGTCCAGTGTCCTTTAGGTTTAGGAAAGGCTTTAGGAGGGCTACTAATCTGATGACATTGTTCCCAGAATATCATAATGTGCACATATGTGCATTTTTCCAGAAACAGCTCCACAGCTCTCATCATCTCTAAAAGGGTCTAGGGCTCGACAACAGTTTCAAAAGCACTGCTTTGGATGGAATCTGCTCTCAACTCTTCTGCACCATAATTAAACAACAGTAATCTATATTAAAGCATCTAAGAGGCCCACAGTTTGCAAATAAATAAATGTATTCTGTTTATGGAATTAGGCTAATACACATATGACTTTTGGGTATGCTTCCCAAAATAATTTCAGAGCCCAGAACAAATCTGAGTATCAGAAGTCTCCTGAATATATTTCAGAAGGGAGAAGAATTTCCATTGTCCAACGGAACCATTACCAGAACCACAAAACTCTGACACCGGAAGGACCACAGAGCTCAAGGGGCCCAGCCCTCTAACATCACAGACGCAAAAACCAAAGTCCATTGTAAGGAAAAAGTGTATCATACTTAAGTGCTTGCGAACGAGAGGTGGAGAGACAGAGCTATGCAAGTACAAGAGACAGATGTGACTTACGAATAAATATGCAGCTTTGCGGTTTTTGTTTAAGTGCCTGGAGAACAGAGGCTAGGTCTGAAATTGGAAATACAGTACAAGGTATAGAATATGCTCACTCTCACCTGGACTTATTTTATTAATGCAATTATGACAGGGCTCATGTTGACCATGGTTTTATGCTCTGGCAAATTTCTTAATTTTTTACCACAAGCACAAACTAAACATCTTTGGTAACTTTTAAGCATTTATCTCCCTGTGAGGTCAAAGGTGTGCAAGGGTAAAACTTATATGCAATCAAAGGAACTTTTGGGAAGGCAGTACATAATAAAAGCATTGCTGGTAATCTTCCTATTAAGTGGGCTTTCTACTACAAAAGTCCTATGTGCTTTGACAGATACTGCTCTAATTTACTGGTGCTACAGAAGCACACTAACATAATAATCTTGATAAATATCTCCAGATAGGACCATGATTCTCAACAAAAATCTCCCGTCTCATAAAATTCTTTAACACAGCACTTAAACACTACCATAGTCAATACCCTTGGGCTCATTCCTCCCTCTAATTAAAATGTCTGTCCTACAGTGATTTGTAGTATTTGTCATCACCCTGGGTGGATACATAGACTGGTAGCTACAGATACTTTCGGACAATAATGCTGTAATTGCCATACTAGTGAGAATGGCTTCTAGCAAAACAGTGGGATTCTCAGTCTCTCTCTGACTTGCTGTAACAGGGACATAACTTACAACCATCCCATAGAACAAGGAGTGTATTAGCGTAAATCAAGAAATACAACTGCATGGCTTGAAATGTATTTCCTTAAGGCTGATTCTAAACCAAGAAAATACCAACATCACTAGCAATGCTATACAAGTCACTTAGGTGTGAGCTAAATCCTCTCCAACTCTAAGCAATTTAGATTTGGACCAATTTAATTCTTAGGAGTTACTAACTTGGATAACACATAATTCATTTTGACAGTTTAAACCAAACCAATTACTCCAAAAGGGAAGAAATTATGTAATTGCCTAATACATGGAAGCAGAGGCTTTAGAGATGTAAAGGTCTTTGGAGATCGTTTAGTGCAGCCGCCTCACAATATAACAGGGAAATGAGACCCAGATAAGTAGACGCTTGCCTAAGGTCACAGCTTGAACCCAGTTCTCCTGACTCCCATTAAAGTACAGCGTTCCCCTATTGCTGGGAGTTGTATACTGAAATAAAAAGAGGGTTTTTTTGTTGTTGTTTTTTTCTTTTTTTGAGACAAAGTCTCACTCTGTTGCCCAGGCTGAAGAGCAGCAGCTTGATCATAGCTCTCGCTGCAGCCTTGAACTCCTAGGCTCAAGCGATCCTCCTGCCTCAGCCTCCCCAGTAGAAGGGACTACAGGTGCACACCACCACACCAGCCTGGCAGAGTTGGTTTTCTTTTTAAATTGGATAGTTAATATAATACTAATTTGCAGTAAAAGTTAACTCCCCATATATTTACTAGTAAGCTAGCTTTCTCTGAAATACTAGGACACAAATATATATGTAAGTAAAAATCTAAGTAAATATACATCTAAACTAATGCATTTTATAAATTAATAAATTATTACATATCTAAATAAATCTAAGTAAGTATATCTATATTTTTATAGATATAGATTAGATAGATATTAATACATATTAAATGTAGGTATATCACACTTCTCATGAGCTAGGGCAAGCTTGTTCAACCCACAGCCCCTAGGCTGCATGCAGCTCAGGACAGCTTTGAATGCAGCCCAACACAGATTTGTAAACTTTCTTAAAACATTACGAGACTTTTTTGAGGATTTTTTTTAGCTCATCAGCTATCGTTAGTGTTAGCATATTTTATGTGTGACCCAAAACAATTCTTCTTCCAACGTGGCCCAGGGAAGCCAAAAGATTGGACACCCCTGTTAGGGCAACAGTAATGATTTGGCTGGAACTTTGGTTCCCACATTCTGAAAACAAAGGCTTGAGCTACAATGTCACAAAATTTAAAATGTCCCAGGTCCAAGCAAGTAATGAGTCAAGAGAGTTGGCTTCATAACAGGGAGTGGTGGGATCTGTGGCAAACTGCAGCACCACAGCACTAAATGCCTTCAGTTTCAATGTTAAAAACATCTGTGCCAAATGAATATACCTACAGGCTGTCTGCAGGCCTAAGAGCTATCAGGATTTTTGTTGTTGTTCTGAATTAGATGATCATCCTGCTTCAACATCTATGATTATTTTATGCTCTATACAAAAGTTAAGGTATTTGATGGTTCAAATATAGTGTTCCTACTTTCTGCCTTTGCAGAGTCAAAAGTTCTTTTGCAGGTCATCTGTTCACAAGCATGCAAACAGTTCCCTCCCAAACTTTCCAAAGATGGAAACATTTCTGTAGGTCAGGAACATTTACCTTTCAAAAGGGCATCTGCGATGTCCCTCTGGGAAACATTATCAGGTCAGAAGTTCCTTTTCTTCTCTTGAGCAAAGACTGTTCACAGTCACTTAACTGAAGCAGGCTGTGGCTCTCTCTGCCGGGTCCTTAAAAGTCAGCTCTTTGTTTTTCATCCAGGAAGATGTTCCCGACCTCCCCAAACCAGGGGCTTACCTGCCTGTAAGTACTTCTGTAATTCCCTAGTTGCTTTTGTTTGCTTTTTATCCCAATCTCCCTCCCCCTTGGAATTACAAGCCCTAAGAAAGAATGGGTCATGTGTGTCCTGTCCACTTGACTTTACAGGATAGAGCACAATGCCTGGTACTTAGTACATGCTCAGTGGATGCTCACCTAGGGCTTGGCATTTCAAATAGAAACATGTAGTAGTCTGTCAGAGTCACTACTACAAGAGCCAAGCGGATGAATCTTAGTCAATTATTCAAACAACTACACCCTGAACTCCCTGTGACCAGTGTCACACGCTTCCATTAGAGGCCAATCCATTCATACGTCCGTTCTTTCAGGTTGGAGGAGACAGCGGCAAAAGAGATCTCAGGATACTGAGGGAACACTAGGAGGAGGACCAAACCCAGACTGGCACATCAGGGACAGTTGTCTGGGTAATTAATGTCCATAATGAGACCTGAAGCACAAGTAAGAATTAGCAAAGCAAAGTGTTCCTCCTTTTGAGGAACTGAAAGATGCTCATTGTAATCTGGGGAAATGTAAGAGAAAAGGCTCAAGAGGAAAACAGGGTATAGATCATGGAGAACATCCTATACCATTTTAAAGACTCTGGACTTTGGCTGGGTGCAGTGACTCATGCCTGTATCCCAGCACTTTGGGAGGCTAAGGCAGGCGGATCACCTGAAGTCAGTAGTTTGAGACCAGCCTGGCCAACATGACAAAACCCTGACTCTACCAAAAATATAAAAATTAACCAGGTGTGGTGGTGCGTGCCTGTAATCCCAGCTACTGAGAGGCTGAGGCAGGAGAATCACTTGAACCTGGGAGGCGGATGCTGAAGTGAGCCGAGATCGTACCACTGCACTCCAGCCTGGGCAATGGAGAGATTCTGTCTCCAAAAAAAAAAAAAAAAAAAAAAAAAAAAAAAAAAAAAAGACTCTGGAGTTTATCTAAGAGCAGTGGAGAACCACAGAGGAGTTTTAAGTAAAGAAATGACTATTGGTTTGGCAATTGAGAAAGACTATTTTGGATACAATAATGATAAGAGTGGAAAACCATGGGCAGGGATTGAGTTTCCACTTAGGCCTTATTTTTATCACATTCTAATAAAGTGGAGCTAAGAAGTCAACACAAAAGGGGAACACAATCTAGTTGACTGTTTTTTCAGCTTCTTTTTTTTTTTTTTTTGAGACATGGTTTTGCTCTGTGATTTAAGCTAGAGTGCAGTGACATGATCATGGCTCACTGCAGCCTCAACCTCCCAGACTCAAGTGATCCTCCCACCTCAGCTTCCCAGCTGGGACTAGAGGCATGTGCTACCGTGCCTGGCTAATTTTATTTTTTTGTGGAGATGGGGTCTCACTATTTTACTTAGGCTGATCTCAAACTCCTGGGCCCAAGGGATCCTATCGCCTTGGCCTCCCAAAGTGCAGGGATTACAGATGCGGGCCATAGCACCTGGCCCCAGTTGCTTTATTAAATAAAAAAGGACTACCAAAAATCCCAGGCACCTGTATTATTCTACACAAATGCTTCTCTTCTCATAAAAATGCACCACACTTTTACCATCACCACTAATCACCATTCTAAATACTTACTAGATACCAAAACTTCACTAAGAGTTGCATAAGATAAAATGATTCACGTTCCACCCACCAACCTCATTCCTCTCCAAGTCTGAGGCACAACCTTTTAAATGCTGATGTCTTGCTTCTGCCCTGACTTTAACATTTTGGGCATGAAAATTACAAGCGAAAAACGTTATAACGTATTACAAGTTTTAAAATCATAGTCTTTTAAAATGACGTAAGAGCAGGGAATTTTCCATAGACAAGGTTTTCAATCCATTACCATATTCAAAGAATACAGCAGTCAGGCCCAGTCTTTCAAGCACATATTGGTATGTCATTGAATGATTTAACAGAGGAATACTGTTCATCCAGTAACTCCTCAACTATTTTCATTTATTTCTTTTAGAAAGATGGAAAGATGCTCCCAAAGTACTTACACTTTACTTGTCCCCCAATCACATAAAATTTTGTTTAACAAATATTTAATGTTTACTACATATGAGACATTGTCCCAGGGTTAGGACAGTGAATAAGAGAGGTGGGTCCCTGCTCTCAAGCCATTTGTAATCTAAAGGAGGAAAGTATAATAAGCAAATTCATTAACAAAATGATCTCAGAGAGCAATGAGTGCAACGAAAGACAGCAAGATAATATTATGGCCAGGAAAATGCTCTCCAAAGGGGAAAATATCTGAGCCACAACTTGTTTGTGATGAGAAGCAGCTGGTCCCACTGTAGCAAAATTCTTCTTACAATGAAAATGAAGATGCTACATAGCCAATACAATTCACATACACTGAAATAAAACTCCCTCAAGATTCTAAAATATGTTTTTCCTCTTAAACACTGTGGGTTGATCAGTCAGTGTTAGACATTCCTTCCAATTGGCTCAGAAAAAAATCAATCATGAGAATAAACAACTGCACTACAAAGTACAAAAGAGAATGAACCACTAGATAGAAAATCTGGAATAATTTTGGTGGTATAAATTCAGACACCTAGATCCAGGAAGGAAGGGAAAAGATAATCCATGATTGTCCAGTAGTAACATGGCTGCTTCACCTGACAGGACTGATTACAAAACAGGTACCTCACTGAGAAATTGAGAGAAAGCGGCCCTCCAGGGCTGCAGAGAACACAATGTCTTCAGGAGGGTTGAACCGGGAAAACAGCCTGGGATCCTGCCAAGCCGGTCCTTCCTTCCTGAGGGGGCGCCAAGGTCTTTCCATGACGCAGCCTCCAGCTCCTCCTGCCTCCCCATGTCCCCAGCACTCTGCATTAAGCATTAGATGCTGGTCCCCATTTAGAAGGTCAGCAAATCAAGAGCAAGTACACGGAAGAAGAAAATAGAGTTTAAACAGAGGCAATTCTTCAGTTTTTGGAAGCCAGAGAAATTATGCAAAATAAACATGTTCTAGAAGCAGCAGAAAAAAACTGACAGTGATAATTTAGAAAATGAGACCGTGTCCAAAAATCAGAAACTAACTTGTTTTATTGTGATTTCGTTTTTTCTATGCTCCCACTCTCATAAATATTTTCTACACTAAAGAGGAAATGTAGTTTTCAAGAGTCAGACTTGGTTCAACTGAAATTCTGTCATTTACTAGCATCTTACTTAACATCTTCAGTAAAATATGCATAAGTCCTTATTGGTTTTCTTCCCCACAGATTTATTCAGGTATAATTGTCATATAGTAACATGCACATACTTAAAGTGAACTATTTAATAAGCTTTGACATATGTATATAACTGTGAAACCATTGCCACAATCAGAATAATACAAATATTCATCTCCCCTAAAAGTTTCTGCCTCCTTTGTAATCCACCTCCCTCACCTCCGCTCTCCATTTTTAGGCACCCACTGATGTGCTTCCTGTCACTATAGACTCCTTTTCATTTCTAGAATTTTGCATAAATGAAATCGTACTTTTTTGTCTAGCTTCTTTCACTCAGCATAATTATTCTGAGATTCATTCCTGTTGTTACATGTGTTAACAGTTCATCTTTTTTATTCCTGAGTAATATTCCATTGTATGGATAAACCACAATTGTTTAAACATTCATCTGTTGACATTTGAGTTGTTTCCACTTTGGGGGTTATTACAAATAAAGATGCTATGAACACTCGTGGACAAGCCTTTGTATGAATGGTTTCATTTCTTTCAGTAAATACTAAAGAGTAAGTTATACAGTAGGCATATGTTTGATAGTTTAAGAAACTGCCAAACTATTTTCCAACACGATTTACCATTTTACATTCCTCACAGTAGCATATGAGAGTTCCAGGTGCTCCACTTCCTCACCAACACTTGGTATGGTGAGTCTTATTAATTTTAACCTTTCTAATGGGAGCATACTGAGATCTCATTTTGGTTTTAATTAGCATTTCCTTAATGACTCATGATTTTGAGCATCTTTTAATGTGCTATTTGGCATGAAGGTGAGTGCCTATTGAAATATTTGACAAATTACAATTCATTTGTTGGATTTTAAATTAGGTATTTTTCTCATTATTATTGTGCTGTTAGAGTTCTTTTATATATTCATGTTACACATCTTTCATTTACATGTTGCAGTTATTTTCTCCCATTTGTGGCTTGGGTTTTTATTTTCTTAAACATTCTCTGGGAAGCAATAGTTTTTCATTTTGATAAAGTCCAACTTACTGATTTTTTTTTATAGTTGGTGCCTTTTGTACGCTATCTAAAAAATTTTTGCTGAACCCAAGGTCACTACAATTTTGTTTTCTTATAGAAGTTTCACAGTTAAACTCTTACATTTAGGTCTATAATCCATTTTGAATTAATGTCTTTGTAGGATGTGAGGTAAGCGTCAAGGCTCATATTACTGTATGTGGCTATCCAGTTGTTCAAGCACCATTAATTGAAAAGATTATCATTTCCCCCACTGAGTTGCCTTCTTGGCAGCTTTATCAGAAATCAGTGGATCAAAAAAAAAAAAAAAAGAAATCAGTGGATCATATATGTGTGGATCTATTTCTAGACTCTCTTCTATTCATTCCACTGATCTGTATGACTCTCTTTATTCCAATACCACATTATCTTGATTACGGTCATGTTACAGTTAGCCTTGAAATCAGATAGTGTAAGTCCCCCAACTTGTTCTTTTTCACAACTATTCTTAGACTGGTCTCAGTACTTTACATTTCCATATAAATTTTAAAGTCAGTCTGTCAATTTCTACAACAAACTTGGATTTTGATTGAGATTATACTGAATCTATTGAATACTTTGGGAAGAATTGAGATCTTAACCATATTGAATCCTCTCATCCATAACCTACAGCTAAGAGCTTCTCTGGATCTAGCAAAAACTAAGTCACTAGGTTTTGGGGGTTTTTTTGAACCTGCAACTTCAATAGTTTTTTTTAAGTCAGTAATCTGTAGTTCCACTTGCAACACATAAATTTATTATGGAGTAAATTCAATTATTTCACATGTAACTCTCTGAATAAACTACACGTCAATTTAAAATACTAAAGATAAGTAAGTATTTCTTTAATCCTGAACTTCAAAAGCAACTTTGGGCCAGATGCAGTGGCTCACACCTGTAATCCCAGCACTTTGGGAGGTTGAAGTGGGAGGACGGCTTGAGGCCAGGAGTTCAAGACCAGCTTGGTCAACAAGGTAGCAAGACCCCATCTCTATTTTTTTAAAGCATTTTTGAACCTATAAAGGATAATTTTTAAAAAACAAGCATGCATTCCATATATTTCCAAATATTTTAACAAGATTTTCTTTAAAAAGAAAAGAAACAACACTCTGCCCATCCTATCTACCCTATCCTTACAGTTCTGAAATACACAAAACCTTTTTTAAAAAAACAACAAAAAAATCTGCCTTCTGATGCATGCACATGCATGAAAAACCGTTGGTTTCAAGGTCAATTAAATGCTGACCCTCCCTACCAACCAAACACTCAACGTTTTCCAAAACACCACCAGTGGGTTATATTAAACATCTAAGTGTAATTATTTCAGACCATTATAAATATTGAAATCTGATTTACATTGAATCCTTTATTCATCCAGTGGAACAATAAGCAGCTCTGTACACGCCACCTAGTCAGATAACCTGGATCTTCCTACACTTATGACACCAAGAAGTCCTCATCTTTTGGTCTTCATGTAGGCCGCAGGTTCTCCACCTTGACTGCATACTGGAATCACCTGGGGAGCCTAAAAGTATGGATAATGGGGTCCCACAGCCAGAGATTCCTATCTAGAATCTTTAAAAGTGGGGATTTTTTAAAGGTCCCTGGGTGATTCAAGTGGGCACATTACGGTTGAGAAGGACGAGTCTAGGCTCTCTCCAGGAAGAGATGCTTCTCATGGCCATTGGCCAATCTGCACTACCATAATTCAGAACCTAGTTCCTCTAGAGCTTTGCCCAACCTAACTCCTAATCAGACACGAATAGAACTCAACAATTCCATCTGGATGCCTACACTCACTTCTATTTCGTTTCCAGAAATTCACAGGATAAATGTAAATATCTAACTGTATTTTAGCAATTCCTCTCTAGTCCCCACTTCTAAGTACCACAAAGTAAATTAGGCTGAAGGGAAATTAACTCAATATAATTTGACGATTAAGGTTAAACAGTCATTATGGTTTTTGTACTTCTATTTAAAAGGAACAAATATCTCCACAAGCCATCTTTAACTTTAGAAAATATACGGTAAAATTACCAATTCCACAAAGTGTAAAATAAATACCTAAATGAGCCTTCATCACCATCCAATTTCATCACTTGTAAATTTCAAACAGATTTTCAATACTGATATTGGGTTCAAAACTGACTCCCTCCAGAACTTAAACTATTAAACTCCTGAGAGTCTTCAAATGACGTACTCCACTTTGCCAAACCAGACTACTTTATTGTAATTATCATTCCATCATCTCAAAGTGGGAACGATAACACCTGCATCACAAAGACAGTGTGAGGATTAGGCAGTAAAATCATGTTAGCACCGTGTAGAGTGCTCTAGAAGTTTTAATTGATTTACAGCAGAAATTTTGCTTCATGGGAACTATGTGAAAAGCAGAGGCAAGTGGGAAGCTGCGGGTAGCTACACGTCAATACCCAGGAACACAGGCTGGTGATGGGGGGAGGGAAGGCAGTTAACAAACTCCTGAGGAGTCCTTACAGCCTCTTCTCAGACCCATAGCAGCAGAAACCCATACTGCAGGACTCTCACCTCGGACTAAGTTACTTGCAAGTATATGTAAATCTCATCTCCTTGGAAAACTACTAAATAATAAAACTGCCAACGTGCAGACCCAGGCGCTCAGATCCCTGCCAGTGTAGCTCATGTACCTCTGGGATGTGCAAGCCGAAACACGTGTGCACGTCTGGGCGGCTGAACCAACATGTATCCATAAACATTATGAATAATACTCGCGGGAATGTACGGCTTTCTCCTAAGTAGCGCTTGAAGCACTTTACCCAAATCAAGTCCCTTTCGTATCACTCCTTCCCTGCCTTTCCTACGTATCACTCGCGTGCTGAAAGTTGGAGCTCCTTACCCAAAGACTGGGCGGAAGGGGTGACCGCCCTGGACCCCTGCCCGACTTCCCGTTAGGCCAAGCCGCCGTCCTGAAAGGGGATCGTGTCCAGGCTGGCTTCCTGGAGACACACCTGCGCCTGCACACACCCACCGCGGTCGCGTCACCAGTGCCGCGTCCACCTGGACGAGGACCAAAGTCTGGAGGGAATTCCCTCAGCCACAAAGCGATGGGAAAGCGGGACCCGGGTGAGTTTTGAACAACATAAGGGGAACGGGGGTTGGGTGGACACAAAGGGAAGGGGTCACTGCTACTCACCCAACCCTCGAAGGTGTCCGAGGCGCCGGTCGTGCGCAGCAGCTCCTGGAACTGCAGGGTGCAGTTGGCCACGAAGTGGTCGTAGCCCAGGGGCGTCTCGTGGAAGACGGCCAACTCGAGGTGGCCGCCGTCGGTGACGTTAGCGCAAAACTCCTCGTTGTACGTGGGTTTGTTGGTCTTCTGCTTGGTGCTTGTCTGGCCCACGCGCACCTGGTCCACGCTCACCGTCAGATAGGGGTCCAGCAGCTGGTGGCCCTTCTTGAAGAGCGAGTGGCGCAGGGACCAGCGGGTGGGCTGCAGCCCCACCGCCTCACCGATGCGGACCCTCAAATAGCCATTGAACTTCATGGTGCCAGACGACATGCCGGCGCCACTGCCCCGGCACCGGGGGGCCGCGCTGGTTCGCAGCGGGAGAACCGGGAGTCCCGTCTCAGGCCAGCCCTCGGGGCAGCTGCAGGAGTCGAGGCAGCCCTGGGGAAAGGCAGCGCCCAAGCGCCCCTCGACTGGCCATTCTGCCTCCTCCGTGGGACTTTTCCCTCCCCTCCTTCCCTCCCTCCCGAGGTGGAAAGGAGGGGAGCCCGCCGCCGAGCCCTCAGCGGGCCGGGGAAGCCCGACCGTCCCTTCCAAGCGCGCGGAGCTTTCCGGGGGCTCGCGCGGGACTCGCCCCTTCTCCAGGGCCGGGCAGCTCCTCTCCCTGGAGAGCCGGAGCTACCCGTCCGGTGAGCTCCAGCCCTAAGCGTCTCTTCCCCCGCCTCCTCTTGCTTCGCCTTCTGCCCCCGCCTCCGAAGGCTCACGCTCTCCCCCACTCGGCGAGCTTCAAACCAGGAAGCAGCTGCCGCCGCCTCATCCCCGGCGAGAACCTCGCGCCGCCAGGTTCCAAGTTCACAGAACCCCCGCGTCCGCTCCCGCGTCTTCCGGACCCCGGGGGCGTGGCGCGCGGTCCGCGGCCCGTCCCTGCGGTGGGTGGATCCCCGCGCAAGCACCCGGGAGTCCAGTGCCCGCTTGCGCCGCCCTGCGCGCCCTCCTTCTAGCGCTGGGTCTGGCCGTGCGCTGCGGGTTAGGGGCCACCCCGGGCGCAGGCCAAAAAGGAAAGGGTTAGTGGCCCATCCCGAGCAAACACCTGAGGCGTGGGAGACTGGCCTGGGGAGGGATGGAAGGTTGGGAGGACGCAGAGGAGGGCGCTCCAGCCCGGAACCCGCGCGGCGAGGAGTCGCCCGCCCCCTCTCTCCCAACCTCCCCGGTGGGCTGGTGACCCTGCAGGGCCATCCCCAAGAGGCCCTGGCCGGAGGCGGGGGCACGGCGGGGAGGTTCTTTTTCCTAATATTTACAGGGATGGCTCATCCCGGGGTCAGCTCGAACGCATCCTGTTTGTGCGCCCTTCCTGCAGAGGCTAATTACACAGTTGTGTGTATGTATGTGTTTTAATAGGGCAGTAGTAATGATGGAAATCCTGTTCGCCTCCTTCCTCGGAAGGTGTGCCTTGTTGCACAAAGAGCAGGAAAGGTCGGTTCTTCTGGAGACAGACATGGCCAAGAGGTAGTAAGTCTCTTCCTTTGCGGGTGGTTCCTGGTCCACCCAGCCCTGCGCGGCAAGGGCAGAAAATGTTCACACACACAGGCTGTCCCCAACACAAACGCGGAAGAAATTGCCTCTTCTAGGAACACTCCAGGTTGTTGTATTTGCAGTCAGAGTGGGCAGCCTTCTGATGCTTCCCACCCCGTGGCCCCTGCAGATTTTGTCTCCGGGGAGGACCTTTTGGCCTACGCTGCTATGCCACAAAGCTTGCTCCCTGAGGGCCAGCCACAACCAATTTGTTTCCCATAAAGCCTAGGCCAATTTTTGTTGTTGTTGTTGTTGTTGTTGTTGTTGTTGTTGTTGAGACGGAGTTTCGCTTTTGTTGCCCAGGCTGGAGTGCAATGGCGCAATCTCGGCTCACCACAACCTCCGCCTCCCAGGTTCAAGCGATTCACCTGCCCCAGCCTCCCGAGTAGCTGGGATTACAGGCATGCACCACCACGCCTGGCTAATTTTGTATTTTTAGTAGAGACGGGGTTTCTCCATGTTGGTCAGGCTGGTCTCGAACTCCCGACCTCAAGTGATCCGCCTGCCTCGGCCTCCCAAAGTGCTGAGATGACAGGCGTGAGCCACAGCACCCAGCCAAGCCTAGGCCACTCTTAAGATACTTGATTACATTCTGTCTTGCTGTACTGGTTCCCTCGGAGCAGATTCGGCTTGCTTTCATTCCTTTCTTCCTTCCTTCCCTCCTGTCTTTCTTTTATGTTTTAGAGACTGGGTTTTGCTTTGTCATCCAGGCTGGAATACAGCGGTGTGATCATGGCTCACCATAACCTCCAGCTCCTAGGCTCAAGTGATCTTCCAGCCCCTGCCTCCTAAAGTGTTAAGATTCCAGGCATGAGCCCCCGTGCCTGGCCCCAGGTTCATCTTTCTAGCCCCGACTCCTCTAAGGCCCTGTTCAGAACTTTCTAATTGGGTAGGTTCTCAACGATTTCACATGAGTGCAAGAAGGCCTGACCCGTAATAACAGCACTATACAGAATGAAAACAAGGACAATGAGCCAGGGGGGAGAGGGCCTGTCTTGAAAACGCCAAAGCTTCCTTAGAGAACAAGGCAGGCATGCAACGAATCACTCTAATGACATCTTAGCTTTAGGCAGGGCTCGTAAAGCCTGCTCCCAAATGTCCGGGGGCTCCTATTTGGCCTTAGTGCTCCAGGGGAAGATGTCGCATCTACCCTGTGGGTCAACTCTGTCACCCTTTCCTCCAAACAGCTGAACTCTAGCTTTAAGAGCCACTAAAGGATTTGCTGCTGTTGGACTTTGGGGCTAAAAGAAAACAGTCCCCATACAGAATCATGGCGTATAGACTTTAAATTTTTTTTTAATTTTAAAAAGAAAACAGTCCCCAAATGGTAGGTGGCCACACAGCTGTCCTGGGACTGGGATATGAGGATACCAGACACTCCATCTTCACCCTATCAGTACCTATCAGGATTGGCAATGGTGACAGAGCAGCGTGTCAGACAGTCATGGTGCCTGCCCTCCTGGGGCTTACAGTCCGACAAGAAGGAAAAACAACAAATAGAAGAGGGTGCAGTGAAGGAAAAGCCCACAGTGCCAAGGGGTGATGTATTATAACTGGATGGGTGGTCAGGGAAGGGTTCCTTGAAGAAGCAAATAGCAGAGAGATCAGCTCATTCAGAGCTCCCGAGAAGACAGATGGGTTGGCCTGTTTGGGAACCCAAAGCACCCTACGTGGCTGGAGCTGAGGAAGGTGAGGGGAGAGTGGCTGAAATGAGCTTGCAAAGGTGGTTACACTGACAAGACTGGTAGATCATAGGAAAGCCTTGGACATTATCTGTGGGCCACTGGACGCCTCTGAAGGCTGTTAAGCAGAGCCAGGGTAAGATGAGGATTTGTGTTTTAAAATACTTCTCTGGGGACAGGCAAGGTGGCTCACACCTATAAACCCAACACTTTGGGAGGCTGAGGCAGGAGTACTGCTTGAGCCCAGGAGTTCGAAACCAGCCTTGGCAACATGGCAAGACTGTCTCTACAAAAAATAAAAACTAAAAAAATTGGCTGGATGTGGTGGTGTGTGCCTGTAGTCCCATTTTATTTTTTTAGTAAAATAAAATATCTCTCTGGGGAGTGGACTGGAAGAAACAGCACGAGTGTGGGGAGACCAGTTTATGAAGCTGTTGCCAAAGTCCAGAGGTGAGAAGATGGTGGCCAGGACTCAGGTGGTACTGATGGAGATGAAGATAAACAGATGAATTCAAGAACCGTTTCAGAAGTAGAACTGACAGGTCTTGATGACAGATTGAAGGGAATGAGGAAGAGGACAGTATCAAGGATGACTTGCAGAATCTGGCTTGAGCAACTGTGTGGACTAGGGAGCTATTAGGGAGTTAAGAAATGGCATGAGACAAGGTGCGGTGGCTCATGCCTGTAATCCCAGCACTTTGGGAGGACAAGGTGGGGGGATGGCTTAAGCCCAGGAGTTTGAGACCAGCCTGCGTGACATAGGGAGACTCTCTACCAAAAAAACAACAAAAAAAAAACTTTTTAAAATTAGCCAGGGCACGTGCCTGTGGTCGCAGGGGAAGCCAAGATAGGAGGATCACTTGAGTGTAGAGACCAGCCTGGGCAACATAGTGAGGACTCGTTTCTACAAAAAAATATAAAAATTAGCCAGGCGTGGTGGCAGGTGCCTGTAGTCTCAGCTACTCGGATGCTGAGGCAGGAGGATCACTTGAGCCTGGGAGGCTGAGACTGTAGTGACCCATGATCATGCTACTGCACTCCAGCCTGGGTGACAGAGTGAGATCCTGTCTCAAAAAAAGAAAGAAACATGGCAAGAAGAGATTGGGGCAGGGGTAAAGAGTTGGGGGTGGGAGGGGAGGATGAGTTTAATTCAAAACTTATCAAGTTTGATATATCTTGATACATTTAGGCAGAAATCTGAAGTGGAGAATTGGCTATGTGGTTGTGACACTCAGAGGGGCAGTCTCTTAGCTAAAGACAAATTTGGGAGCCATTGGTATACAGATAGTAATTGAAGCTAGAATAGTGGATCAGACTCTTTATGGGAAGATAGGAAGAGAATGCAACTTGAGAAGAGGACCCAGGACAGAGCCCTCCAGCAACTCCAACATTTATAGGTGGAGGAGAAGCAGGCAAGTGGGTTGACAAGCAGTAGCCAGGGAGGTAAGATAAAAGCAGTAGCCAGGAAGATGTGGTGTCCGGGTATTATGGAAACCAACCAAAAAGTTTTCAAGCAGGGAGGAATTGTCAGCTAGGTCAAATGATGTCAAGAGATTAAGTAGGCAAGGACTAAAGAATGCCACATGGGCTTGGCACCGTGGCTCACACCTGTAGTCCCAGCACTTTGGGAGGTTGAGGCAAGAGGATCACTTGAGCCCAGGAGTTCAAGACCAGCCTGGGCAACAAAGTGAGACCCTGTCTCTACAAAATGTAAAAATAAATTTAAAAAGAATGGCACATGGAGTTGGCATGGACAGGTCCTTAGTAATCTTTCAACAGTTTCAGTAGGGGGTTGTGAGTGGAAGCCTGTTAGGGTAGGTTGAGGTGAAAAGGGTGTGAGAGAGTGAATGTAGACACCCTTTCAAGAGGTTTGGCTGGAATGGGAAGGAGAGTGAGAGCTGAGGAAGAAGATGGAATCACTAGAAGAAGGGCTTGTTTAGAATGGGTAAGCAACACCGAGGAGAGAGATCATAGGGTTCTGAGATTGCAGGAGGGAATGACACCCAAGACATGGCAAGAGCATGGGCCTTAGTTAAAAAGAAACACCTATGTTTTGGCTCTCAGCCTGCCGCCCAAAATTGCCTGATTGAAGTCACACATTTGACGTGAAGTATTTAAACCCCAAAAGGCTACAGGCAAAATGCAGGCTACTATGGTAATTGTCAAGCTACCCCCTCACTGTTTCGCTCAAGCACTTTTTCTCTCCTTCCTTCCCCCTCTCATCACCTGTTGGTTTTGCTCCCCTCTCCCTGTTCCTCATTTTCTCTTCCTGCAACTGGCTCCCTAAATACAGCCAGGGAAGATGGTCATCAACAGCCCCAACTTCCTACATTCCCAGCTTAATAGCCCCAGCAGAATGAGGATCTTTGCTATCAGCATCTCAAAATTAATCTCCAGGAAAACTCTAATTGTTTCCAGCCTATGTTATGTAACATAAGGTCAGATAGGGAGCAGCACACAGTACAAGGTCTCTGTAAGAAGGAACTGTCTGCCAATATCAACTTCTCCTATGTAACAACTTTTATCCAGAGCTGGCCCTGACCCTGAAAGCAGGGGAGCAAGGGGTTCCCCTTCTCTACACATCCCATGCTGATCACTAATGGATTGTATGTGATACAATATAGTAACTATTGCAATATAGATATATCTGTATTATAGGTCATTTTATAGACTAGAGGGTTTTATTCCATGATCACTATTACTGTTTCTTGTCTTAGTCACACTATAACTTTAGACTTCTCTGTATATAATTCCTAGTACATTATCAAAATGCTTTTTAAATTGATTGGTTACTTGATTGAATCACTGTCATTTTTCTAATTTCTTAAGGAACATTTCACACAACTCCCATTCCATTTAATAGAATTAGAGAATTCAGAGAATAACACAGCCAGGTCAAATTTGACCCCATGTTATTATAAAATGGCACAGGCTTTGAGGGGCAGTTTGACAGTGTACATCAGAAGTTTCAAAGTAAAATGGGTTCTATGCCTGAAGAACCAGTTTAGCCATAGTGGAATGGCTGAGTATATTATAGAATAGCGACTTAATGGAATATTATGTAATTACTAAAATTATATATGATAAACAACATAGAAAAAACAGTAAATAGGCTGAGTGCGGTGGCTCATACCTGTAATCCCAGCACTTTGGGAGGCCGAGGCTGGTGGATCACCTGAGGTCAGGAGTTCGAGACCAGCCTGACCAACATGGTGAAACCCCATCTCTACTAAAAATACAAAAATTAGCCGGGTGTGGTGGTGTGTGCCTGTAATCCCAGCTACCCAGGAGGCTGAGGCAGGAAAATAGCTGGAACCCAGGAGGCAAGAGCTGCAGTGAGCCAAGATCGCGCCATTGCGCTCCAGCCTGGGTGACAGAGCAAGACTCCGTCTCGAAAAAAAAGAATCCAGTAAATAACATTTGAAAACTAGAGTAAGAAATATAAATACGCTAAGAAGTACAAAAAATATGTATACAAAAGGATAAAGAAAAGAATGCAGCACAGGTAAATGAAAGCAATTTTTAGAGCATTGTACAAATAAATGTACTTAAAGGACTCTGAAGATAAAATAATTAACATATGGCATTTGATACCTTGCCAGGCTCATGGTACACTTCAGCTGTTACCTTAGCTTCTGTATTATAATTTCCCGAGCATCCACCAGCCAACAAAGCACTTGACAAACATTATTCATTTGATCCTCATGACAACCAAATGAAATGTTATTATCTCTATTTCACAAATAAGGAAACCAAGAGTTGAAAGGTTAAGTGAATTGGATCACATAGCTGATACATGGTAGAGCTGAGATTTGACCAATTTTTGGAAAAACAAATGCCTAAGCTCCATCCAAGCATGATTCTAATGGATAGTAGGATTGAAAACTACCGCTACTACACACTGAGTACAAAGGGGAAGACTGAGACTCTCAGCAAGCAGGAGAGACTGGTTTGCAGGGCAGGGGTCCTAGAAATGCCTGTCTATATCCATTTCTGAGCATGCAAAGGTACATCTAAATAAGTGGGGCCACAATGTCCTCCTCGTGGGACAAAAAGAACAGAAAATGTAAGATATTTCAAAGATATAGTAACATTTCTCAGAATGAAAGAAAAACACTGGTCTCATATTGAAAATGATGCAGTGCATTGGGCAGAATGAGTAAAGAACGACCCACAACTAGAAATATCATTGGGAAGTTTCCAGACTTCATGATGGATAAAGGAAAGATCTTCAATGACTTGGAGGAAGGAACAGAGGCAAAGTCAGGGCAGGGTGGCATGGGGGGATGAGATCAGAGAGTGAGGACTTCAGCTAGCCAAAGGGTCCTGACGGCCAATCTGTTAGGGTGTCAGTGGATGCACAGCTCATGATGAGAGAGAGAATAAAGGGAAGGAAACCTAAAGGGGAAGAGTCCTAAGAGGGCAAGCAGATCCAGGAGACAGGGAGAGCTTCTCGCCCTTCCTCAGGTTTCCCCAAAAGAAGAGCCTTCGATGACTATTTGCCTCAAAAGCCCACTTAAGTAAGACAGATTCCAGGGATTGAGATCAGAACAGAAAAGCACAAGTAAAGTAATCCTCCCATAAAAAGCAGTCAAGTTAGTAACACTTTGTACTGACAACTGCCCAGACAGCCTGGTGATCAAGAGCAACGACTTCATAAAACATTTCTGCCATTGTTTTCTAACAGGAAAATCGAGTGAGGTTAAATATTTTATGTATGTAAACAAAACAAATACAAATCTCTTCTATGGCTAATTTATTTTTTGACATCTCACCTACTTGAATCTACCCATATCAGAATATTTTCATTTGAAATCCTTTATATTACCTAAGTGCCTTTCTAGCAATAGTGTGAACCCTGGAAAACCTTGCTGCCATTCTATTAAGAAACAGATTTATAACAGCCCAATTATAGTTTTGTAGATTCATACACAATAAAAAATACTTCATACACAAAAAGAAGACTTCATACACAATAAAAAAGAAGAGATAAATTATTTAGGGGAGCCAAATCTAACTGCATTTAGTCACTGCAAACATTTCTTTATATCCACTTCTAACACGTAAAACTAGCATGTCACCAAATGAGGCAAAAATATCTTTCCAAACTAAAATAATGTAAGCCTGGGCAAATGGCAAGAACCTGTCTCTACAAGAAATTTTAAAAATTAGCTGGGCATGGTGGCACATGCCTATGGTCCCAGCTACTCAGAAGGCTAAAACAGAAGGATTGTGATGTGGTTTGGCTGTGTCCCCACCCAAATGTCATCTTGAATTCCCACGTGTTGCAGGAGGGACCCAGTGGGAGGTGGTTGAATCATGGGAACAGGTCTTTCCCATTCTGTTCTCGTGACAGTGAGTGGGTCTCATGGGATCTGATGGTTATATAAGGGGGAGTTTCCCTACACAAGCTCTCTTTGCCTGCTGCCATCCATGTAAGATGTGACTTGCTTCTCCTTGCCTTCCACAATGATTGTGAGGCGCCCCCCAGGCACATGGAACTGTGAGTCCAATTAAACCTTTTTTTTTTTTTTTTTTTTTTTTGGTAAATTGCCCAGTCTCGGGTATGCCTTTATCAACAGCATGAGAACAGACTAATACAGATTGGTTGAGTCTAGGAGGTTGAGGCTGATCACCGACCATGATTACACTACTGTATTCCAGCCTGGGCAACAGAGCAAGACCCTGTCTCAAAATAAAATGGTTTAAAATTCTTTAATTCTGAATGCGGAACTTAATATTTTTGACATTTTAAAAAAGGATTAGTGATAGAAGCATGTGAATATGGTTTAAAATAGTAATCATTTTCTCTAAAGCTATTATTAATATAGCTAATGGTCAGGTTGTTCCATTAACTTTTCTCATTTGGTTCTTGTCCATTAACAAGCCAAGTAATTATTAACTACAAGTCATAACCAAATTATTAAACTGTATGGCTTGTGTAAGAAACCTGTGAAAGGAAAATGACTATTTTGCTGTAATAGCATCGTTCTCTTTACCCTTTACTGGGTTTTCTCTAGGTCTTGATGGCATTCTCTGGTATACTCAGTGACCATCCAGTCAGTAATTTCATTCTTGTCCTTGGGCATCATACTTGGATTTTTCAAAATCCTTTGGAATTGCCTTTAGGTCATTTATGAAAACCTCTACACACTCTTTTAGCCTTTGAACTGAATAGTTTTTATAGTGATAAAATTTAATACACAAAATGTTTATTATCAATTCAAATGATCTTAATGTTAAGGTCACTCAGGCCTTCTTAGTTATGTTTTTCATAGCTGTGGGAGGTTGGGGGAGAGTGATATGGTTTGGCTGTGTGCCACCCAGATCGCATCTTGAATTGTAGCTCCCATAATCGCCACATGTTGTGGGAGGGAGCCAGTGGGAGGTAATCGAATCATGGGGGAAGGTTTTCCCATGCTGTTCTTGTGATGGTGAATAATCTCATGAGATCTGATGGTTTTATAAAGGGCAGTTCCCCTGCACACACTCTCTTGCCTGCTATAATGGAAGATGTGCCTTTGCTCCTCCTTCACCTTCTGCCATGATTGTGAGGCCTCCCCACCCATGTGGAACTGTGAGTCCATTAAACCTCTTTTAAAAAAAATTACCCATTCTCGGGTATTTCTTCATAGCAGTATGAAAATGGACTAATACAGAGAGCTTCACTTTAAATTGACTATTTTACCCCCCATAACTATTTACTAGAGTAGTCATTGTAGATTTTCTCAATATATTGTTGTGAAAAAAGCAGGCTATCAAACTAATTCATCATGATCCTATTTGGTGTAAAATGTGTATGTGCGAGCCTGGCCAACATGGTGAAACTCCATCTCCACTAAAAATACAAAAATTAGCCAGGCATGGTGGCACATGCCTGTAATCCCAGCTGCTTAGGAAGCTGAAGCACAAGAATCATTTGTTTTGAACACAGAAATTTAGCAAATGTTTATCCAAAATGCTGGACAAGTAAAGTAGGTAAATTAAGGTATTGCTTCTTTTCAGTACTAATTTAATAAAATCCCACTATGTAGTTGATATGGTTTGGCTCTGTGTCCCCACTCAAATCTCATCTTGAATTATAATCCCTACATGTCAGGGGAGGGACCTGTAATCCCCACATGTCAAGGGACCTGTAATCCCCACATGTCAACTGCCCTGGATCATAGGGGCAGTTTCCCTCATGTTGTTCTCATGATAGTGAGTGAGTTCTTGTGAGATCTGATTATTTTATAAGGGGCTCTTTCTCCTTTGCACATTCTGTCACCTGCTGCCATGTAGGATGAACTTGCTTGCTTCCTCTTCCACCATAATTGTATTAGATTGGTGCAAAAGTAATTGCGGTTTTTGCCATTAAAGGTAAACACAATTACGTTTACAAAAACTATAATTACTTTGCACCAACCTAAATAAGTTTCCTGAGGTCTCCCCAGCCATGTGGAAGTGTGAGTCAATTAAACCTCTTTTCTTTATAAATTACCCAATGTCAGGCAGTTCTTTGTAGCAGTGTGAAAACAGACTAATACAGTAAATTGGTACCAAGAGTGGGGCACTGCTGTAGATACCTGAAAATGTGGAAGTGACTTTGGAACTGGGTAACAGGCAGACGTTGGAACAGTTTGGAGGGCTCAGAAGAAAACAGGAAGATATGGGATAGTTTGGAGTTTCCTAGAGACTCGTTGAATGGTTGGAGCCAAAATGCTGATAGTGATATGGACAATGAAGCCCAGGCTGAGGTGGTCTCAGATGGAGATGAGAAACTTATTGAACACTGGAGCAAAGGTGATTCTTGCTATCCTTTTGCCAAGAGACAGATGGCATTTTGCCTCTGCACTTGAGAGAGATGATCTGAAATTGGAATTTATGTTTAAAAGGGAAGCAGAGCATAAAAGTTTGAAAAATTTGCAGCCTGATGATTCGATAGAAAAGAAAAACCCATTTTCTGGGGAGAAATTCAAGCTGGCCGCAGAAATTTGCATAAGTAACAAGGAGCCAAATGTTAATTGCCAAGACAATGGGGAAAATGTCTCCAGGGCATGTCACAGAGATCTTGGCAGCAGCCCCTCCCACCACAGATCTGGAGGGCTAGGAGGAAAACTTGGTTTCGTGGGCCAGGCCCAGGGCCCTTATGCTCTGTGCAGCCTTAGAACATGGCACCCTGCATCCCATGCCCTGCTGCTTCAGCTCCAGCCGTGGCTAAAAGGGGCCAATGTACAGCTCAGGCTATTGCTTCAGAAGGTGCAAGCCCCAAGCCTTGGCAGCTTCCACTTGGCATTGGGCCTGCAGGTGCACAGAAGTCAATAATTGAGGTTGGAGAACCTCCACCTAGATTTCAGAAGATGTATGGAAATGCCTGGATGTCCAGGCAGAAGTTTGCTGATAGGGCAGAGCTCTTATGGAGAATCTCTGCTAGGGCAGTGCAAGGACAAATGTGGGGTTGGAGCCCTCACTGGGGCACTGCCTAGTGGAGCTGTGAGAAGAGGGCTACCATCCTCCAGACCCTAGACTGGTAGATCTACCTACAGCTTGCACCAGGTGCCTGGAAAAGCCACAGGCACTCAACACCAACACCTGGAAAGCAGCCAGGAAGGGGGCTGTACCTTGAAGACCCACAGGGGCGGAGCTGCCCAAGGCCATGGGAGTCCACTGTTTGTGTCAGTGTGCCCTGGCTGTGAGACATGGAGTCAAAGGAGACCATTTTGGAGCTTTAAGATTTAATGACTGCCCCACTGGATTTTGGACTTGCATGGGGCCTGTAGCCACTTTGTTTTGGCCAATTTTTCCCATTTGGAATGGGTGTACTTACCGAATGCCTGTACCCCCATTGTATTTTGGAAGAAACTAACTTGTTTTTTATTTTACAGGTTTATAGGTGGAAGGGACTTGCCTTGTCTCAAATGAAACTTTGGACTGTGGACTTTTGAGTTAATGCTGAAATGAGTTAAGACTTTGGAGGACTCTTGGGAAGGCATGATTGGTTTTGAAATGTGAAAAGATATGAGATTTGGGAGGGGCCAGGGATGGAATGAAAATGTTTGGCTCTGTGCCCTACCCAAATCTCATCTCGAATTGTAATCCCCATGTGTTTTGTTGAGGGAGAGAAGTGACTAGATCATGGGGGGGGAGGGTTCCCTCCATGCTATTCTTGTGATAGTGAGTGAGTTCTCACGAGATCTGATGGTTTTATAAGGGGTTCTTTCCCTTTTGCACTCTCTCTCTTGCCTGCCACCATGTAAGATGTGCCTGCTTCCCCTTCTGCCATGATTGTAAGTTTCCTGAGGCCTCCTCAGACACATGGAACTGTGAGTCAATTAAACCTCTTTTCTTTATAAATTTCCCAGTCTCGGGCAGTTCTTTATAGGAGTGTGAAGATGGACTAATAAAGTAGTCAACATAATTTTAGTTCTAGAAGCCAGTAGGTAATAGCAAGTTAATTCAGATCTTCCATTCATGACCTTTTGGGGTGGCATGGGGAGTTAGATGATACAAATATTGGGATTTGACAATATTTGACAAATTTGGGTGATTTTTCTTCTCTCAAGTTTAAGAACCCTAGGCATAGGAGACAATAGCTTTCAAAGACTTTGATTTGCATCCTCCCAAAATTGCTAGATGGCCTGGGACAAATCATATAATTGCACAGAATTAAATGAGAGACTGAATTTAAAGCACATTGCAAAGCCCTTCAACATTGTATTAATGTTATCAGCTCTGCCTCATCCTGCTGCTCACTTTCCCTTCCATTTGCTTTATCCTTCCTGCCTGCCACAGATCCCCTCCTATTCGCCTCATCCTTTGGCCCCTGCCACAGATCCATGACTATGCAGGGGGCTCAACCCTGCCACTTGCAGAGAACCTTCAAATCAGAGGTAATTTTTTTTTGAGACAGGGTCTCACTCCTGTCACCTAGGTTGTAGTGCACTGGACAATCACGGCTCACTGCAGCCTCGACCTCCCAGGCTCAAGTGATCCTCCCACCTCACTTCCTGAATAGCTGAAACTACAGGCTTGTGCCACCACACCCAGCTAATTTTGTATTTTTCTGTAGAGGCGGGGTCTTAGTATGTTGACCAGGCTGGTCTTGAACTCCTGATATTAAGTGATCCTCCCACCTTGGCCTCCCAAAGTGCTAGGATTATAGGCATGAGACATGGTGCCCAGCTCAGAGGTAGAATTTTTGACATATTCTTTTAGTCCAAATATAATCACTTAAACTGAGATTCTAAATATGCAAGAGGCTGGACATGATGTCTTATGCCTGTAATCCCAGGATTGTGGGAGGCTGACGCAGGAGGATTGCTTGAGGCCAGGAATTCAAGACCAGTCTGGGCAACATAGTGAGACTCTGTCTCTACAAAAAATTTAAAACTAGGCCCAGTGTGGTGGCACATGCCTGTAGTCCTAGCTCCTTGGGAGGCTAGGTGGGAGGATCACTTGAGCCCAGCAGTTCGAGGCTGCAGTGAACCATGTTTATACCACTGCACTCAAGCCTGGGCAATGGAGCAAGACTCTGTCTCAAAAAAAAAATAAAAAATAATATATAACACACACACACATACATGTGGAGGAACACTTGAAAAATAACACAAGTAGCAAGAAAGACAAAAGTTCTCTGGTGAGTATAACAAAAATAAAGGCAGATGATAAGCTCATGGGTACAATGGGTGTGATAATATAAAAACCACATTGAAGTACTAAGATGCAACTTGGGCTTGATACAGGAGAAAGGAAGTCAACAAAGGAATTTTACACATTTCCCTGAGTTACTCATTTTAAGAGCCCGAACAACTGAAATCAGGAAACACCTGTGCTTGTTAACATTAGTTAGGAAATGACTTTAAAAACTTAGACTCTGTTTTAGATAACTGGTGGCAGGCAGTGATATCATTCTAGCATCTATATTTCCATGTAAATGCACAAGCTATGTTTCTTAGTTTTGGTCCATTTATGTAATCGCAATCAGAGACTCAATGCATTATATTTATAGAATAATTGTTACACATTTTAAGTTTTCAAATTACCTGGGGCCGGACACATTGGCTCATGCCTGTAATCCCAGCACTCTGGGAGACCAAGGCAGGAGGATAACTTGAAGCCAGGAGTTCAAGACAAGCCTGGGCAACATAGTGAGATCCCCATCTCTACAAAAAAAAAATTAAAAATTAGCCCGGTGTGCTGATGTGTGCCTGTGGTTCTGACTGTTCAGAAGGCTGAGATGGGAGGATTGCTTGGGCTCAGGACTTCAAGGTGCCTGTGGTTCTGACTGTTCAGAAGGCTGAGATGGGAGGATTGCTTGGGCTCAGGACTTCAAGGTGCCTGTGGTTCTGACTGTTCAGAAGGCTGAGATGGGAGGATTGCTTGGGCTCAGGACTTCAAGGTCACAGTAGCAAGCCCTGATTGCACCGCTGCATTCCAGCCTGTGTGACAGAGCGAGACCCTGTCTCACTCAAAAATAATAAAATAAAATTACCTGGCATTTAGCTGCATGTTTGTTTTTGTTCCCATTTATAGTTATTTGAAGATTGTTATAATCATACAGAAATATGGCCATCATTACTTTGAGATGAAAATAAATGTATAGAATGAATGTTTTATGATAAAAAAAAAAAACAAAAAAACAGCATTGTAATAAGATGGGCCAGACAAACACAGGAAAAATGGGTCCATTTGAAGATGTGCTAGAGAACTCTAGACCAAACCTTTATTTTACAGATGAGGAGCCAGAATCAGAGCTGAGTATCTGCATGTTTTTTATTACACATTCTCTGGGTCTTCAGAATGCAAGGCTAGAGGTTCCCAGAGCGGGTCCTATTCTCAAGTAAATTACTAAATCAATAGGCCTTATCTGATTGATTGATTTAAACAGCATTATTGTTTAGATTGCTTTGATATGGTTGTTAAACAATAAAGTAAAACATATAAATTATGCTGTTGTTGATGATGTATGTCAGCTTTCTTAGAAATACAATGTCTGTGGCAAGTTTGTTTCTGGCATTTTCTTCGATGTGCCAGTGAAATTATAACCAGTAGGAAAAAAAAGTTATTTATTGTTGTTGTTGTTTTTATAGTGGAGACCAGAGTCTTGCTATGCTTTCCAGGCTGGTTTCAAACTCCTAGCCTCAGGCGATTTTCCTGCCTCAGCTTCCCAAAGTGCTGGGATTACAGGCATGAGCCACTGCACCTGGCCCTGTTGTTTTTAAGAAAATTACAAGTTAAATCTTGTACCAGTGAACAAGGTTTGTATAGATGATTTTATTGTCTTGAAATTTTATTTTATCTCACTTTAAAAAAAAGAAGCATATTAGAATATACTTTGTTCTATACCCAAATCTTGTGTTAAACTCTTTAAAAATGTCTTTTCAATGTTTAGTAAAAGCTGCAATGAGTCATACAGATGTATATTTCACATTAATTATTAATCATTATAATTTAGAAATGTTAATTATAATCATTTAAAGGAACGTCAACAAACTAATGGTTATTGAAGTTAGATTAAGAATATCTATAATCATGAAGAGTAGTGGCCTAATACAGTAATGAAAGACAGATCTTTAAATTTAAAAAGGAAAAATGTGATTGTGTTTTCGTATGTTATTAAGTTGTAGACAATATACCAAAACATACATAAGAGGACATCCACTTATGGCCATAGATAGTAGCTAATGCCAGACACATCCTCCCACTAGAAACAACTAGAAATATACAAGATAACTGATTCTAGACATTTGACAAAAAACATTGCAGGGCAGTGATACTTGAGAGAAAGGAAACACAAAGTGATCAGCATGTCCTCTTCAGCTTTCTGTTTGGGGACACCACGTAGACTAAAAGGAAGTGGAATCCAAGGAAATATGGAAGTCTTGCTGAGCTGAAGAAATCTAGATAAAAGTTTAGAGTAGTTGTCATCCCTGAAATTTGTAAGACAGAATACCAGAAAGAAAGGAGTGTGCAGAAGAAGAGGACAAAGAAGATTTCACAAGGGTTACTGTGTAGCCCATGTGCAGGATAGGACTTAATGAGGCCTAGCAGAGAATGGTTGCTATGAACAAGAGAACTGGGCCAAGATATCATAGGCTGTGCAGTACTGCAAACACTGGAATATCGTCCCAACCTAAATGGAGAGACCTTACTAAGCACCTCATCCGTTCAATTGAAATTCTAAAGAGGATACACCTTAGGAGTAAATACCATGCCCCAGACAAAGGGCCATGTCTCAGGACTAAGGATAAAACTGACATAGAATAAATAATAATAATACATAACAAAACAAAGCCTAGCAAGATCAAGAGGATTTTTTAGTAGTTTAATAGCCTGATAGAATAAACCTCAACACCATTTAAAAGAAGATAACATAATCCAGACTCTCTATAACTGCTTTATAACAATATTCAACAGGAGGTTACAAAATATTATACCTGTAAAGAAGCAGAAATATGTGACTCATAATTAAAATAAGACATGGTCAATAGAAGCAAAATCCAAGATGACCCAAATGTTGGAATTAGCAGATGAGGTCTTTAAAACAGCTAGTATAAATATATGTAAGGATGCATGGGAAAAGATGAATACATGATTAAACAGATGAGAATGATCAGCAAAGAAATAAACCAAATGGATATATTAGAAATAAAAAGCAAATATCTGAAATGTAAAACTTATTCGATGGTTAGAGCAGTTTGGAGATGGCAAAAGGATGGGTGAATTATCTCTAAGAGAGAGCAATAGAAATTATATAATTTAATAACAGAAAAGAAAAGATTGGAAAAAATATATAAACAGCCTCAGTGAACTCTGGAACAACCCTACAAAGTTAGTATATATATAATTGGAGTCCTAAGGCTAAGCATGGTGGCTCATACCTGTAATCCCAACACTTTGGGAGGCTGAGGCAGGAAGATCACTTGAGCCCAGGAGTTCAAGACCAGCCTGAGCAACACAGTGAGAGATCCCCATCTCTACCAAAAAAAGAAAAAAAGCTGGACATGGTGGCACATGTGTATAGTCCTAGCTACTTGGGAGGCTGAGGTGGGAGGATGACTTAAGCCTTGAAGTAAAGGCTGCAGTGAGCTCTGATTGTACCACTGTGCTCCAGCCCGTGCTGGACAGAGTGAGATCCTATCTCTAAAATAAAAGATAATAATAATTAGAGTCTCAGTAATAGAAAGGAAAAAGAAAATGGGGTAGGGTGAAATTTTTAAAAAATTCTCTAATTTGGTGAAAAACATCAGCCTACAGATTGAAGAATCAACAAACTCCAAGCAGAATAAATACAAAAAATAAAATAAAGAAAGAAAACACACCAGCTACACTGTAGTCAAAAGGTTAAAAACCAAAAATATAGAATAAATGTTGAAACAGAAAAAAAAGTCAATGACATAAGGGGAATAATGCTATGAATCACAGTTGATTTCTTACTAGAAACAGTGGAGGCCAAAAGAAATGGAATGATGTCATTAAAGTACGGAAAGAATAGAGCAACCCAGCTTTTTTTTTTTTTTTAAGACCTAGTCTGGCTCAGTCACCTACACTGGAGTGAAGTGATGGAATCACAGCTCACTGCAGCCTCAACCTCCTAAGCTCAAGTGATCCTCTCACCTCAGCCTCCCAATTAGCTAGGACTACGAGTGTATACCATTATGTCCAACTAATTTTTTTTTTTTTTTTTGTAGAGATGGGGTCTCAGCTACATTGCCCAAACTGTTCTTGAACTCCTGGGCTCAAGCAATCCTCCTGCCTTAGCCTTCCAAAGTGCTGGGATTACCAGCGTGAGCCACTACACCTGGCCAGAATTCTAACATTTTCTCAAAAATGAAAACAAAAAAGACATTTTCTGATAAACAAATGCTGGGAAGATTCATTGTAAACTATATTAAATACTAATAGAGGAATGGGGGGGTGATGGAAAATGATAGCAGAGGGAAATCTAAACTACAGAAAGTAATAAATAGTACCAGAAATGGTAAGTAGACGTGTAAATATAAGGAACTTTTTTCTTCTCATTTTTTTAAAACAACAGACTATTTAAAGACAAATATATTCTAGGACTCTCAATTCATGTAGAAGTAAAATACATGACAGCAATAACAAAAAAGGACAGAGGATTTTGTTTGTGTGTGTGTGTGTGTGTGTGTGTGTGTGTGTGTGTTTAGTTTAAGCTATGCTTTTGGAGAAAGAAAAAAGTACAGAGTTAACAAAATTGTACTATTGTAAGGTTCTTACATTTCACATGAAGTAGTACAATATTAACTCTAAACAGACTATTAAGGTTGTGCTGACTACTATGGTAGTCAGTTGCCACAAGTGACTAAATTTAAACTTAAATTAATTAAAAATAAAATTTAAATTTCAGTCTTCACTTGTACTAGCATATTTCAAGGTATCAATAGTCACATGGAGCTAGTGTCTACCATATTGGAAAGACACAGAACATTTTCACTACTAAAGAACATTTAGTTGGAGAATGCTGCCCTAGAGCAACCATAAAAAAATAAAAATATACAGACATATAACTTTAAAATCAATAAATGAATTAGAATACTAAGAATATTGTACAAACCAAAATAAAGCCATGAAGGAGGAAATGAGAAACAAATGAAAAATGAGACAAGCAGAAAACAAATAGCAAGGTGATAGACTTAAATCCTACCAAATCAATACTTATATTAAATATAAATGAACTAAACAGTCCAAAGAAAAGAAAAAGATTGCAAGGATGAATAAAAAGCAAGATTCAAGTAAGAGCTTTGGCATGAGACGCAATGCATTTTAAAGATCCAGATAGGTTGAAAGTAAAAGGAAGGGAAAACATAGACCAAGCAAATCTAAGAAACCTGGTATTGACACACTATTATTATACAAAACAAACTTCAAGTCAAAAAGAATTATCAAAGTTGAAGAGTGACATTCCTTAATGAAAAATGGTCATTTCATCATGAAGACATAAAAAATATAAATGTTTATGTGACTAAAAAGCTTCAAGTATAAGAAGCAAGATATGAAAATTAAAGGAACAGGCCCAGTACAGTGGGTCATGCCTATAATCCCAGAACTTTGGGAGGCCAAGGTGGGAGGAACGCTCAAGCCCAGGAGTTCGAGACCAGCCTGGGCAACATAGTGAGATCCTGTCTCTACAAAAAAATTTTAAAATTAGGTGGGCATGGTGGTAGACATCTGTAGCTGTAGCATCTGTAGCTACTCGAGAGGCTGGGGCAGGAGGATTGTTTGAACCCAGGAGGTCAAGGCTGCAATGAGCTGTGATCATGCCATTGCACTCCAGCCTGGATGACAGAGTGAGACCCTGTCTCAAAAAAAAAAAAAAAAAAAAAATTGAAGGAACAAATATACAAATCTATAATCACAGTTGAACATTTTTAATTCACCTATGTGTACTTTGTAAAACTAGACATAAATATGTGAATATAAATGATTTGAACACTATCAACCAACTTAACCTAATTGATAAATACAGAATACTTCACCTAGTATCTGCAGAATAAACACGATTTTCAAGTGCACATGGACTAGTTACCAAGATAGATCACGTGCTGAAATATAAAATGTGGCTTAATAAATTTCAAAGGATTGAAAAATACAGAATATGCTCTCTAAACATAACAGAATGAAATTAGAAATCAATAAGATATCTTAAAACTCCCAAATATTTGGAAGTCCCACAACATAGTTCTAAATAACTGAGTTAAAGAAGAAATCACAGTAAATGTAGAAGATATTTTAGCCTGAATAATAATTTTAAAAATCAAAATTTGTGGATGTTCCATAGAGAGCAGGTCTATGCAAACCTACCCCCAAAAATTAAGGTAGCTGAGATGTTGAAGAAAGAGGCTGACAAATCCGTTTTCTCAGAAAGAAACCTTTAATAGGAACTTAGGAACAGAAGCCATGTCTAGGGCAGCCATGAGATGAGATGGTGGATCCCCACACTTTCCCCCAACCTGGACCCAGGGCTTATATGCCATAAAGAAAGGGTACACTGCTTCAGAAGGAATGTGTAAAACAACTGAAGTGGACCCCTCTGGGAAAGGCAAGAATGCTATATGCTTCACAGCCTATAATTTGCTTAAGGCAGGATTTATGTTAAGTATATGCTTACCTTTTATGCCACAGATCATATAGTTATTAATAGAATAATAAGGAAATATTGTGCATCACATTATGCCAATAAATTCAACAACTTAGATAAATTGGACACATTTCTTGAAAAACACAACATGTAAAAATCTGACACAAGAAGAAACAGAAAATCTGAATAGCCCTGTCTCTGTTAAAGAAATAGAACAGGGAAAACTCTGTGGTGATAGAAACCAGGTCAGTGGTTGCCTATGTAGAATGTCAACTGAAAGAGAACATGAGAGAACTCTTGGGAATGATGAAAAAAATTCTATATCATAAACTTTTTGTGGTAGTTACAAAGGTGTATCATTTGGTAAATCCATAAAATTTTGCCTTTGAGATATGTACTTCTTTTTGAGACAGGATCTCATTCTGTCACCAAGGCTGGAGTGCAATGGTGCAATCACAGCTCACTGCAGCCTTGAACTCCCAGACTCAAGTGATCCTCCCACCTCAGCCTCCTGAGTAGCTGGGACTACAGGCACACACTACCACACCCAGCTAATTTTGTATTTTTTGTAGAGAGAAGGTCTCACCATGGTGACCAGGCTGGTCTCCAACTCCTGAGCTCAAGCAATCCTCTTGCCTTAGCCTCCCAAAGTGTTGGGATTACAGGCATGAGCCTCAGTGCCTGAACAGATGTGTACATTTCACTGTATGCACACTTTACCTTAATTGAGCATTAGTTGCATGCCAAAAACTATGACATAAACACAAAATGTGAAACATTCTGACATTTTAAATCTTAAATATAATTGAAGTAAAAAAGTCCCATGAGATATCTTGGTAAGATATATGCAAAAATGCAAAACATATCCTATAACTTTATTTGAAAAATGTTTCTTTTCCTTCTGAATAAAAGTTCCAAAGTTCAAACCCAATCATATTTATTTCAGTGATGATAATAATGACTGTACTGATTCATCCTTCCAGATTTAGCTTGTGAACCTTCTTCAGTGTAATTTTTCTGGAACCACCATGATGAAGTAGAGTCATTGTCTGGGGTAAATACCTGAGGTTCATTCTCTCATGCCAGGAAATCGAGGACATGGACACACAAGAAGTCGGTTTAAGAGCGGAAGTTTAATAGGCAAAAGAAAGAAAAAAGAGAATCTCTCTCCTGCAGAGAGAGCAGGGCGCCTGAGTGGGTCTTCCGGTCCCATGGTGAAGTACACAGGTTTTATAGACTGGCTTGAGGAGGTGGTGTCTGATTTACATGGGGCCCAAAGATCGGTTGGACCAGGTGTGATGTTTACATAACAGGAGAAGAAGCTGACTACCCCGCCCTAATCTTTTATTATGCAAATGGATTTTCTACCTTGCCAGTGCCACGTTTTCTGTTCTTTACCATTCACCAGGTTGACAAAAGGGAAGATGGAACCGCCATGCTGAACATGCCTAGCCCCCAGGTAGACTTTTCCTATTGTCACAGCTGCCAGCCATTCACCTGTGCAAGCTTCCAGCTTGCTTATCTGTCTGCAGCTCTGTCAGGCTTCTTTTTGTTAGAAAAGGAAGGATTTGGGGGCTGCTTTTCATTAAAAGGAAAACCTTACCAAGGACTTCCTTACCCTCACTATCTGCCTAAATATTTCTCTTTAACTCCTATATCAATGAGGATTTAAATTCTCCCTCTGTTCCCTTGTCTCCCAGTATACATCTCCCTTACAGCACCTGTATACTGTGTTCTGATGGTCTAAATATAGTTATTCTCCTCTACCCCACATTATGTGATCTTTGAACATAAGACTGTGCTTTTATCTCATTTTCCCAGTGCCTGTCATATTGCCAGGCTTAGCAGGTGCTCAATAAATGCTGTTTCATCAAGTGGTTGAATGATAGTCATATGGAGATTCTTTCAATCAGAATATACTATTGGTCTTGAGAAGATGATTTAAACATTTTTCCCTTTGAATTTGATTCCCTTCCTGTTACACGTTATCTAAGAAAACATCCTACAGAAGTATTCCAAAACCCCTGAGAAAGAAAACACACAACAAAACAAAAAGATTAGATAGCAGATACTGAATGAAATGCTCAGAAATGCTCCAGTTCAATATTAAATGAAAAATAGAAAAGATAAAGGAAAACTGTATTATGAGATAAAGTGAAGTAGAGAAATGAGACTTTGGATATACACTCACAGGCTTTGGATTATAAGAGAAAGAAAAACTTACATATGGGGAAAGGATCTTTGCAATGGAATTACTTCCCAAAAGGTGAGACAGTATTCAAACTGATGAAAAATGTTATTTGTCCTTTGAAATGTTTATTTTAAAATAGGTTTTATAATAATGCATAGGTTTATGATCACATTTTCTTATATCAAATAACAATACAGTTTGTTAACTTCTGTAGCTATGTTCTAATTGCAGAGCTCTAGTTTGATTTTAGGTTGGGGGGGTGTATTCAAAAATATATAAGCTGAACTGAGAGGCTTTGCTTGTCTCAAAAAAAGATCTCATGGGAGATGAAAGTGGAGTTGAAAACCTGAAAGGCAAAAGGTTGCAAGTTTACTGCAAGGTTTTGAGACAAGGATGCTGTGGTACTGTTACAGTAGATAGCTAATCAGGTATGAGCAGGGCAGAAGAGGGCTCCTCCTGCCCCACCAGGAATGTCAGGCCACCATCAAGTGATGGTCAGGTGGTTGTTACACTGTTTCTCTAAAATAATAATTGGTCACAGGTGGCCCCAGGGGAAGGCAGTCTCCCAGCAGAAAAAGACCTGAAAGTTGTGATCCGCAGCTTCCCGATAAGATCTCAGGAGTTGGGCGAGTGGGCTCAAGCATATGCATTAGGAGGCAACATGGCAGACTTTAACTGGTAAATATGACCTTCTAGGAACCTTTGACTGGTAAGGTAAGAACGCCTCAGGTGAGCATGCACACAACTCCAATAAACACACTGAGCGTGCAGCCCCTCCCAGGCACTGGCTGGCCATTGCACATGCGGCCCCTTCTTCAGTGTAATCTTTCTGGAACCATCATGAGGATTTAAACTCTCCCTCCTTGTACCCATGTCCCCCAGTATACATCTCCCTTACGGCACCTATACACTGTGTTCTGATGGTGTAAATATAGTTATTCTCCTTTACCCTACATTATGTGATCTTTGAACATAAGATAGTGCTTTTATCTCAGCCCAACCCAAGGGAAGAATCAAGGGAGAAGCGACTCAGACCCCAGAAGCATGCCAACATATAAAACCCCAAGTCAAAAGGTAAAACCATGCACGTGATCTCTCAGGTCACCCACCTGGCCCTCTTCCAAGTGTACTTCCTTTCATTCTTGCTATAAAGCTTTTTAATAAACTTTCACTCCTCCTCTAAAACTTGCCTTGCACTATCTTTCTGCTTTATGCCCCTTGGTCAAATTCTTTCTTCTGAGGAGGCAAGAATTGAGGTTGCTGCAGACCCAGAGGGAATTGCCGCTGGTAACAGTAAAAAGCAGGAAAAAAAGAGTTTTGGTAAAAACAAAAACAAAAACAAAAAAACTACCCTCTTACTCTCAGATATCTACATACTGAGACAGGGCCACATGACAAAGTTTTATTAAATAGATACTAGTATCCTCAATTAAAATAATGAAAATGTGTTTCACATTTCTAGAGTTAAGCCTAGCACCTCAGATAATTTGTAATTTGTAAATGAATATGTATCTTATTTGTTTTCTCTATCATGTTGTAGATAAGGGATCGTGATGTGGAGCTGCACTTCCTGGTTCCAAATTCTGGCTCCTCCCCTCATCCCTGGGTAAGTTGAGGGATGAGAGCAAGAGAAGGTTGATCCTGACTCTCAGATCTCTGCATGGGGCATGTCACTGATGATGGCGGCATTCCCTGAAAGAGGGAACACTAAGTTTGAAGTTGGGCATAGTGAGCACAATTTTGGATGAGTTAAGTTTAGAAGTGCCTGAAGACATCCAAGTGGAAGAAGTGGCTGCAAGGACTGAAGATACAGACTGGGAAACATGAACACCATCAAGGAACTGGAGTCCTGGGCACAGGTGAGACTGCTCACGGGGAGTTGTAGAAGGAGAGGACACAAGGCCTCAGGCAGAGCTCTGGAGTGAAGGGGGTGTACAGTAGGAGAGAAGGCTGGAGATTAAGGGGAACAAAGAGATTGTTGGTGTATCAAGGGCTGTGCTGTGTAGGGGACAAAGTCTGGGGATGAAATGTCAGTAACATCATCTTCCATTAGCTGATTAAAGATAAGAGTAATAAAGCTAGCTCCTGGGATTGAAAGCCAATTAATTTTATTCTTTTCTAGAGTTAAGACTAGCACCTCAGATGATTTGTAATTTGTAAACGAATTTGCGTCCCATTTGTAAGAAAATGCTTCTGGTGATAAGGACCTACAAATGAGAGAACGCACTAGACCAGGGGTCCCCAACCCCCAGGCCATGGACGATTAACAGTCCCGTGGCCTGTTAGGAACCCAGCCACATAGCAGGAGGTAAGCGGCGGGCGAGCCAGCATTACCCCCCGAACTCCACTTCCCGTCAGATCAGTGGCAGCACTACATTCTCACAGGAGCACAAACTCTATCCTGAACAGCGCATTTAAGGGATCTAGGTCACACATTCCTTATGAGAATCTAATATCTAATTATCTGAGGTAGAACAGTTTCATCCTGAAACCATCCCCTCCCCTTCCATGAAAAAATTGTTTTCCATGAAACCAGTTCCTAGTGCCAAAAAGGTTGGAGACCACTGCAGCAGACAAATATGAGTTCACCAACATTCTTAGAAAATCAGCAGCACAATACTCTAAAGTGGAGGTGAAGGAACTGTATTCTCTCATTTGACTCAGGAGCCCCAGGCCCAAATATAAGTTTGAGAGGGATTATTCTTGTGTCATATAGAAAGGAACAGTTTCGGTATGCAAGGTAAGTTTCATATGAGACTGTGGAATTACATTCCGGATTTCTCCTTAATAAACTATAACACTGGCAAATTTTATATGAAAAATAAAATGTTTCTACCCTGATTGAAACCATAGCATGAAAATATTAACTAATGCACGTTACTTTCTTCTGCATAGCCTAGCATTTGAATGCCAAGTGCTTTCCATATTTGAGATGCACAGTGCCATCTAATGGTCACAAACCATAAACCAAAAGAAGAAGAAAGGGAATCAGAACTGAAATAATAATAAAATAGTAAAATCTAATACATTACAAGCTTCAAAATTGCATAGTTAACTGCTCTTGCCTACAAAAATTTTATCTTTGCCTTAGTCATTGTCATGTGAGTTACAAATGATCATATTGCATAGATAACTACAGATCACATTTTAAATTAAAATAATTCATGACAAACCTGAAACCATAACTTACATGCACTTTACAACTTTCTACTTTCACTCTTCAATCACCTGAAACTATAATACATAGGGTTCCTCAGGCATATACACTATTCCCACAGCAACAAAATCATTAGAAATACCTTGGATGAAATAATATGTTTAACTAGGATAATTTTTTAAAGGGAGGGTAAGATTAGGGGGACAGATAAAAGGATATTATCTTGTTGTCTACAAGTTTAGCAGATGGCCAGTCTTCTGCATGGAAAATGACTATTCTAACCATTCTCCCTGCAGCCCTTCAAGACAGAGGAGATTATAGGGCTACTGAACGTATCTTGGACTTTAGAGAAAGAAAGTGAAGCTGAGCTGAGATCCATTGGTTCTATTTTGGAAAGATGCACCCCGTGGCATGACCTTCACAGCTCAGCTCTGGGGTCAAAGGAATTTTCCATTGCTCACACTGCCACCTAACTCTGGGGGCATAAGTGTGGAAGTGGTACAGCACACATGGAGAAGGGATGGGAGGAGAAGGGGTGTGTATCAGCTTAGCCGATCCCCCATGAGGAGCTGCCAAGCTTGCTACCCCAAGAACAATGCCTCGTAGACAATGCCTCATAGCTCTGTGACCTCTTCAAGATTAAGTCTCTTTGATCTCAGCCCTTCTGAAGTGGTTTGAACCACATTCTATACAAAATTGGTAACTCCCCCATAAGAACTGCTTTTTAAATATCCTGCTCTATTTGAAAAAGGAATTTTAAAAATAAAGTTTACCCTTTTACTGTCTCCCACCAAGTGAGATATTCAAAACAACAAAAATTTCTCTAAAATGTTATGATGTGGAAACTGGTATTTTACTGATTTGTCTTTTCCACTTGGCTTCAAGTTCTTTGGGGAACGAAGATCATATCAATCCCTAACGGACTGCTTCAGGCACAACTGCAAATGTTTCTTGAATGAACTTCTAGGCTTACCTGAATTCTAAGGGGGATTTCCACCATAATGAGAAAGCCACAAGAAAAGCAGCAAAGGGTTTTAAAAAAAAGGGTGAAAATATAAGTTATTTATCAGGGGGTTATCACTTTATACACAGAGCATTCGAAACAATGATTTCCACAAACTGGCAGTAACAGTAACAGCCATACTAAGCCATTGCTTTCTTTACTTCCTCTTGGTCTAGAATATGCTGCAAAGGGAGAAGAAGGAAGGCGTGTGGTATGGAATCACCTATGGATAAGGTTGAGAACCATGGGCTAGATGCTATGGAGACCAACGTATCACTTATTAGGCTTTACTTTGTGCCAGGCACTGGATTCAGCATTACTCCATTTAAGCCTCACTACCATCCTTCAGGATTGATGTTAATATTCCACGTTGCCGCTCAGGAGATACAAATTTTTTTTCTTAAATTCAAGTAACCTGAGGTCCCATATTTAGTAAGAGGCAGAGGAGTTAGATGTGTCAATACTAAATTACATGGCTCTGTCCTCTAGCTGGCCAGGGACTGACAACATCAGTATCACCTGGTGACTCTCCCAGGGGAGATGTTTTTAAAAATCTTTTCCAGTAATTCTGTGTAACATGGCAGTCTGAAACCAGGCTTTCAGACCTGGAAGGTCTTTAGAGACCACAGGACTCTCTTTGATATTTTTTCTTTTGAATTTTTTTTAAATACAGAATCCTTTTTCATGTTCTCTGTTTATAAAACAACTGCATGTCAATTACATTATTTTTTAGAAGATAGGTATAAGAGCCAGGCGTGGTGGCTCATGCCTGTAATCACAACACTTTGGGAGGCCAAGACAGGTGGATCATTTGAGGCTGGAAGTTCGAGACCAGCCTGGCCAACATGGCAAAACCTGTCTCTACTAAAAATATAAAAAATTAGCCTGGAGTAGTGGTGCATGTCCCAGCTACTCGGGAGGCTGAGGCATGAAAATCGCTTGAACCCGGGAGGTGCAGGTTGCAGTGAGCCGAGATCGCACCACTGCACTCCAGCCTGGGCAACAGAGCAAGACTCTGTCTTGACAGCAACAAAAAAAGATAAGTATAGGAATTAAAAAGAAAGCAAATAATTACTGGTAGCCTGACCACTAAGAGATATATACTGATATTATTTTGGGGGGGTGCATCTCCTTGCAGGCCTTTTTCTATATTTATGTTCAAACACATTTGTAACAACAATGAATAAAAAACGCACAATATTCAATGACTTTTTATTCAGTCTTCAGTGTATTATTGATATCTTATTATGACAGTAAACAGGTCTGCAACAACATATTCAATGCTCATCTTATATTCCATCAATAAGTCTACCATCACAGTTAAAAGATTTTTATTCATGACTTGGATGAAGGGTTATATTGATCACATGCGTGGGTGACACAAGGCTAATATACTAGATATAAAGAATCAGAACATAAATAATATTAATAAATGAGAATTATGATCCTAAATCAACAAAATTTAATTAAAAATCTAAAACTTCAAGGCCGGGCACGGAGGCTCACGCCTGTAATCCCAACACTTTGGGAGGCCAAGACGGGCGGATCACGAGGTCAGGAGATCGAGACCATCCTGGCTAACACGGTGAAACCCCATCTCTACTAAAAATAGGAAAAATTAGCTGGGCGTGGTGGCAGGCACCTGTAGTCCCAGCTACTCAGGAGGCTGAGGCAGGAGAATGGCGTGAACCCAGGAGGCAGAGCTTGCAGTGAGCCAAGATCGCGCCACTGCACTCCAGCCTGGGCAACAGAGCGAGACTCCGTCTCAAAAAAATAAAAAATAAAAATAAAACTTCAAACAATGTCCGTCTGGTGTCTCTCTGTTAAATCCCACATCTCTGGGAGTGGAGAGTGTTCCACGTGAGAGGGGCAGGCAATTTGACTGACATGAACTGTCAGGCATCAACAAACAAATAAGTATAGCCACATTAGTGGGATGACATATGCAATGAAAACGGCCACCTCAGAACATGGAAAGTATAAAACTCAATATAAACATATTATTACCTTTAAAGAGCTTGGTTATCAGCTCTGTTAATAGACAGATTCTGGGCAGAGTTTTCCTGGTAAGATTTTCTTTGGAGAAGTACTGAAGTTCAGACCACAGGTGCTGTCTAGGAAACTAACTTTTCAGTTTGCAAGCAGAGGCTGACTGCTCTAAGTTTGCAGACTGGTCAGAGATGGTGCTGGCAGTAACCTTCTATTATTTAGCACAATAAAAAAATCTAGCTAAATAAAACTCTAAAAGCAGATTTATTATCACCCACAGATTGCTTCTAATAAAGAGCTCTGATTTTTAACAATTTAAAAAAAAATTCAGGTGTTCTGAGAACTGAGTGATTTGGTGTCTGGTTGAGTATTTTGTTTGTACAAGCTGGACAGAAGAAACGCTGTTATTTTAGTGCTGCGATAAGATTCCATATCTACTTGAATGTAAGGTCAGCCAGAGGTGGGCTGTGTGGACCTTCAGGGGAGGGGACAATGGGAAGTCCTTTCTCTGCTTCTGGAAGACCCGGGACCAGTCCTTCAGAAGCCTGTTCTTTATTGCTGTCACACTTGCTGCCTAGCCCACCAGGCTTCTAAGCTCTAGCGTATTGCCCCTGCCATGGTCATTTGAGATGAGGCTAAAAGGGCCAGGTGCTTCTTTTGCACAAGCTGACAGGCCCTCTGTGAAGATGGAAAGTCTGTCGATGCAGTTGTAGTCAATCAGGCATTTTAGGGTTTTGCCCTAACAGACAGTTGGTACCCACCTGTACCTCTCCTGTTTCCCTCTTGGGAGGTTAATGAAGATAAGCTTATTTTTTTAATGTTATTACTTTCCACTTTCACTCTTTAATCATGTGCCACTATATTACATAGGGCTTCTGATGCATATACACTATTCCCACAGAACTCTTGAAATAAAGGCTGAATAATCACCTGGTTTTGTGAGCAGACAGGGAAAATCCCTTCTTGGTGTTATTTTTCTTTTTGTGTTTTAGAGATGTGGGGGTCTCCCAATGTTGCCCAGGCTTGTCTTGAACTCCTGGCCTCAGGTGATACTCCTGCCTTGGCCTCCTTAGTATCTGAGATTACAGGTGCAAGCCACAGCACCCAGCTTCGTGGTTTTGTCTTTTTTTTTTTTTTTGGAGATGGAGTCTCACTCTGTTGCCCAGGCTGGAGTGCAGTAGCTCAATCTTGGGTCACTGCAACCTCCACCTCCCGGGTTCAAGCAATTCTCCTGCCTCAGCCTCCCGAGTAGCTGGGACTACAGGCACGCGCCACTATGCCTGGCTAATTTTTGTCTTTTTAGTAGAGACGGGGTTTCACCCCATCAGGCTGGTCTTGAACTCCTGACCTCAGGTGATCCACCCGCCTCAGCCTCCCAAAGTGCTGGGATTACAGGTGTGAGCCACCACACCCAGCTTGTTTTGTCTTTTTTTGAGATAGGGTCTCACTGCCCAGGCTGGAGTCTAGTGGTGTGATCACAGCTCACTGCAGTCATGACCTCCTGGGCTCAAGCAATCCTCCCACCTCAGCCTTCCTAGTAGCTAGGACCACAGGTGTGCACTACCACACACGGCTAATTAAATTTTTTCTTTTGTAGAGACAGGGTTTCCTAGGCTGGTCTTGAACTCCTGGGCTCAAGTAATCCTCTCATCTCAGCCTCCTAAAGTGCTGGGATTACAAGCATGAGCCACTATGCCTGGCCTTTGGTGGTATTTTTTTTTTTTTTTTTTTTTTTTTTTTGAGACGGAGTCTCGCTCTGTCACCCAGGCTAGAGTGCAGTGGCACAATCTCGGCTCACTGCAAGCTCCGCCTCCCAGGTTCACGCCATTCTCCTGCCTCAGCCTCTCTGAGTAGCTGGGACTATAGGCGCCCGCCACCACACCCGGCTAATTTTTTTGTATTTTTAGTAGAGACGGGGTTTCACCGTGGTCTCGATCTCCTGACCTCGTGATCCGCCCGCCTCAGCCTCCCAAAGTGCTGGGATTACAAGCGTGAGCCACCGCGCCCGGCCTTTGGTGGTATTTTTAATGAGAAAATTTTCCTTATTGATTGGACCAGAGTTTGGTCTGTCACATTTTTCCCAAGGGTAATTTTTTAATTCTCCTCCTAATTTACTAGGTGGTGCATCTAAAATACATGCCACTTCCTGACTGATAAAATGTGAGTTCTGGGACTCTTGGGCCAATGTTCTACACAAGGTTCTAGAGGCCCAGCTATTTCACCACTGATCATTATTAAATTCTTTATCAATTTTGTGGAGCAATCTGATAAGAAAAACCTAAGAGTGCGCACAGTTTCTATTGACCTTTCCATAATCTTTGACTCAGATGACTGAAATCAGTTATAGGCCGAGATATGCAAGCTCAGTATTGATTCCCCATCCCCACTCCCACCCTCAGCCACAAAAGCTTATAAGAAACCTGCACTTAATACCACTGTATTTCAAGGTCAAGAGTAACAGTCCATTGAGGATTAGATACAGTGTTTACTCCAATTACAAGAAATATAGAGACCTTCCTCTGGTTCATCAGAGGCTTTCTCTGGTTCATCAATGCTATGGTTTCATTATCAAGAACCAGAGGGCAGCTGGGCGCAGTGGCTCACGCCTGTAATCCCAGCACTTTGGGAGGCCAAGGCAGGCGGATCACCTGAGGTCAGGAGTTCGAGACCATCCTGGCCAACACGGTGAAACCTCGTCTCTACTGAAAATACAAAAATTAGCTGGGCGTGGTGGCACACAGCTGTAGTCCCAGCTACTCGGGAGACTGAGGCAGGAGAATTGCTTGAACCTGGGAGGCGGAGGTTGCAGTGAGCCAAGATGGCACCGCTGCACTCCAGCCTGGTGACAGGGAGAGATTCCGTCTTAAAAAAAAAAAAAAAAAAAGAACCAGAGGGCATTAATAGGCAATTGATCTTAGCTATTATTATCACAAAGAAGGGCCAGTTGCTCTAAATCCAAAAACAACTTTCTAATTTATATATATTTTAAAACTTATGCACATATACCCTTCTCAGTATAAAAAGCTAGATGTTCTATAAGGGACTTACTGAGATTTGTTTATGGAAAAAACTGACATTTGGTTATAAGAAATTTAAACTTTCTTCAGGCTAAAATCTCTGAGGCCGTACTTGGTATATTGTCTTGTTGGAGCAAACACTAAATTATTTCTTAAGGAGAATCTGAGCACAGACAGACAGTCCTTTTTTAGCCCACCTCCAAGCTGAGGTGCAGTGGCCTTCTGTCTACCATATGTCCTTGCTATGTACCTCAGTTTTAATAAGAAGTTGTCAATCCCTCCCTAGCTTGCTGGCTTATTAAAACATATGGCTCTGTATTTAACTGGCAACACGGATGCTCTGTGTGCCAGGAACTTATCAGGATGTTTAATCTTTTTTTTTGTTTTTAAGCAACCCTATTAACTGAAGGATACTTAATCTTGTAACTCACTGCTGCTCCTTAACTACTGAACTTCGGGAAATGAGAGATATTTGCAGAGGATTATGTGAAGGACAGCAATGCACCCATTTCTTTTAGGTTAGTTTCAAACTCTTTAAACCACAGAATCCTTGTTCAAACCCTGTCTTTCTTAGAAGCCCAAGGACAGGAGAACGGGATGTTGGGAAGCTACCCCTCAGAGGACATCTTGGAAACACTGCTAGGTCCTCTAACCCATCCTTAGACATCAGGGCAGAGACCCACAGAATGGCACACCCAGACTGGATCATGGGGCCTCTGAATTGTGCCTTAACCGAGCACCATCCTGTCTCACTCTGGCAGATGTTACAAGAAACAATCCTAGGAACTCACTGAGGTATTTACCGTAAGTATGTTGTAAAAGATGTTATTTTTCCCCAGTTTCACAACATCTCTGGGAGAATCCCAAGGAGAACATTTTTCTTCCTGTTTTTTTTTTTTTGGAGATGGAGTCTCTCTCTGTCACCCAGGCTGGAGTGCACTGGTGTGATCTCGGCTCACTGCAACCTCCGCCTCCCAGGTTCAAGCAATTCTCCTGCCTCAGCCTTCCGAGTAGCTAGGACTACATGTGCCCGCAACCACGCCCAACTAATTTTTGTATTTTTAGTAGAGACGGGGCTTCACCATATTAGCTAGGCTGGTCTCCATCTACTGACCTTGTGATCCGCCCACCTCGGCCTCCCCAAGTGCTGGGATTACAGGCATGAGCCACCGTGCCTGGACACATTTTTCCTATTCTTTGAGGCAGAAATCTTTAAAGTTCTTCTGAGCGAATGGCTTATTTTCTCTCACAGATGCAATGACTTATCCTTTCCCTTCTCTGGCCACTAGGAAACCTGAGGCAGCCCTGCAGACTACCACCAGCAAGGCCACAGGGTTTCATGGCAGGTGCTTCACAAACCAGCTTCTCACTCAGTTCCATTCTATTTTTAAAAATATATTCCTTCTGCCTTCACTCTTACGCTGTGAAGTATTTTTTGCATGTTGTTCTATTGTGTAAAGTCACCCTCAATACTTGAGACAGGGTCTCACTCTGTCACCCAGGCTGGAGTGCAGTGGCACAATCAAAGCTCACTGCAGCCTCCACCTCCTGGACCCAAGTGATCCTCCCACCTCAGCCTCCTGAGTAGCTGAGACCACAGGCACATGCCACCATGACTAACTAATTTTGGTATTTTTTATAGAGACAGGATTTTGCCATGTTGCCCAGGCTGGTCTCAAACTCCTGCACTCAAACAATCCTTTTGCCTTGGCCTGCCAGAGTGCTGGAATTACAGGTGTGAGCCACTGCACCTGGCCTTGGCAGTTTCCTTGGTAATGACCCTCATATATTCTAGGTTCATTTTCTGGAGTAATACAGAATAAAATCACTCCTTGCCTTTTAAGGATGCTGAAGATGGCTACTATGTTCACCTCAAGATTTTTATGCCCAGCCTTTACATGCTTAGTTCCCTGAACTGGTCCTCTTTGGATCTAGATCCTCATCATGCTGGTCCCCTTCCTTTACACGTGACTTGGGTTTATAGATGTTCTTATTAAGGAATTTGCTCACCCAGTAATGTTTTAAAAGTAGGGCTGGGAGTGCTGGCTCATGCCTGTATCACCCGCAAGGTGACATAGCACTGGTAGCCAGAGTCAAAGATGTGGCAACCGAAAGCCATAGAAGCCAAGATTTGGAGGTGCAAAAACCAAGAGCCTTGCTAAAGATGGCCTGCCTGAGCTGCAGAGAGAAGCAGAGGCAAGACAATGCAGAGAGAAGGGAGCTGCCTCATGACGTTCTACTCCTGTGACAGCCAGATCTGCTTCCTTCAATTCTTCCTTCTGTGACATCCCTCATCTCTGAACAATAACAACCTTTTTATTAAAGCTGACTTGAATAAGTTTCTGTTCCTTGCATCCCAGAAATTTCCAACTAAGTCAAAGAGAATTGCTAGATGAAATATCAAGCTGAAGTAGGTGAGCGGCTCTCAGAGCTCCTATTATCATATCAGAGCCTGCTCTGAGTGAACTTCCTGGTATCATCTACAGTCTTGGTTCCATTAAGATTCCCAAACTTTGGCTTAGAAGTTGACACAATGCAGCCATCCTCACAGAACTTTTCCTACAGAAAGAAAACTAAAAATTTAAATACAGCCACTACAAATTCAGAGCTACTATTCAGAGAAAAAGTCAGGGGCCCCTGCAACCCTCCATGGGTATACAATCTCCAGATTGAATATTAACAAGTCAGTATTGATCAGCGCACATGACATAGGTTCCTAGGGTGGTGGGCCAAGGTATTTTTGCATCTGAATCAGTGACCTAGGTAATGGAATTGAAAGTATGTTTATTGAGGCTGGGCACCGCAGCTCATGCCTGTAATCCCAGCACTTTGGGAGGCTGAGGCAGGAGGATCGCTTGAGCTCAGGAGTTCAAGACCAGTCTGGGCAACAGAGCTAGACTCTCTTTCTGCAAAAAAAATAAAATTTAATTTTTATTTAGTTTTTTTTCCTGGTGGTTCTGGGGGAAAAAATGAAAAAAAAAAACAAAACAGAGTATGCATATTTGGCTTATTGATGATATCACACAGGGAAGGACATCTAAGCATGTCTTTGTTGGGCACCTGAGTTTTCCTAGAGGATGTCACCCCTCCCTCCCTAGTTTATGACTGTTAGAATATATGGCTTTGCTCTGATGTAGCAACAGATATTTATTCAATTTTAAAATCTGATAACTTTCTGAAATTTTTGAAATGTTTAATTATTTACCTGATACATAAGAAATTCCTAAAGTTTCAAATAGATATATCACTATGCAGAGGGTAAAGCCAGTCTGAGGTTGCTGAGGTGAAGACTTCCCCCAAACCAGTGAGTTTCACTACACTGGGGACAGAGGATGGCAGAGGAGGTGGCTTCTAGCCTCGAAAGATTGGCTGGCTCCACAGACACTGTCATGGTGTCGCCCTCCCTCTTCCAGTCCTCATCTTGGGTATAAAGCCCCCTCACTGGCCACACTGGGCAGTCTAATTCAGTTTCTTTTTCTTTTTTTCCTTGAGATGGAATCTCACTCTGTCACCCAGGCTGGAGTGCAGTGGCACGATCTCGACTCACTGAAACCTCCACCTCCCAGGTTAAAGCAATTCTCATGCCTCGGCTTCCCAAGAGGCTGGGATTACAGGTGTGCACCACCATGCCTGGGTAATTTTGTATTTTTAGTAGAGATGGAGTCTCGCTATGTTGGCCAGGCTGGTCTCAAACTCCTGGCCTCAAGTGATCTGCCTGCCTTGGCCTCTCAAAGTGCTAGGATTACAGGCGTGAGCTACCGGGCGCAGCCCTAATTCACTTTTGAGTCAACCCCTGCTCTTCTTTCCAGTACAGAGCTCTTCCTTCCCCTCTGTCTCAATTCTGTCACCTAACTTGTCCTTTGCCTATTCTGGTGTTGCTCTCCTGCCAACTCACCAAGCACAACCCCTACAGCCCTACAGCCAAACTCTACCCATACAATTCAAGTCCAACCCTATCCTTGCTGGTTTATCTTTTTTTTTTTTTTTTAGACGGAGTCTCGCACTGTTGCTCAGGCTGAAGTACAGTGGTGTGATCTCAGCTCACTGCAACCTCTGCTTCCCGGGTTCAAGCGATTCTCCTGCCTCAACTTCCAAGTAGCTGGGATCACAGGTGCATGCCACTACACCTGGCTAATTTTTGTATTTTTAGTAGAGACAGGGTTTCGCCATATTGGCCAGGCTGGTCTCTAACTCCTGACCTCAGGTGATCCACCCGCCTTGGCCTCCCAAAGTGCTGGGATTACAGGTGTGACCCACTGAACCCTGCCAACTGTCTTTTAATCTGGCTATCCCATATCTAATGCCTCTGCTGTTTAAGACCTTCTGTTATCCATCTCAGTCCCATTTTTCACTTTATACTGTCCCCTGCAACTCAACCCACCCAACTGTGCTCACAGTTCACCCTCTTTTTTTTTTTTTTTTTTGAGATGGAGTTTCACTCTTGTCGCCCAGGTTGGAGTGCAATGACGTGATCTCGGCTCACCACAACCTCCACCTCCCAGGTTCAAGTGATTCTCCTGCCTCAGCCTCCCGAGTAGCTGGGATTACAGGCAAGCGCCATTATACCCGGCTAATTTTGTATTTTTAGTAGAGACGGAGTTTCTCCATGTTGGTCAGACTGGTCTCGAACTCCCGACCTCAGGTGATCCTCCCGCCTCGGCCTCCCAAAATGCTGGGATTACAGGTGTGAGTTCACCCTCTCTTTGGCCACTGTTTTGCAGTAAGTTAGTGACAAAGAACCAACACACCGTGGCAGGGAGTGGAGAGAATTCACTTCTGTCTTTTGTGCCTCTGGTGCTTAGAGTGCTAGTTAACTAAAGTTTCTCTGCATCTTCCACTAGGGGGTACCACTCCATAATTTTTGAAACAGGAAGTCTGCTGAATGCAGTTCTTAATAAAAAATGAAGTCCAGGCACACAGAATTTTTAAAAAACTTTTCTGAGCACATGCTGTAATTTTATGAAGCAATTTAATTTGATTCTTTTTAAATAAAAGCTGCCCCATGGGCAGAGTAATAGGCAACAATCTTGAGCAGTATAAACCTATATAAGGGAATGCCAATTAAAAACCCAGGTTCTGTTACAGTAAGATAAATAGTCATGAATTAAATGAACTAAATGCAAAAACTGAGAACAGCCAGACAAGTGAAGTTATTTTTATTTTAGTAAGAGAAATGAGCATGCTAAACAAAAGTTGGCTTTAAAACAAAAGCTTTTGTAAAAACAAAAATACAAGCAACTCAGCTGTTCCTGGGACTCTGTGTAAATGGAACAGAATTTGCCTATCTTTGGGGTGTTAAGAGTAGATCTGCAACAATAAACAATGGTTCAAGGTTAACGTTTTTGGAGTTTTTTGAGGAGGAAATATGCCAAGGCCTTACAGTGTAGCATGGTTGAAGATGCAGGACGCTGGAATTAAGCTGACTTTTGAAGCCCTCATCTCCCCATTACAACTATGAGAACTCAGGCAGCCTCCATTGCACTGGCTTGAATCTTAGTTTTGCATCAGTTCTTTGAGTATAATTGGACCGAATGCCCCCCATTTGTGTACAAATTAGATGGGACAATGTATATAATGTGCTTATACAGTGACTGTAAGTACTGGCTCACAGAAGGTACTCAATAAATGTTAGCTATTATTCAATGAGTCATTGTAAGGAAGACCAGGAACAGAAATATTTGCTTAAAAAAGACACACCAACAATCATTTTGGTAAACACGTTCGTACAGATAAGCAATCATGAGAACAGAGAAGTTAAGCAATTTGACCAAGGTCACATAGTTATATCCTGAGGAACTTTCCGGGTAGAATCTGAACTTCCTTAAGGTCAGGCCAGCATTCTTTCCCCTATCCTATACTATTCTCCTAGTATCTGAGAGTTTATTGGCATAGACTAAATATATTCTGTAGTTAGCTCTTGGTTTTGTTGGCAAATTTTTGGTGAAAGTATCAAAATATATACATTGGTGTGGCAGTGTAAATATGACTCTAGCAGTATGTATTTTTAAAGAGCTTCACCTTTAAGTCCCTTTCCTACTTTTAGAATTTTATCCTGAGGAAAAAAATCTGAAAGAAAACGTCAGGGGGAAAGGGAGACACAAAGTTTTTTTAAAAAAGGGTTATATGCAAAAAAGATGGTCACTATCATATTCTTTGGAATACTGAAAAACTGGATATAACCTACATGTCCAACAATAGTTAAATATGATAGACCTATGAATTATGGCACCATTAAGGAACACAGAAAATATTTATTTCAATCTTCATCTCATTCCAAAATGAGGTAATTTGACAACTAGAATAATTGTGTGTATATCTTAATTACAACCTATTAAAAATTAAGTATTTACATGGATAAAGTCTGGGAGATAAAATGAAAAAATGAAGTGATTTTAGCAGTATTTGGACCAGAAATGCCTTTTTTCTTTTCCTTTGAGTTCTTAATAACACTGATAAAAAAATATTTGTTTAGAGTGAACTTGTTTCTTATTTTACTGGTACTGAAGAGTTACATGATCCAAGCATCCTTTAATACATCACAACATGTGTAATAAAATTAGAGAAATGAGATCTGAACCTTCCTTACATAGTGAACTCTGAGGAACACGACAATGTATATCTATATCAGTCTTCCACCTCTCGGAACTTACGAGCTGGTAGGGGAAATGGACCTTGGTACAGCTTCACCTCCAAGATCTTTAACACCCCATCTCATACCAGCACTTTTTCCTCCCAGCTTTCATGGCACCTGCCAATTAACATTATTAGGACTGCCAATCTACCAGTATCTTCTTTTTCTTTTGATCCACAGGGTTGGTTTCATTTTCTTCACCTTTCAGATTAACTACTAAGGCACATCACTTTAGCCACTCCTCCACAAGGACTGCAATACCTTGAATTTTTTATCTTTCAAATTCATCTGCCCTGAAAACCACCATATGCTGGTCACACTCAGTCATTTCTTTCTCCCAGCCTGAGGTGCGGGAGCCCAATGCCCAGTTGCATTCTGCAGAGGGCATTTTTATCACCCTGCCCTCTCGTTTCAGAGGTGAGATAACTCTGCACCTGTTCTCTGAAACCAGTGGCTTTGGCTGGTGGATCAGCGTCTCCAGCCTGCTCCTGCCTTTGCACCATCAGTAAGCTTGCCACTCCTCTTTTCAACCTCATCTGCACTATTATCTTTTTCCCTCAGAATACACGCTTCTCTGACATCTATAAAAGAAGCCTTCCTTTAGGATACATGCTCTTCTAGACAGTTATCACTTGCCATTCTCCTTCCCTTTCCACACATTTCTAAAAACAGGCTTTCTCCTTTAGAACCCCATTCTCTCTCTATTTTATTTTTATTTTTTGAGACAGGGTCTTGTTTTGTTGTCCAGGCTGGAGTACAGTGGTGCAATCATAACTCCCTGGTTAAAGCTATCCTCCCACTTCAGCCTCTTGAGTAGCTGGGACCTCAGGCACATGCCACCACACCCAGATAATTTATTTTTATTTTTTGTAGAAACAAGGTCTCATTACATTGCCCAGGCTAGTCTCAAGCTGCTGGGCTCAAGTGATCCTCCTGCCTTGGCCTCCCGAAGCGCTGGAATTATAGGCATGAGCCACCACGCCCAGCAAGACCTCATCTACAAAAAAAAAAAAAAAAAAAAGTGTCTTCCTATCTTGCTACCTACTTCTCCTTCCCTGCACCTGATGGTAACCTGATTCCTGCCACACAAACCACCCAAAGTGTTCCCACAAAAGTCAAACCCCATAATTCCTTTTCATTTATCTCACTTGAACCCTCAGCCTGTGTTTAACTCTGTTGACCATTCCTTGTCTTGAAATATTCCCTTTTGACTTTGAAAATCTGTCACTTTAATTAGTGGAATGAATAAACTAGTACCTTTAGGCCATCCAGGAATAGGAGAAAAGGAGGAAAGGCTCTCAGCTCAAGAATGGGGCTTGCCCTTTTAGGGGTGTGGTGGTGATCTACTAGATAAAGACTTAAGATTCACCAGATAGGCTTGGTGTGATGGCTCACACCTACAATCCCAACAATTTGGGAGGCTGAGGCAGAAGGATCTCTTGGGCTCAAGAGTTTGAGACCAGCCTGGACAACTGAGGGAGACACCTCTCTCTCAAAAAAAAAAAAAAATCTACTAAAGTTGTGAAAACTGAATTTCTTCCTAGAGACTAGTTTTGTGGACTAGTGATTCAATGAAACGGAGGTGGGTGGAACTCAACCATAATGATACAAAGAACTATTTATTCTTTTATTGAAAAAAAGGGTGACTGGAGACTGGATCACACTATGGGAACTTGTTGAGAATTTTGGAACTTCCTCTCTTGGGGTATGATAAGAAGTGAGGGAATTGAAGTTCAAGTCACTTGAATTTCCCTCAGTCTTCTCTAATACCTGGTTTCCAACTTGCATTCATTTAACAAACTGCAATCAATGTTCTATTATTAAAACAATATTACTTTTTAATTTTAGTATGACTTGTAGAGCACAATTTGATACTTGATTACACCCTATGATTAATAGCTATTATTGGCTATTTTGATTGTTTCTTACTCCTAATATGTCCCCTATCAAACTGCAAATGCCTTGGGGTCAAAGGTCCTTTTTTGTCTAATTAGCATAGGACTGAACACTTGGAAGACGCTAACAAAATTCCTCTGTTAAATTTAATAAGGATTTTAACTTTCCAAGTTCAATGGGTTTTGAATGACTCCTGTGTAGTGTAATAGAAAAAATTTGTTTATTGTTTTACAAGTGAGAGAACAAGAACACAATACCTAGGAATTTATAAAAATCAGATGTCCAATACCCTTGTATATGTTATACCAACCTAGATTAAAAAAAAAAAAAAAAAAAAAAAAGCCAGAATCCCAGGCAACGTAGGGAGCTAATTTGAGTTCCTTTTATAATAAATCCTATAAATCCTTGTATTCACCCTTACCAGACATCCAGCTGTTTTTTGGGATACACTAGTCTCCTGGGACCTTAGATTGGCCTTTTTCTGGCAAAATTTGAAAAAAAATAAACACATGTAGTCCAGACATCCACCAGCTAGAGAGTTATTTAAAGGCTCTGAACCTCTCCAGCCTTTGATTCTTTTTAAGGATCATTTTATTTTTAGAGAACTTTCCACATTTCCTAGTTATACAGCCAGACTGGGTGATCTGGCCAGAAAATCATTTTCCCTTAAAAAAAAAAAAAAAAAACAACTTAGAATTTGAACGCAGGCGTTGAATTCGAAACAGATTTGTCATAACGTAATTTCCTGGACACTCCCAACTTGAGACTGAAAGCTGGGCGAAAGGGGTTTCTGAAGCTAACCTAAAAGACAAAATGGTCTAGAGTCACCTTTTCCCCGCAAATAACAGAGGATTAAGAATCTGAAATCTTGAAGCCTCCAGGACCACGGTGGAAGCCCTCAGCAGAAATTTCTGCTGGAGGCCGGAGCGCCTTTTGATTTCGGGAGACTGGCCCAGGAACTCTAGTCACTTGGAAGGCGGAAGAGAAGGTGGTACCTGAGCCAGGTAGGAGCCACTCAGAGGCAGCCCGGGGCCGCCACTCACCTCGGAGAGGAGGTGGAGTCCGATGACCCGGACTGAGAGGAAACGCGAGACTGAGTCTACCAGGTGAGGTAAAAAACACCCACCTGCTCACCTCGGAAGGGGCGGGCGAGGTGCGGCTCCCGGTGACCCGCGGGGGTGGAGCGCACCTGGGCGGAGGCGGAACTGGGGGGTGTGGGCACTGCTCGTAGGGCCTGGAACTAAACTCACCTGTGAGGGAGGCAGAGGTGGGGCCTGGGCAAAAACCCACCTGAGCCGGCGGGAAACCCGACCCGAGAGCAGTCCCCGGGCTCGCGCGGCGCGGAGGGGGAGGCGTCCCGCGGCGGGGCCCCCCTCGGTGAGCCCGCGCGTCGGTCCCCCCCTCGGTCAGCCCGCGCGGCCGCCATGACCTGGAGCGCCACGGCCCGGGGCGCCCACCAGCCCGACAACACCGCCTTCACGCAGCAGCGCCTCCCCGCCTGGCAGCCGCTGCTGTCGGCCAGCATCGCGCTGCCGCTCTTCTTCTGCGCGGGCCTGGCCTTCATCGGCCTGGGCCTGGGCCTCTACTACTCCTCCAACGGCATCAAGGAGCTGGAGTACGACTACACAGGCGACCCGGGTACCGGCAACTGCTCGGTGTGCGCCGCGGCCGGCCAGGGCCGGGCGCCGCCGCCCCCCTGCTCGTGCGCCTGGTACTTCTCGCTGCCCGAGCTCTTCCAGGGCCCAGTGTACCTCTACTACGAGCTGACAAACTTCTACCAGAACAACCGGCGCTACGGCGTGTCCCGCGACGACGCGCAGCTGAGCGGACTGCCCAGCGCGCTGCGCCACCCGGTCAACGAGTGCGCCCCCTACCAGCGCAGCGCGGCCGGCCTGCCCATCGCGCCCTGCGGCGCCATCGCCAACAGCCTCTTCAACGACTCCTTCTCGCTTTGGCACCAGCGCCAGCCCGGCGGGCCCTACGTCGAGGTGCCGCTCGACCGCTCCGGCATCGCCTGGTGGACCGACTACCACGTCAAGTTCCGCAACCCGCCGCTGGTCAACGGCAGCCTGGCGTTGGCCTTCCAGGGCACGGCGCCCCCGCCCAACTGGCGCCGGCCGGTCTACGAGCTCAGCCCCGACCCCAACAACACCGGCTTCATCAATCAGGACTTTGTGGTGTGGATGCGCACGGCGGCGCTGCCCACGTTCCGCAAGCTGTACGCGCGCATCCGCCAGGGCAACTACTCGGCCGGGCTGCCGCGGGGCGCCTACCGCGTCAACATCACCTACAACTACCCGGTGCGCGCGTTCGGCGGCCACAAGCTCCTCATCTTCAGCAGCATCTCGTGGATGGGTGGCAAGAACCCCTTCCTGGGCATCGCCTACCTGGTCGTCGGCTCCCTCTGCATCCTCACCGGCTTTGTCATGCTGGTCGTCTACATTCGCTACCAGGACCAGGACGACGACGACGAGGAGTGATTCCGGCTTTCCAGGGACCCCTCCTGCTTCTTGCCAAAACTCTTGCGAGGTGCTTTTGGCATCTCCTCCTCGCCCCTCGCCCAGTTCCAACCTCGCCTCGCTTTTCCTCCCTTTGTGAATGAGGGGACCAGAGAAGGGAATTACCCGCCTTGCTCTTGGGGGGCTGCTACTGTCTTGCCCGGGGGGAGGGATGTTGACTGCAGAGTGAAACATCCTTGCAAACTCTTCTCACCTCCTTCACGACACCGAGTTGCCATGTGAGGTTCTTCAAGTCTGAGAGTGGAAGGGATCCCTGTGGAGACTCCTGTTCAACCCCTATAAGAGGAAGAGATTGAGAGACCTAGCAATGTGAAGTAACAAAGATCAGGCAGCTGCAAGTGACTCCTGACTCTTGAGTCCAGAGCTTTTGCCACTACGGTACAGTGGTTTTCTTTTCTTTGGTGGGGGGAGTGGGCTGGGATGGAGAGTGAGGCCCGCAAATTACCTGCAGAGACGTGGAGGCGTGAGGGAGAACATGCTTGTTAAATATGCAGGTAGATTAGGAGACACCAAACGGAGATGCAGACACAGTAAGGCTGGGATGAGATCCTCGAAGCTGTGTTTTAACAAACTCCTCTGGAGAGTCCCATATTCCCTCCAATTTGGGAATCACGACCCTGAACCAGGTTGGGCCTGAAGCAGTCAACTGAGTTCACTTTTTCGGATAGTAATTTGTTCCCAGGGGCAGTGACAACCATGATGTTCCAGGTTTGGTCTGGTGCTCTGCCTTGAACGTAGGAAGCTCTTGATGACTTGTGGAATGAATTTTTTAAAAATCACTATCGGGAAAACTAGTTGGCATACAGAGTTATAGGACAGGGTTTATGTTATTCTTTTGATATTTTAGTATTTTGGTATAAAAGCCAACAGGCAAACTTTGCCAGGTACTGTGTAGAAACTCGAAAATGTGAGGCCAGTTTGTACAGTTCAGAGGAAATGCTTTAAACTAGAATCAGATAGCTGGAAGATATCTTTGAGGGAAAGTAAGTTCCCTAAAGTCACATCTATGCCTCCTAGCTCAGTCTTCTTTGTCATTGTGTGTGTGTGTCTGTGTGTGTGTGTGTGTGTGTGTGTGATTAGAAAGGGCTTCATTCATACCTTTTCCCTTGGACCTGGAAAAAAAATTTTTTTTATCTTTTCAAATGAAATCTGTTGATTTCTAGTAATCATATTTGAATCAATGCTAAGGCATATATAGTCTTATATGTAAACTAGATTAAGATTATTTGAACCTTTGAGATGACGTTAACACTCAACTAAAATCATTCAATTGATTTTATTGATTAACATCAATCAGTATGTTTAAAGTTATTTTAAGAAGCAGTAGTTTTATTTTTAAAAACCTTGTATGGAAAAATAAAACCCTTTGTGATATCATCTTCCCAGTTTATTTGGTAAAAGCAAACAGTTATTTGGTATTTGTCAGAATTCTTTGGTGCCTGCTATTACAGCTATTTTCCAATTACTAATTTGATTATACTCACTCACTTAAGGCAGTGAAAGATCTTGAAGTATTTTTTAGCAGTTAAGTAATATTCAATTGTATTGAATAGTTTACATAGTTTATTCTAGTCTTTGAAAATTACTGAACAATGGACAATGTGCATGTCATTGATATCTGCCTTAGAACTTCTGGGACAATCCTGATTCAAGAGATTCTATCCCATTATTTACATCTACCAAAAATACTTTGTTAATTCAATGTGTTGGCTTCCCAACTCCTGAACACGACACAAATTTTATTATTAGATTTTGTATGGTGATTTTAGGCTATGAAAACATGATCATTATATGTACATAGAGAAATTTTTATTTGTTACAAATGTTTGAGCAGCTCACTAGCCCACCCCTCCTCTATTTTGGGTAAGAGAATTTACTACATTTTTTTACTATGTAGTTGACAGCAACATGTATTTTGTTATTTTTAGAATGATCAGTATATCGCTATAAAATTTTAAATGAGACTATGAAAGTTAAAGTATTCTGATTCTGATTAAATTAACGAATATGGTTCCAGGCCCTGTTCTCTGGGTTTTTGAGAGAGAATAAAGGTTATGTTTGTCTTACCTTTGTTACCGAGTTTGCTTAATTCTTTTGAACTATGATCTTAAAGGCACAAACAGCCCTAGCCGCTTTGCTAATTTCTTAATAGCAGATTTACATTGCAGCAAGAAAATCATCTTTTATAATAACATTCAGTTAAAATGAACTCAATTCGTTGTTAACTTCCTAAAACAGAATTTGAACTTTATCAACCTCAACATGTATATAAACTAGATAGTCCTCAAATACTGTTTGAATTTAATAAATGTCAATTAAAAAATTTTTGTAGTATTAAAAGTTATTAAAGAATGTGATCATAGTAGTCTTCTGCATTTTACTTCAATTATAAATTGCAATTATTTATTGGATATTTTGGATTTCAAAGCAGCAGAAACTTTAAAACTGAAATGGGAAACATTTTCCTGCAATGATCCCTGTGCTGTATGTAGCATTTTGTCTGGTGTCTCAGGCTTCCAGGTTCTTGTTGGCCTGAATTCCCTTGTTGCCCAGTAAATGTTCCCTAGCTAGAGGTATCTTCGGGAAGTGAGATAGAGAAGAGTGAACCTCAACAATTGGACTGGAAATGAGCTTTGACCTAACTTTGTAAAATAAAAGCATAAAAGAGAAAGTAAAGTAGTTGGTGAGAGCTCCTAAAACAATATGTCACTGTATTTCCTCAGATGGTTAAAAAAAATTAAAACAATAATATGACAAGAAAGATTTTCCAGGTATCTCCACAATCAAATCAACTAACCAATTTGCTCACTATAAAATTATTGTTATTATTATTTTTTTGAGACAGAGTCTCACTGTGTTGCCCAGGCCGGAGTGCCGTGATGTGACCTTGGCTCACTGCAACCCCCGCTTCCTGGGTTCAAGAGATTCTCATGTCTCGGCCTCCCAAGTGGCTGAGATTACAGGTGCACACCACCACGCCCAGATAATTTTTTTGTACTTTTAGTAGAGATGGGGTTTCACCAGTTGGTCAGGCTGGTCTTGAACTTCTGACCTCAAATGATCTGCCTGCCTTGGCCTCCCAAAGTGCTGGGATTACAGGTGTGAGCCACCAAACCCAGCCTATGTGTAATTATCAAAATTCAGAGACGGACTAATAGTCTGGAATTTCCTTTAGAGCAAATATTACTTCATAATATATAATCAAAACCCTTTCTACCTTACTTTAAGTCTGTTGCCGTCTTCCTGTCATAGGAGATCTCAACAATCTTGAGTGACTCTCAAAGTTGCTGGTAGAGCTGCAAGGTCATCAACTAGTTCCCTATATGCCCTTGGATCTAAGAAGTCCAAGGGCATACACATAATCAAAAAGCAAATTCCCGGCCAGGCGCGGTGGCTCATGCCTGTAATCCCAGCACTTTGGGAGGCCGAGGTGGATGGATCATTTGAGGTCAGGAGTTCGAGACCAGCCTGGCCAACATGGTGAAACCCCGCCTCTACTAAAAATACAAAAATCAGCCAGGTGTGGTGGTGGGCACCTATAGTGACAGCTACTCAGGAGAGTGAGGCAGGAAAATCGCTTGAACCTGGGAGGTGGAGGTTGCAGTAAGCCGAGATCATGCCACTGCACTTCAGCCTGGGTGACAGAGTGAGACTCTGTCTTAAAAGAAAAAGAAAAAGTAAATTCCCTCTTCTGTTATTTTTATTGGACATTTCTTTGTGTTCCAGATTTTTTCTCTCTACCTAAAACAGAGCTGGCTGATTTTAGATGGCATTTTTTTTTTAAATTAACTTTAATTTTTTTCCCCAAGAAAATGTCCCTTAAGTCTCTTCCAACCAAAACAGAGTAGTTTCAAAAGAGTCGTTAAGAATGTCTTCATGAACCTGAAGTACATTAAGGTCCCAAAGAGATTCTTACATAAGAGCAGCAGTCCGTCAGGAATTTGCCAATTTTTCTAATAGTGTTGATGCTATGTACACAGGCATCCTCCATTATTTACTTGATTGTTAGTAATACAACAAACACTGAATACACTGACAACGCGTATTCAGGAAAAAATGCGTCCCCACTGCTTTGCCACCTTGCATTAAGATTGCCGTCATTAGCGGTACTCATGTCAATTAGGTTACTGGAGCAAACCAGCATTCCTTTATTTAATGTACTTTGCCGTCCAAGTTCACGTAGGACAGAGAAAAATCCTGTGGCAATGAAACCCAAGAAACTTTGGGGGTTGTAAGGAGACAGGAGAGGAGAATAAAGGGAAAGATGAGGTCTGAAGCATGAGGCATTTTTCTGGAGGAGCAGGATACCTAGAAGACAAGGGATTGGCAGCAAAGGAAACCCATGATGAGGGCAGGGCTCACCACCAGGACTCATTGATGACAAGGCCTTTGAGAAATTTAGTAAGCAAATGGTGGCTCACCTCTTTCTGAACCCCTTGGCTTGTCTTTTTGATCAATTTGAGTGTGATTTATCTTTTTCCTTAGGAGCAAAAGGTATTACCGTCAAGAACCTTAGCTAATAGCCTTGCCCTCTACATTGAGCTCTTAACTAAGTTCCCATTATAGTGGCTGAAACCTTACATTACGATGAAAACTGTAAATGATGTGTCATTAATAATGATACTTTGTTCTTCTAAAAGACCTTTGTTCTGAAAGTCCAAGGTGCTTAACTCTATGTGGTTGCATTAATCTTATCCATCAAAATGCATGAAGTGTTAGAAAGTCATCAAGACCAATGAGGTAGAAATATATTCCTTTACATTTTGCTCAGTTTTGTACAGAACTCTATAAAAGCAAGTGATGTTCTGAAAGAAAAGAAAGCATAACTTCTGGATGAGGCAATGACAATCATTGGAATGGACCATGAGTATTTTCAAAGGAAGACTTGATTAATTCTTGTTATGATTTTAATAAGTAAAAGACATTTCCAATTTTTGTTAAAGAATCCAAAATGGGAAAGGAAACATTTCCTATTCATGCTAAGTGACAGCATGTAAAACAGCTTCTATTCTTTTCATTTTTTCCTACAGGTCTTGAAGGATGAAGACTTATCTGTTACTTCAATGTAGTTTGCAAACAACTGAATTGTGGTCTTAAGTTTTACTTAGATGAGCCAATTAGCTCATAGGAAGGGGTGGGTTGCCCCTCCACACCTGTGGGTGTTTCTCGTTAGGTGGAACAAGAGACTTGGAAAAGAAAAAGACACAAAGTATAGGGAAAGAAATAAGGGGGCCCAGGGGACCAGCGTTCAGCATGTGGAGGATTCCGTCAGCCTCTGAGTTCCCTTAGTATTTATTGATCATTCTTGGATGTTTCTCGGAGAGGGGGATGTGTCAGGGTCATAGGATAATAGTGGAGAGAAGGTCAGCAGATAAACACGCGAACAAAGGTCTCTGCATCATAGACAAGGTAGAGAATCAAGTGCTGTGCTTTACATATGCGTACACATAAACATCTCAATGCCTTACAGAGCAGTATTGCTGCCCACATGTCCCACCTCCAGCCCTAAGGCGGTTTTCCCCTATCTCAGTAGATGGAACATACAATCGAGTTTTATACCGATACATTCTATTGCCCAGGGACGGGCAGGAGACAGATGCCTTCCTCTCGTCTCAACTGCAAAGAGGCATTTCTTCCTCTTATACTAATCCTCCTCAGCACAGACCCTTTATGGGTGTTGGGCTAGGGGACGGTCGGTCAGGTCTTTCCTTTCCCACGAGGCCATATTTCAGACTATCACATGGAGAGAAACCTTGGACAATACTTGGCTTTCCTAGGCAGAGGTCCCTGTGGCCTTCCGCAGTGTTTGTGTCCCTGGGTACTTGAGATTAGGGAGTGATGATGACTTTTAATGAGCATGCTGCCTTCAAGCATCTGTTTAACAAAGCACATCTTGCACAGCCCTTAATCCATTTAACCCTGAATTTGACACAGCACATGTTTCAGAGAGCACGGGGTTGGGGGTAAGGTTATAGATTAACAGCATCTCAAGGCAGAAGAATTTTTCTTAGTACAGAAGAAAACGGAGTCTCCTATGTCTACTTCTTTCTACATAGACATAGTAACAATCTGATCTCTCTTTCTTTTCCCCACACTCATATATTCACTTTCATGTATCTTTAAAAACATTATTGAACATCATACGTATAAGTGGCATAATCCGTGTCTCCAACCCTAACTTCTCTCCAAACTCACATTTCCAAAAACCTCTTGAACACATCTAAATACCCTCCCCATAGGTACCATAACTTCTGTGTGGGCCATACTAACTTTATTGGCCACTTCTCCAAACCCATCCTTCCAAGAATAGCATCAGATGCTGAAAATGACTCCTCTATCCCTTCAAGGACCCCTGAATTGCCTCCCTGATTTCTCCCTTTCTGTTTCCTCTTAGAATCAACCTAGTTATCAGATCCTGTTGCTTCTATATCCCAAATGCACTTTCAGTCAATTCTGTCTTTACCAATGCCCTGGCCCAGGGCTTTGCTATTTCTCATCTGAAAGTTGGAGAAGCCTCCTAATTGGGCTCCAGTTTATTCTCCACATCACAGCCACAATGAGCTACATAAAACACAAGTCTCATCATGTTGCCCCTCAATGCAAAATCACTCCTGTCTACCCACAGCCTACAGGAGAAAATAAACTCCTCAGCAGGACATACACACCTTCATGGTTGGCCTCGTTCTAAATCTTCATCCACTTTTCCTCCAACACCCCACCAAATTCCAGCCATATTGAATGATTTAAAGAGGCCCTAACCTCTGTGTCTTTGCTCATGCTGGTCTTGCTCCTCCACCTGACCACCAGAATCTACTCATTCATTCTTCCTTAAGACTTGACTCTGTGTTTTCATCCTCTGTGAAGTTCTTTGCAAGTCTTCTTTGCCTCTCCCATGCCCTGTCCTTATCCTAGTCCTCTCTTAGTACTTATTCCATTTCTTTCTCAGAGCATTTGCCATGTGCCTAGAAGCTGATTATTCATTTATCTATCACCATATTCAGGCTGCTAGTCCTACAAGAGCTGAGAATTTTTTTCTCATTCATCTTTATTGCCAGTGCCAAGTACCATAACCAGCACATGATGGGTCCTCAAACATTTGTTGAATGACAACTGGGAAACCAATGACTCCATTACTTTCTTACCACTGAACATTTTATTTCCTACAATATAGTTGAATGCATAGGAAATAATTCAGGAAATTATTGGATGCAGAGATGTATCTAATAATGTAAGATGCAGAGATGGCACTCTAAACGTTGAAAATCTTAAAGACAGCTGAAAATGCACATATATTCTTAACAGCATGGAAATGCTCAGCGTATCCCATCTGGATAACTTAAACGTACAATCAGGTTTTCCTCCATAAACTAATTTGCAGAAATGAATAGCAGATGGGTTACATTAGTTCATTGATAGGATAGTTACTTTATGCTCAAAAGTAATCAATATATTTCCTATTAAACTCCAGTATGTTAATGAATGTTCACATTTTTGTGGTGCTTCTTTATGAAAGAGAATTTTTTACTTACTGTAATATTCTATAATAAAATGTAAATAAACATTGCTTTCCCCTGCCGGGTAATTACCCCAGAATCCATTTAAACAGAAGTAGTATTTGCAGAGAAATATCCAGAAAGGAAGGAAAAAAATAAATGGAATAGTAGTTGTCCCATTTGCTGGCTGGTGTTTGGTTTATAACATTTGGCACATCTTGATATCTACATAATAGTAGTTTTAAAGCCATAAATAATATTTTACAGAGGTCACACCATAGTTATTTAAGTTCAGGGGTTTATTTCCCTGAGCACCAAGTAGCTATGAATGAATTATGTTTAGTCTGATCTGCCACAGAAGGGCCATAAAACCTCCAACTCATAGCAAACCGTGGAATATTACTTCAATACGTCAGGAAAATGTACATGTAAAAGAATAATGCATGATAAGGGAAAGGTTTTTTTTTTTTTAAGTAATATATGTTACTGGGCAGGAGCTATAAAATTTTGTTATGTTAAACTTTCCTCTGATTCTGGAAATCAAGTTAAGACATGGCTTTGCATTGTCTGCCCTCAGCCAGTAAAGCAGGCTGTGGAACCAGAGGAGGGACCCAGGAAAGAGAGTCTGGCCCTGAGTAATGAGCGCTTTCTCCTCCCTGCACCTCCGATAGTTGAAAGCAAAGAAAAGTTGCAAGATCACAAGAGGTGATTTTATAAACTTTTTGTTACTACCAGCATTCTTTTCCAATGACTCCCAGGCAAGTGTTTTTGTAGATACTCGGAAGCAAGGGTACAGACCATTTTTAGCCTTAAGATGCAATTCACTTTAAAAATTAAATCTATGGGCCAGGCGTGGTGGCTCACACCTGTAATCCCAGCACTTTGGGAGGCCGAGGCGGGTGGATCACCTGAGGTCAGGAGATCAAGACCAGCCTGGCCGACATGGTGAAACCCCGTCTCTACTAAAAATACAAAAACTAGCTGGCCGTGGTGGCGTGTGCCTGTGGTCCCAGCTACTCAGGAGGCTGAAGCAGGAGAATTGCTTGAACCTGGGAGGTGGAGGTGGCAGTGAGCCTAGATCGCGCCACTGCACGCTAGCCTGGTTAACAAACCGAGACTCTGTCTCAAAAAAAAAAAAAAAAAAAAAGAAAAGAAAAGAAAAGAAAAAGAAATCTACTTAAAATCCTGTTGAGCACATACAACTTACCAGACATCACATTAAGTGATTTCCCTTGGTTTTCTCATGTCATCTTTAAACAACCCTAATATTATCCCCATTATGCAAATTCAGAAACAGAGGTTTGGAGAGAGAAAGAAAGTGGTCCAGTGTTATGCAGCTGGCTGGGGACAGCCAGGTTTCCAGCTGAGGGCAGTGTGACTTCAGAAGCTCCCTGGCTATTCAAAGTCAGCAGTGACAAAACAAATAGCTGCCATTTGTTGAGCACTTTCCAGGCAATGTTCTGAGTGCTTTGCCTATCACATTGTATTCCTCACAACAATCCTATGAAGTAGGTGCTAATATTAACTGCATTTCACAGATGAGGAAGCCAGGTTCAGAGAGGTTAAATAATTAGTCTAAGGCAGCACAGGCAGTATAGACAGCCAGAATTCAAACCAGGTTGGCCGACTGAGAGGCTTGCTAAAGGAGTCAACTTCTCATCCTCTAATTTTCTTTTAGTTTGTATGCAAATAATGATTAATCATGAATGTTAAGACTAAATCTGTGAAGGAACAAGAATAGTCAAGACAGCCCTGAAAAAGAACTGGAGTTGAAGGTGTGAGAAGGTGGAGGGGGATTTCACTTGACCTACCAGAAGTGAAGACTTAATTGGAAAGCTTCAGTGACTTGGACAGGGTGATTTTAATGTAGGGTAGGCAAGTAGACCAATGGAACAGAATAGAGAGAAATTCATACTATAATGAAGAACACAGAAAAGATAACAATTTAGGAGCGTGGTTACCCCTGGGAGAGAAGGGGTGAATGGCGGCAGGGAGGGCAAACAGGTGTATCAAAGTACTAGTAATACTGTGGGAGGTGGGTACACTAGTGTCCATCTTGCTATTATTCCTTAAGTTGTGCATACATTGTATACACTCTTCAGCACTGATAAAATAATAACAGCCTGGGGAATTTACTCTGTGCTGATGAAAAGGTTGGCAGGGAGTCTAAGACTTAAACTTTCATGAGCCCTTTACTTGTTTGTGTTTTTGTTTTGTGAGACAGGGTCTTGCTCTGCCACCCAGGCTGCAGTGCGGTGATGCAATCACAGCTCACTGCAGCCTTGACCTCCTGAGCCCAAGTGATCCTCCCACCTCAGCCTCCTGAGTAGCATGAACTACAGGCACGTGCCATCACACCCAGCTAATTTTTAGATTTTTTTGTAGAGACAGGGTCTTGCTATGTGGGCCTCACCATCCTCCAACTCCTGGGTTTGTGCAGTGCTCCCTCCTCAGTCTCCCTAAGTGCTGGGATTACAGGTGTGAGCCATCGCATCATGATACCTTCAGAGTCTACTTTTTTCTGTGTTGCATCCAGTGCTTCTACAGACTCAAGTAATGCACAAGGTTAGAATAATTCATTCCTAAGCATTTGCAACCTCATTAAGAAATTTGAATAATTTTTATATGTGTTTTCTTTAAGTTGAAAAACAAAAATGACATTAGGTGGACTACTGCCCAGTGCACTCCATTTTAATGGAAAGTTCAAAAGAACACAGGCACCCCTGCAGGTAAGTCTCCTTGGAATTTTGGTGAGTATAGGCACTGTATGAAGGAGGCAAAACCCTGGCCACTGCTAGCGTGGAGAGATGGCTTTTGTATTACAGACTCATAGCACCAAAGCCATGACATCTCCTCATTGTCTTTTTTCTTTTTAAAAAATGGTTGTGGAGACAGGGGTCTCATTATGTTGGCCAAGCTGGTCTCGAACCCCTGGCCTCAAGTGATCCTCCTGCCTTGGCCTCCCAAAGTTCTGGGATTACAGGTGTGAGCCACCATGCCCAACCTCATTGTCTTTCATCAGAGCAGAAAGCGGGAGGCCATGCAATCTAAGTAGAAATTAACCCTAAGACAGAAATCTTGGGAAGGGAATAAGTAGCATTTTAGCCACATTTCCTCAAATTTACTACCAAAGGTAAACTCAGCAGTCAAGCAGTGGGCTCAGTGCCAGCCCCTTTGCATGTCATAGAGTCTTGCATTTTTCCTGCGCTGTACACCTGGGGGCTGGGGAAGCTCGTTCTACAGAACTGAGAAAAGGCTTCAGCTCTGCCACCTGGCCCCCTGAAGTCACCTCGCCGTGGCCTCGCTGCCCCTGACAGGGCCTGTGGCCGGAGCCTGACTGCAGCGACACGGAACGCAGTGTACGATTTCTCAGGTTGATGTAGATCCAATCTGTAATGAGAATCCCGTTTCTAAAGATGTGCACTGCTGCCCTCCGCTGGACATGGACAGAATCACCAGCATTTAATTACCTTTGGGTCTAACGCAAATGACAGCAAAAAAAATCTGCCCTGAAGTGATTGTGTATGTGCATGTGAAATAGTAGCTATAAAAATTAAAGCTGCTCAGAAAACCAAATACTGCATGTTCTCACTTATAAGTGAAAGCTAAAGGATGAGAACACATGGACGCATAGAGAGGAACAACCCACACTAGGGCCCATCAGAGGGTGGAGGTTGGGAGGAGGGAGAGGATCAGGAAAAATAACCAATGGATACTAGGCTTAATACCTGGGTGATGAAATAATCTGTACAACAAACCCCCATAACGTGAGTTTACCTATGTAACAAAACTGCGTGTACCCCTGAACTTAAAACTTAAATAAAAACAAATAAATTAATTAAAGTTCCTGAGAGTAAAGTTTGGATGTTTATACATTTTATGATAATTTTGTGACTTTCTATACATTACGATTAAGTGATCAAAAAATGTATCATTAATTTTTATTCAAATAACAATATTTTCTGCAATATAATTCTAGTGGTTACTACAAATTTCCTTTTTTTCTCTAAAAAACTTTTTCACAAATGTGTTAGTTTTACAACTATGTCATAAAGAAAAAGTTCTTGGCCCTAACGCTGGAAAAGTACACGTCATTTACTTTGTCATAAGCATAGGCACAAAAAATGGAAAAGACTGCCACTTTTTTGCTTTTCACCAAATGTCTTTGCCAAATAGGAAGAATATGTCTTTTTATATTTGAAACTATATTTTTTCTTTTTAAGTGAAAGACCAATAAATATTGGCAGATGCCTTTCCCAGGAACTGTATGAAACTGACTCACAGCTTAATGGACTGACTGATACACTTACAATAGTCACTTCTTTCTGGAGCAGAAAACCTCCAGAGTCTTTCTAGAAGCAAAATTAAGTATGCCCAGTTAGCATTCTATGAATTGCTTTGAATTGCTTATACTGGAACAGTCATTCAATCAAAGCAAAAAGCTTTAGGTGGAGATGATTTAAACTTTGCCTACTTTTCTGAAGTTGATATTGAACCTAAGAAATACAATTTTTTTTTTTGGCGGGGGGCAGCTTCTTGCCCTGTCACCCAGGTTGGAGTACAATGGTACGATCTCGGCTCTCTGTAACCTCCGCCTCCCGGGTTCAAGCGATTCTTCTGCCTCAGTCTCCCAAGTAGCTGGGACTACAGGCATGGGCCACCATGCCCGCCTAATTTTTTGTGTTTTTAGTAGAGCCGGGGTTTCACCATGTTGGCCACGCTCTTCTCAAACTCCTGATCTCAGGTGATCCGTCCACCTCGGCCCCCCAAAGTGCTGGGATTACAGGTGTGAGCCATCACACCCGGCCAGAAATATAAATTTTTGTAAACTATTTTAAAATTGTGTGTAAGTGAAGCTGGTACCATTCTTCAATACCAAAACAAATATTTTTTTCCATTCTAAGCTGCACTTTTCCCCCACATTTTAACATTTCTAAAATCAGGATGTATCTCAAAGTCTTGGCTTCTCACAATCCATAGCATTTTACAATCGCTGGCCCCTAGACAGACTCACTGTAGTGGTCAGGATGTAGCTGTCATTGTGCAGTACTGTCATATTTTGGGGCAAAACACTGCATTGTGTACAATAACATAGACATTGAAGATTCTGTCTCTAAGGGATTCCGAAGAGTTGGACTCTGAACATGAAGGAATTTTAGGAAAATCTTAGCCAAAATAAACCTTAATTTATTTTAAGTATATTTTTCTTTTCATATCAGCAGAAGCATGATGCATAAGAAAAATCTATCTAAACAAATGTAAAAGAACCCTTTTAATAAGGATAAAGTACAAAAAATATAAAAAATTGTTAGGTGATATTTTAATTGGCAGCATTTTTTTCTTAGTGGTACATAACGTAATGGTGCATCTTATGATTCTCGACATCTTAAATTCAATAAATTATACAGCATAACAACAGGACAGTGGAAAAAAATGCTTTTGAATTCAAAACCAGATGACATAAGATGGCATTAACTGAAAAGGTGTATTCACCCAATTTCCACTGCCTGCACTATCAATCCATTCTGAGAAGAAAATGGAATTTTTAAAATGCTCTCACTCCTCTGATGTAAATGAATACTAAAAGAATAAAACAGTGTGCCGGATGCCAACATGAATCAGCTCCTTAGCCTTCAGCATCTCCTTATAATTATTGGATTCAGTCCAACCAACCTTCAGGATCACAAGAAGCGTAGCTGAGGGGCTCAGAGATCAAAGCCGACATGTAGTTCATCTGAAGCCCATGTAATATACCTCACTGGAAGGATGCACTTGGGGATAGAGTGTCAGAAGAGAGAATATTAAAGAGTCTTTCTCAGTCCCTGAGGTCTCCTTGGACCGGGAAGCTTTGCTGGATAGGCATACATCACGGCTCCTAGCATTACATCTCGCTGTACTCTCTCAATCTGAATTGTCTGTGAGTATGCGAAGTTGATGACCACGTATAAATCACAGTTATTTCTGTTGACAGGAAATAAAGTTGGACTATCAGACATACTCAGAGCCAATATCTGCTTTCATGTTTTTCAAAGTTATAGGGAAAAGATGTCTTCCATTATTGTGAACGTATTGTCAGAGTGAAGACTGAGCCAGTTCTGTAGCCTCCAGGTCCTTTTCTCCGCCAAGAATGGAAACCATGCTGTGATAAAACGTTGCCAAAGGAGAGTTCCAAATAAAAGCCTCCCAGTCTATTTAGACTTGGCGTGGTTGAAGACTCCCTTCAACCCCACCCTCCACCATCCCGCCCAAGGAATGAAGTTTTTGCTTTTCCTTCAAAAACTGTGTTTCTTGTTCCCCGTCTCCCATCCCCATCTCCTCATCTCCCTCCCTATGCTCCGTTTCAGCAAAGCTTGGGGAATCAATTTTTTTTGGTGTACACAGATTCTTACATCAGTTTTAGGACCTCTATTAGCATAAAATATACACAAATAAGTGCAGTAGCAGGCATATAGATGAACCAGGCATATAAAGCCATTTCTAGTTACACATTCTTATGAGACAATTCCTCTCCTGGTCCTTCGTAAAACAAGTTTCCATCTGTCTTTGCTCAAGATCCATGTTTCAGTGCTGAGTCAAGCCACTGATTCGGAGGCTCATGAATGATTTTCCTATGTTTCCCTGCAATGCACTTTACTTTTTATGCACTTTCAGAAGTTCCTTGCTTTTAAAAATGTTCTTACCTTCTTGCTTTATGCAGCTTCAGGGGCTATTTATCACTGCATACTTTCTGGACCTATAATATTTATTTATTTATTTACTTATTTACTTATTTATTTATTTTTGGAGATGGAGTCTTGCTCTGTCACCCAGGCTGGAGTTCAGCGGCACAATCTCAGCTCACTGCAACCTCTGCCTCCCAGATTCAAGTGATTCTCCTGCCTCAGCCTCCCGAGTAGCTGGGACTACAGGCACGTGGCACCACACCCGGCTAATTTTTGTATTTTTAGTAGAGTCGGGGTTTCACCATGTTGGCCAGGCTAGTCTCGAACCCCTGACCTCAAGTGATCCACCTACTTCAGCCTCCCAAAGTGCTGGGATTACAGGCATGAGCCACCGTGTCCAGCCAAGGACCTCTAATTTTTCTAAAAGCTTCAGTAGTCTTTAAAACTCTTTCTCCCTGTTGAAGAATCCCTTTTCACATTCTTGGGGGTCATCTCAGCTCATTGCAACTTCTGCCTCCCAGGTTCAAGTGATACTCCTGCCTTAGCCTCCCGAGTAGCTAGGATTACAGGTGCATGCCACCATGCTTGGCTAGTTTTTGTATTTTTAGTAGAGATGGGGTTTTGCTATGTTGGCCAGACTGGTCTCGAACTCCTCACCTCGAGTGATCCTCCCACCTCATCCTTCCAGAGTGCTGGGATTACAGGTATGAGCCACTGCACCCAGCTGGGGGATCTTATTTGGAGCTCTCCCTAGGTCTTATTCTCCTAGCCCAGTCTCACCCTAAGCAAACATTAGCACTGTACACTAATGTAGCAATATTTCAATTTTATGTTTTCAAGCCCAGACTAAAATGACTCTAAATTCAAAGACGATTTGGTGTAGGGTTTATTAAAGGTGCTCTTAGTGGCAGAGGGGTGACAGAGAGAAGCACTGGCTTGGGAGGTGGTGATCCTGGGTGATGGTCCATTTTCTGCCAATACCTAAGTATGTGACCTGGAAAAGTTATTTAATGTTCTGTGTCTCCTCTGTAAAGTGAGGGTTTTTGTTTTTGTTTTTTGAGACAAGGTTATGCTCTGTCACGCAGGCTGGAGTGCAATGGCAGGATCTTGGCTCACTTCAGCTTCCGCATCCCAGGCTCAAGCTATCCTCCCACCACAGCCTCCCAAGTAACTGGGACTACAGCTGCTCACCTCTATGCCCGGCTAATTTTTTTATTTTTTGTAGAGACAGGGTTTCAATATGTTGCCCAAGCTGGTCTTGAACTCCTGAGTTCCAGCAATCCACCCACCTTGGCTTCCCAAAGTGCTGGGATTACAGACATGAGCCACTGCACCCGCCTGGGATGGTTTCTTGAGGAGAAATGCAATTGTCAAAATTGCAAGGGTTCATAACAGAGGATAACCCTATTATTTTCCACTGAGAATTTGAAAAAGGTTATGTTGAGGATTGTTTTGGATTTGGTTCCTTCCAATGTCAACTTCTAACCTTTAAAAAAAAATGTAATGACATGCTTATGCTAGTCCTCAACACGTGGTAGGGAAGGAACACTGGGTGGCTCTAGTGATCTTAAACATCTTCCTACTTCAATCCCAGCCCAACTCACCATTCCCCATCCCTCCTTACTCTCCTCACTAACAGCACAGACTCTTCTAAAAAACAAACTCAAACTGCGTCATGGACCACAGTAGCCAAAATCTAAGGAATTCAAGCCTCTCTGTTTCACTGCCAAGCACTATCCCAAAGAGGTCACTGATCTTTGAAATCAGCGAGCTCTGAAGCCCGCTGAAGGGGGTCAAAAGAGTTAAAAGATTCCAGATGGGGCCAGAGTAGCCTCTCCAATTTCTTCTGCCTGTGTTGCTCATTCAGGGTGACCTGTACAGGTCACTAAATCTCTATGTGCTTTCAACTCCCCATTTATAAAATTTGGCTGATACTGATTTCTAAGATATTTAGAGAGAGTTGAATTAGGATTACTACAAAGAGCAAATTCCCTAGCTGATTTTTGTGTTACTACTAGTGAAGGCCCTAGGCACAATTCAACAATCAGAAAGCGGCAATGAATGAGAAATTGCTGAAAGTGGCCAAATCAGGCTTTCTTAGCTCTGGAGCCCTGCTGCCCAATTAAATCTGCACACTCACATTGGACAACATCTAGTTTATAAAGGCAAATATTTAATTAGTGGAACCTTAGGACTGGCAATGCTACTTCCAACCCATGTAACAAGATACCCTAAGCTTGAAAAGCAAACCCTGTAAACTTAAACTACTGTAAAATTATAAAGTTTAACATAAAAATGGAAAATCTTTAAATAGCCGTTTTGTGCAATGTTCTTAACAGACAAGACTGCCACACAATGGAACTGTGTAACTACTAGCAGCAGGCACTGCAGGAAGATAAAATAAACTGGCTTTATGGACCTGAGGAATTGATTTTTAATGAGATTCTGCTTGGCTGTAATGGCATCCTGAGAGGGCGATCCAGTTTCCACGGCCTCTGGTATACAGTTATAAGGTGCAAAGCAAGGACTCAGTTAAACAATGCCCATGTATTTGCCCTTTTAGCATATGAGATTAAATAAAATAAGGATGTTGTTCTTAGACACTTTCCAGAAACTGCACATGCACGTGCGTACACACACACATACACACACACACATACAATACTCTGACTTCAGATGCTTTTCCTTAGACATTACCTGCTTGTATATTCTCAATTTTAGAGGACTTGACCCTTGAAGTTATAGGCTTGTGTTCGTATTTCTCTATCAGGGTATAACAACCCATAAATTATTAGATGAACTTGGCTGATTATTTTGTATTCCACTACCTGGAGACATTTATGCTTATATATAAATATGTACAGCAATGGATATGGATACAAATAGGTATAGATAGAGATATGGCTATAGATAATTGGCAATAGAACTGAGAAGGCAGTGTAGTATATTGGTTAAGAGATTCAGCTTTGAATCTTGCCTCTGCCCCTTCCTAGCTGTGTGTCCTTAGGCATATTAATCAGCTTCTCTGAGCCTCAACTTTATCTTCCATAAATGTGGATAGTAACACCAATTTTACAAGGTTGTAGTAAAGATTAAATGATACAGAAATACACAATAATATAAATGAATCTTAGCAATATAATATTAAAGGAAAAAATAAATCTCTAAAGATTATGTATAGCACATTTTTTCATAAAGGTAAAGCTAAATAACATTGAAGTCTATATGTTTATGAGTCCATACAGCAGCAATAGAATCATATGCAAAAAAGAAAAACAATGATAAACACAAGGTCCAGGGTGATGACTGCTTTGAACGAGAGGGAATAAGGGAGAATGGGAGGGAGAGAGGATCAAATAGGGAGATAACTGGTTATAGTCAAGGTGCTAGTTTGTGATGGAGCGGCAGGCTTGTGAACACATATAATGAATAAAAATAAATAGTCAACTAAATAAAACTAGCAAACTAGCTACAAATGGACCAATGATGAGAATATGTCATGAACCAAGGAACATGATTAATCCAATTCTGTGTACTGGAGGGTCAAAGAAAAAGAAGATTAAATGAGATAATGTATATTAAAGTGATTAGCACAGTATTAGGCCCTTAGTAAGCACTTGAGAAAATCTTAGGTAGATGGCTGGGTATTTCTACACACATTCATATGTATCCTTATCCTTAATTAATTTGGCTTTCCCCAGCATCATCCACTTCCCCCCATTTTCTCTATTTTTTTTAATTTCCTCATTTTTTTTTTTCTGTTGCATCATCTGGGTTTAGAAAAATCCTTCGCTTTTCAATTTTTAAAAACCTTGAGACATGATTTACATACAATGCCATGTAGGGAGATCTTAGGTGTTCAGCTCCATGCATTTTGTCCGGTGTATTCACAAACATAACCATGATTCAAAACAAGATATAGACTATTCCCATCATCCCAAAAAGTTTCTTTGTGCTCCTTCCCACTCAATTATCCCCTTGCCAAAGGCGACTTCTTTCTGACTTCTGACATCTCTCGCTATAGATTAATTTTGCCCATTTGTAGACTTCATATAAATGAATCATACTGCTTGTATTCTTTTATATCCAGCTTCTTCTGATCACCACAATGCTTTTGAGATTCTCTATCATACTGTGTATCTGTAGTTCATTCCTTTTTATTGCTGAGTAGTGTTTTGTTGTATGAATATGCAACTTGATTATCCTACCTTTCTACTGTGAATGGACATCTGGGCTGTTTCCATTTTGGAGCTATTATGAGTAATGCTGCTCTGAATATTCCTTTTTTTTTTTTTTTTTTTTATACAGAGTCTCACTCTGTCACTGGGCTGGAGTGCAGTGGTGCTGATCTTGGCTCACTGCAACCTCCACTTCCCAGGTTCAAGCGATTCTCCTGCCTCGGCCTCCCAAGTAGCTGGGATTAAAGGCACTCGCCACTACGCCCAGCTAATTTTTTGTATTTTTAATAGAGACGGGGTTTCACCGTGTTGGCCAGGCTGGTCATGAACTCCTGACCTCGTGATTCGCCCGCCTCAGCCTCCCAAAGTGCTGGGATTACAAGCATGAGCTACCATGCCCGGTGCTGCTCTAAATATTCTTAAATGATTATTTCTGTGGATATATCTTTTGATTTATCTCGGGTAATACCTAGGACTGGAATTGCTGAGTTGTAGGGTAGATGCCTGTTTATCTTTATGAGAAACTGCCAGTTTTCCAAAGGGGTTGAATCATTCCAAATCCTTAATTCTGTAACATCTAACTCTACACCAGCAAGAATCCTTTTGTGTCAGGTCCATGTCTTTTACCAACTCTAAAAGGATTCCTAGGCCAAGAAAAATAAATTTAAAAAAAAAAACATATGGATGTAAATGGCAACAGATGAATTTAGACTTGTCTGATGGTAGAATGTGCCAAGTCAGAACAGCAAGAGAGCCTTTCCCTGCTGATTCAGACCTCGAAATAAATCATATTTAAGAATATGACTTGGGTAAAGTGTGAGCCCAAATCATATGTTCTCCAGCTGGATGGATGCCCCTTTCTGCTCTTGGCCTCAGCAGCCACACTGAATAATCTTTTTGGGAATGGGTGGGTGACCGGTGGTAGGGACATTAATTGCCTTCCATTGGCTGGTTGATGTGGCTGTAAAGAGAAATGCCTGCCCAGTTCCCAGAGAGCTTACATCTGTTTCTCATACAGCTCAGCCACCCATGCTGCTTCAACTATTCCCTACTGCTGGCCAGGCCACCACTTTATTGATTTTTTCCCTTGCCCTTTTAAAAAGATGAAAGTTCCTAAAAGCTTTTTGCACGGGCATGTGTGTGTTGGTGACGGCAACAGTTTAGTTTAGCAAACCAAGCAGCAGCCAGGTGAGTCATCCCTGAGTTTGTTGGTTTGTTTGGTTTTTTTGGTGGTGGTGGTGGTATTGTTTTTGGAACCGATTACTCTAGGATTGTGCACCCCCAGTGGTGGAGCTGACAGGAGCATAATAATTAGAATGTGCTGACAACAACTTAAAGATAATTAGTTGACAATGAGTTGAGACCTCATGAACCCCTTTAACACCTCAAGGGTTGTGATTAAAATGAAATTCTTGGAAGTCCCTTAAAGTACATCTTGTCTTCCTACCAGAAGTTGTTTGGGTACAGCCAGAGTATTTGATATTTCTTTGATATGTCTTTCGTTTTGTGATTATCCACAAAGGTTAGCATTATTTCTGTGGAAATCAATAGATTAAAGGATTTGTGGTTTTACTCACAAAACTATTATTTTGCTTCTTTCTCCAACAATCATCTCCCACTCTCATCGAGCCTTTTAACTAAGTGATGTTCAAACATTTTTTTAAGAAAAAAAATCATCCTCTTGTTCTTACAGATTACATGGATTAATAAAGTTAACTGTGATTTACTGAAATTATTCCAACTGAAAGTTTAATGGCTACAGAATGCCACCATGACAATTCACAGGTGTGCATACGTTTAGTTGAAACTGGAATATTTCACAAATCTGCTAGCCTCAGCTTCCAATAAATATATGATAGTTTTTATTTTTCTTGATAGGCCCTCAATAAATGTTTAATAGATGGAAGAATTCATGCTGAGATTCCATGATCTTCTAGAATTTATTCAGTTTCACTCTGCCTCCAAAATAGACTCCATTTAAACCCATAGAGGTAAAACCTAGTGATTCTGTCCTTAGTTCCTAAATGTTTCTTAGAAGTTAAGTTTCAGTGCTTCCGGGACAATGCAATTACACTACATATTAAACTTCAAATATCAAACAACATTCTAATATTTCAGAAGGTTGCAATTAGCCTTATTTTTATTATAAAATGTTAATCACCTGTAAAGCTAAAACCTTAATATCAGTTATATTATTTAGACATGTAATCAGTTATACCATTTAGACATTGCAACCATTTATTTGATAGGGAAGTTTCATATTAATGAGGCCAAATTGTTTCATTTCCAGGATACTGGTCTTTAATCTTTTCTGGGTCACAGACCCATTTGGGAATATGGTGAAATCTGTGAACCCTCTGGTCCAGATAAATCTCGGTCACTTATACACCAAATTTATTGGATTTCTGGGGATTGATGGATTCCAGATTAATATTCTCAAATTATCTGTAACGGATGATTTTAACCTTTCAGACATGTTGGTTATTAATCTGTAAAACAAATCAGGGGAAAATGGACCAATTGTGAACAGATCATATTCAAATTGGAACTAGGATATGAGTGAACTACCCTAGTTAGAAATCCAAGCAGGAAAAAAAAAATGCTTTGTTATAAAATAAAGGTCAAGTGTGCAGTGGAGATTTATTGAAAAGATTAATTGACCAGAGCTCTAGGCTAGTGTTTCTCACAGTATGATATGTATGACTGCTTCAACAGATTTAAAAAGCAGAGATGCTTGTTTAAAATGCTTGTTCTTAGGTCCCACCTCAGCAGACTAAACGGGCATCTCCTTTGATGGGAGCTGAGCCCCTGAATTTCAGTTCAACAAGATCTCCAGGTGATTCTTGTGTGCAGCCAGGTTTGAGAATCTGTCTCTTCCACACTTATTCTTAACGTGACCTCTTTTGCAAAGCACTTTATTTATATTGGTATCGTTAGTCAGTCAATGTGAATGAGGATCTTCCATAAATGCCCAGAAAATGCTTTTGATAACTCCAATTCGGGTAGTGAATGTCATCAGAGAGCCCTCTGGAAAGCAGCTGCAAACAATTGTCACTCTGCTCCACTTACCATCAGAGGAAGGCCACTTTAGATTGGCCCATCACATTGTTTCATTTTTTGGTAGTTAGTCATTTGTTACAATAAAAATTAAGTTACAGGAAAGGAACACTCTGACAGGATAATGGACTCCCACTCAGAAGCAACCAGCCTGCCTCCAATTCATCACGGCATTTATAGTGCATTAGAAGACATCACAGTGACAACATCATTCCTTTGGGGCAGGAAGAAAAGCCAGATTGAGTGGGAAAGAGGGAATTTACTTCGTGAACTTGGCAAAAGTGAAATAAAAATAGAATCCAGGGGTAGTTTAAATTGCCATGTTCAGCAAAGGACGAGGAAAGAGCTAACAATCACTGAGACTAACATTCCAGTATGTTAAAAAATTAGCTTATTTCACCTTGCATCACGTGAGTAGTTTGTGGGTTAAAACGAAATGGTTGTCTGAGCAATAACAGAGTGGCATGGAGAAAATGGGCAAAGTTAAGGCAATTTAAAATGATTAAAGCCCACAAAATATTTTGCAAATATAAAGTCCTGGAAGGAACTTTAATAATAATATTTGTCCAATAGACTGGGCCAAAGATATCTATATTGTCTGGGCATTTTAATTGGAGGATTGAAGTATAATTATAAAATCATAAAAAATCTATGTCTGTGTTCTCATAAAAGTAAAAATGGTTATTTGATGTTGGAAAGTAATGTTTTAAAACATAGGAGCTGAAGGAATGCGGCACTGGGTGGGTATGTCTGCCAACTTAGACCTAGGAACTTAATAACTTTATAGTATTTTTACTATTACACCCTATATCATGTTAAGCCTGGGAAAAAAAATAAAAGGGGATACCAGGCTACTTTGTATAATGAAAGTGATGTCTTAATTTTGTGATTTTTAAGGTAACTCTTTTTAAAACTTTACTTTTTATTAAAATAACATTATTTCACTGATCCTGGATACTTTTTTTTGGTCCAGGTTTCCCCTTAATAAAATATTTAATTCACTTAAGAGTCTCTTTGAACAAAAACCTGTGTGGTCTCGTTTTCTTTCCCTGTCAATCTGTGTTATTTCCAGGGTGAAAGGTAATTTTGACCATCAACATGGTTTCCATCACACATTTCTAATTTTAACCTATTTGTCTCAGTTTGATTTACATTGGGGTCTAGAGCAAATTAACTATTGCGAGTTTTTATTGAAAATTAATTAGGTGGCTAAAGTGCCCATGGCAGAATCTCTGCCAGTACGTTTCTCTCTCGGTCGCCAGCCTTCTCCAGTTAAAACACCTAGCAACTTAAAAAAAAAAAAATCCATAAAACGAATGATATAATTAGTTCCAGAGTGGAACTCAATCTCTTTGAAATCAGATGCTTTCTTCTAGTGCTGAAGTGCCATGCTATAGCAAGCATTTTATGGTATCAGGGGATTGTCCTGGGAGTGAAGAGTGCTTGTTCTAGCTGAATCACCTCACATGACTTACAAAAGGTGCCCTTGTGGTACTAAATATAGCTGCATCTCTAATCTGATTCCTAAGTCAAGGCAAGGAGAGAGAGGAAGCTAGGTTTACAATACTATAAGGTGAAAAATAAGCTCCCCAGGTTGGGAAATAGACTCCATGAATGTGTGTGTATGCGTGTGTGTGTATGTGTGTGTGTGTGTGTGTGTATGTGACAGAGAGAGAGAGAGGGAGAGAGATCTTATACTTAGGAAAAGGCAGGATGTAAATGTGATTTATTGTAAATAGTTCTACAACATTAAAATGAGTTTTTATTTTCTATGTATGCTGCTTCAAAGAAGAGCTCTGTGGGCTCATAAAAATGCAGAGAACAAATAGGGGCCTCTAAGTCCAATTTATATGCCATGCCCACTGTGCGCTGAGACACATATACTCTGTAAAATGTCAGCTTCAAAGTTCCACCGAGATCGGTGTTAACCCTGACCTCTGACCTCGCCGCCTCTGGCTGGGCCTGCATGCTTTCTTTACCAGCTGTTTTAGATAAATGTCTTCCATTTTTAAGAGATTGTCTCAGCGTTTTTTTACATGAATAGTGGTAATATTATTAACTCTCACTGGAGAAACCACCTTTTCTAAGAGGGCATTACAGAAGAACCAATCATTTCATGCCCCATGCAGAGAGTAGTGGATTAATAAATATGTCATTGTACTGAAAATATTTAAACAACACTGGGAGAAAGGAGAAAGGCACACAACAAAAGGAAAGCATATTAGTAGTGTTTCCTGTCAAAATACACAGAGGAAGCACTTTATTTGGACCATTTTCTCCATAAAGAGACATGGCGGGCCAAGATAAACACAGTGAAGGAATCTGGTTTATCCCACTTTGGAGATTGGAGACCATCAGCTCAACCAAGCTATGAGACCAAAAGCAGGTTTTCTCTCGAGGCTGCTAAGTGAAGCCATTGACAGAGGCAAGCAGATAGATTTAGCAGATCAATACTGCCTGGTTAAGTGGTATATAAGGTTTCTTCCATGATCAAGTGGACCAATTCACATACTAGGATCAATAAGTAAAAAATTCGGAGCAACAAACACAATTTTAAAATAGAGGATTTAGCCAACCAAGAAAATAAACAATGGTTTCAGCCAGCGTCTGGGGATATTTTTACATCTCAATAAAACAAAGAAAATCCTGAAGTAATGTTGACTGAGGGCAAGGTAATTCTTGATGTGGGGTGAATTTAGGAAAGAAAAAGTATAATTTCTACTAACCCAAAGAATTAATTTTTCAGGATCAAAAAGCCAGTACAATTTCACATAGGCGAGCATTGTCTTCAGGAAAAATAAGCACAGATGGAACCAAAGTTATGACAGAACACAGCCCACATGCGGTGGGCTTCACTGACAGTTCTGTGCTCAGAAATCAACTCTGGGGAATTCAGGTTAGCAACTGGAAAATGGAATACTATTCTATTTGCTAAAGGAGGTCATGACAGGAGACAAAGGAAGAAAAGGATACCAAATAAAAATAGACCACCTTTTTGTATTATTCGTTCGGGAGCCAATTTAATGCATTCCTGGTCAGCTTTTATCTGTCTTGGTATTTTTCATCTCTGGTGATGAGACAGAAATTCTGGCTGGTACGCATTTTGACAAGTCATGGAACTGTGATTTGCGACGTGCTCAAAATTTAAATCAATGAGTAAAAACATAAAACCTTGAAATTGTCACAACCCCTTCAAGTGCAAATGCATTTGAAATAGAATCCCAGACTCGTGCTACTAAACTTTATGCACTAGGAGAGTTTAGAATCCTTTCATGTTTAGACTGACATCGTTTCAAGTGAACAACCCACAATTAGAATTTTTTAACATTAAAAAGTTCCTTCAAATAGATAAGACTGCCTTAAACCACTAGAGACATCACTTTGAAAGGGTATATATGTTCACTCTAGGATATCGTATTATTAGGAAATTTGGCACTCCCAAATGTGTTATCCAAAATTGTTAAGTCTAGACCAGGTGAGAAGACTGTTTTTGAAACTAATCCTGAGGCATTGTCCCTTTTAAGTGGCTGCTTTCATGAACCAGCCAGTATTTATATATTATTATAAAGATAATACCCCTACTCACCTCATAAGGCTGTTCTGAGAATTAATTAATGTTTGCCAAGTACTTTGAGCTCTGCAGATGAAAGGTGGGGTGGAAATGCTAAGTATTATTATTATTTTAATCTGTATTTGAACTTGCCTCTTACAAGACTGTCTTTTTTTTAAGATAATAATCTCTTCTTCGGACAGAAAAAGGAAAAATTGCTTCATCCACAGTTGGACCCTTATAAGGAGGACAGGTGTGATGATTAGGATTTGGCCTAAAGAATAGATTGAAGCAGATGACACACTTCAAAAGAATGTGTTCCCAATCTCAGGACCTCTCTGGGGAGTCTCACAAGTGTCAAGTTCATCCTGTGATCCCTGCTGAGATATGGCCAAATGTAAAGGCCAGGACCAGCTGGGTGTTTACATGACATATAAATAACAACACAAACCTGGTCAATTAACCTCTTTGCTGCTTGGTTTAAGTGAGTCCCATAACCTGCCTAATGAAGAGAAAGAAACTCCCTCAATCCTGCTAAGAGGTTAAAGGACAACATTGAGAAACTGATTTGAGAGGAATTGAATTTGCTATTCTGGGTTCACAACTCCAGCCCTAATCCTGATAGTGCAGCAAGAAGGGCTGCCATAATCTTGAAGGGTCCATTTGAGAGAGTGTGGGACTGCAGTGAGGATGGAACAGCGCAGCCCTCCCAGGCAGGGGATGTTGTCTTGGTTATTCACGGATCCGCATCAGCACCCTTCCTGGAACCTGGCAGGCGGCAGTACAGAGCTGGGGAAGGAGGAATGAAGGAGGAAGCCATGTTGCACTGATGATGGTTTGGGGGGCCTGTCTACACCAGAAAAACCGGATTCTCCCTAGAAAAGACATTTGAAATTCCCTGGAGATTTCTGACCATGTCCTTTGGAAGAAATATTCATACAGCCAGAGAAACCTTAAAATCAACTTGCTTTTATTCTTGCCCAAAATTAAACGTTTGCCTACCAACAACTTTCCTCTCAAAAATTGACATCTATGATTGCCAATCTTTTAGGAGGTTTTTATGTTTGTTTGTTTGTTTTGTTTTGTTTTTTAAACAGGGTCTGTCACTGGGCTGGAGTGCAGTGGTGTAATCACAGCTCACTGCAGCCTCTACCTCCCGAGCTCAAGTGATTCTCCCGTCTCAGCCTCCCGAGTAGCTGGGACTACAGGCTTACACCACCACACCCGGCTAATTAAAACATTTTTTTTGCAGAGATGGAAGTCTCCCTATGTTGCCCAGGCTGGTCTCAAACTCCTAAGTTCAAGCAATCCTCCTACCTTGGCCTCCCAAAGTGCTGAGATTGTAAGCATGAGCCACTGTGCCTGGTCTAGCATGACTTTTATCACGACTTTTTCTGTCTTTTAAGATTTGAAAGGCATAAATTAATATTTCAGGTAAAAGCTTGTTATTTATTTTCCTGAGAATTTGGGGCATTTTCTTCTAAGGCCATTCTGGGATGTTAGCAAACAGCTTTTAGAATCACTGATCTATATCCAAATGATAAAACATGAGAGAGACTGAAAGCTCCCTGAGAATAGAAACATAACTTTTTCAGCTTTTTATACTCCTCAATGTCTCACACAGAGTTTCAACACAGTAGAAACTCTATAAATATTTGTTGAAAGAAGGAAGGAAGGAAGGAAGGAAGGAAGGAAGGAAGGAAGGAAGGAAGAAAGGGAGGAAGGAAGAAATGAAGGAAGGAAGGGAGGAAGGAAGAAAGGGAGGAAGAGAGGGAGGGAGGGAGGGAGGGAGGAAGGAAGGAAGGGAGGAGGGAGGGAGGGAAGAAGGAAGGAAACATGTACACAAATATTTGTGTATGTGTTTACCTCACCTTTAATAATTATACCTGTGTTCATTGAACATTTACTATAGGCCAGCCACCACTATGCTAAGCACTGACCATATATTATCTCGTCAAACTCTCCTAGTAACACTTTGCAGTGGACACTACAACCACTCCAATTTTGCAGAGGAGGAAACCAAGGCTTAGGAAATTTGGAAAACTTGGGCACCGTTACCTAATTAGGCAAAGTCAGATTAGAAACCAGTATAATTAGGCATTACATGAGAGGCAGAGAGTTGAACCACCAAGCTCTGCCTTTGCTGTGCCCCTGAAACACAGTGTGTAAAGAGGATACTGCAAAGTTGAGCATATTTTAATGCATCAGGATATATGCTATGTGCAAGGGAACTTCCTCTTTTCAAAGGCACTCACTCTCTCCGCCCCCCACCCCAATGAAGGACCTAAAGATTCTGAAAATATGTAGCCAAGGGGAAAAGTTTGGCAAGGTGTGTCAAGTTTTCTTTGAATGCTTTTGTCCCCCGCTGACCTATCTCAAACACATCTCCTTTCCCCAGGAGTTCTGAAAACTCAGTCTTGAAGTCCATCCTATGATTTTGGGTCTATGAGAATCATGTCTCACACATCCCTGCCTGTGCACAGAAAACGTGGAATGCTGGCAGGCAATTAGAAAAGAAACAGTTCAGCTATTAGGCAGTTAAGCTGCTCTTAGAACCTGTGTGCACAATATACGGAGCTCTTAAAAAATTGCTTAACATAAGTCTTAAAGTGCTATAGAAATGGCACAGTCCACAAACGGTGTTTCTAGAAACCTAAAAAAAATAGCCTATGGGGTTGGTTTTTAATCTCATAGAGTTTAAAAGGTGATTTTAAAACAAAAACAATTTTTCTCCTCCTCCAAATCACCACTGTAAAAAATGTTTCTTGTTTTTCTGTTAGGGCAGAGCAGCGCTTGTTTGCCATCATTCATCCAGCAGAGGTCTCTCTTGCCCACCATACGCTCATAAGAGTCCCTTGCTTGTGTGTGTGTGAGTATTCAGTACCTGGGGTGTGACCGTCAGGCTGCAGAATGAAGAAATACAGACAAAGACTTTCAGGCCTGAGAGACTAAGGAGAAAAGAATCTGTGGCTTTGGAGGTGGGATTGCAATATTTGAGAAATGTATACTTTAATAATGACTGTGTATGAATAGTAGGCTTCAAGTCTGTACTTTAAACATCTCAAATTTTGAATAAATTGGTCACTTCTTATTGGAAAATTATTAGTTTTACTTGTGCTGTTAAACTTACATATACACTGTGTCTCCTTTCTGTGTGTCACTATCAAGCTGGGCAAATATGGAAAGGGGAAGTCACGTTGCCTCTGTTTCCATTTGTCCAGGCCACTCTCAGCCAGATATCTCATCCCAGAGTTGAGCTTGGCCTCATTGAGTGCTCTGACCTTGGCAGAGCAAGGTGGTCCAACCCTTGGTGCATCTCAAGTGATTGTCCACTAAGGGTGGAAGTTAGTTCTTAACTTTAGCAGCTTCCTCTGTCAGGAACTCAGAGCAAGTTCACGTGGGTTGTTGAGACCAGATCCCAAATCTGTGGGTGCATGGGAAAGGTGTGCTGGAGAAAGTCACGGTCTTCCTTCCTCCCCACAGAGCAGGGCCTTCTCCTGAAGCCACAGGACAGACCAAGGAGGAATCATGCTGCCCCATGGCCAAGTTCTGATATGACACCAAGGGAGGCAGGCATGGGTTTCCATACTGAGGGAAACAATCTGGTGAGGATGGAGCTGGATGGATCAAAAAAGACATGTTAAAAATAAGACCCTTGGCCGGGCACGGTGGCTCACGCCTGTAATCCCAGCACTTTGGGAGACTGAGGCAGGCAAATCACAAGGTCAGGAGTTCGAGACCAGCCTGACCAACATGGTGAAACCCTGTCTCTACTAAAAATACAGAAATTAGCCGGGGGTGGTGGCATGCACCTGTAATCCCAGCTACTCAGGAGGCTGAGGCAGGAGAATTGCTTGAAGTCAGTAGGTGGAGGGTGCAGTGAGCCGAGATTGTGCCACTGTACTCCAGCCTGGGCGACAGAGTGAAACTCCATCTCAAAACAAATAAAAATAAAAATAAAAATAAGACCCTCATACACTTTTGTTGGGAATGTTAATTAGTACAACCACTATACAGAATGACTTAGAAGTTCCTCAAAAAACTAAAAATAGAGCTACCATATGGTCCAGCAATCCCACTGCTGGGTATGTCCCCAAAGGAAAGGAAATCAGTATGTCCAAGAGATATCTGCACTCCCATATTTGTTGCAGCACTGTTCACAATAGCCAAGATTTGGAAGCAACCTGAGTGTCCATCCACAGATGAATAGATAAAGAAAATGTGGCATATATATGCAATGGAATACCATTCAGCCATAAGAAAGAAAGAGATCCTACCATTTGCAACAACTTGAATGGAGCTGGAGGTCATTATGTTAAGTGAAATAAGCCAGGCACAGAAAGACAAACTTCCCGTGGTCTGACTTATTTGTGGGAGCTAAAGATCAAAACCACTGAACTCAAGAAGACAGAAAATAGAAGGATGGTTATCAGAGGGTGGGAAGGGTAGTGGAGGGAAAGTGGTTAATGGGTACAAAAAATAATGAGAAAGAATGAGTAAGACCTAGTACTTGATGGCACAACAGGGTTACTATAGTCAGTAACAATTTAATTGTACATTTAAAAATAACTAAAAGAGTCTAACTGGATTGTTTGTAACACAAAGGATAAACGCTTGAGGGGATGGATACCCATTTTCCATGATGTGATTATTACGTATTGCATGCCTGTATCAAAGTAGCTCATGTACTCCATAAATATATACACCTACTGTGTACCCACAAAATATATACACCTATTATGTACCCACAAAAATTTAAAAAATAAAGCATCCCTTTTTGACTACTCCAAACCTCTCAGTGGCTGAACACTGATATTTAAATCAAATATTTAAAAGATCCACTTTCACTCTGCTTCCTGTATATCTTTTTTAAAAATATGCTAGACATTTTTTTAAAAAATGGCTTTTTTAGAGAAATTTTAGGTTTACAGCAAAATTGAGCAGAAAATATACAGAGTTCCCATCTACTTCTTGCCCCACATGCCTACAACCTCCCCCACTATCAACCCACCAAAGTGGTACATTTGTTACAATCGATGAACCTACATTGGTACCCAAGGTCCGTAGTTTACCTTAGGTTTCCCTCTTCGTGTCGTACATTCTATGAGTTTGGACAAATTGTATAATGACATGTATCTACCATTGCAGTATCATGCAGAATAGTTTTACTACCTTAAAAATCCTGTGTTCTCCGCCTATCTGTCCCCTCCTCCCCCTAACCTTTGGCAACCACTGATGTTTTTATTGTCTCCGTTGTTTTGCCTATGGAGACAGAACGTCATATAGCTGGAATCATACAGCATGTAGCCTGTTCAGATTGGTTTCTTTCACTCAGTAAAATGCATTTAAGTTTCCCATATGTCTTTTCATGGCTTAATAGCTCATTTCTTTTTAATTCCTAGATAATATTCTATTGTCAGAATGTACTGTGGTTTATTTATTCACCTACTGAAGGGCATCTTCATTTTTCCAAGTTCTGGCAATTATGAATAAAGCTGCTATCAACATCCGTGTGCAGATTTATTTATTTATTTATGAGGCTGAGTCTTGCTCTATCGCCCAGGCTGGAGTTCGGCTCACTGCAACCTCTGTTCAAGCAATTCTTGTGCCTCAGCTTCCTGAGTAGCTGGGATTACAGGTGCCCACCACCATGCCTGGCTGATTTTTGTATTTTTAGTAGAGATGGGGTTTCACCATGTTGGCCAGGCTGGCCTCGAACTCCTGACCTCAAGTGATCCGCCCACCTTGGCCTCCCAAAGTGCTGGGATTACAGGCGCGAGCCACTGTGCCCAGCCATGCGGATTTTTTTGTGGATGTAAGTTTTCAACACATTTGGGTAAATTGCCATTGGTGGGCCAGGCATGGTGGCTCATGCCTGTAATCCCAGCACTTTGGGAAGCCGAGGTGGGTGGATCACGAGGTCAGGAGTTCGAGACCAGCCTGACCAACATGGTGAAACCCTGCCTCTACTAAAAATACAAAAATTAGGTGGATGTGGTGGCATGCACCTGTAATCCCAATTACTCAGGAGGCTGAGGCAGGAGAATCGCTTGAATCCAAGAGGCGGAAGTCGCAGTGAGCTGAGATTGCACCACTGTACTCCAGCCTGGAGACAGAGCGAGACTCTGTCTCAAAACAATAAAAAATAATTTTAAAAAATGTGCCATTGGTGGAGCAAATGGTAATCTCTATACCTGTTTATCATGGTCTTCACACTTGTGTCAACACTTCCCTTTTTTTTTTTTTTTTTTTTGGGAAGCTTCGCGTTACAAATTTGCACATCATACTTGTAAAGGACCATGCATACTAATCTTCTCTGTATGGCTCCAATTTTTTTTTTTAAAGTATATGTGCTGCCAAAGTGAATGCGTACAAAACAGACACCTTCTTACATTCAGAACTTGCATTTGGATAGACTGACTCCTCCCCTGCTCCCTGGCTCTAGCACTCATTTCTAGAGAAGGGCACTGTGTCCCAGCCATAACTGTTAGAGGAGAAGCAACTATACAGTTGAAGCTGCAGTCACTGTTAAAGCTTCTTTAACTGGAGACCTAAGTGAGGATAGGGGTTTTATAAGTGGTTTATCCAGAATTAGACCACACCATATACAATAAATATGCTGCTTATAATGCCAGGGTTTCCAGTTGCTTGTTGTCCATATAAATTGAACCATCGGGGCCAGGCACAGTGGCTCATGCCTATAATCTCAGCATTTTAGGAGGCCGAGGCAGGCGAGTCACTTGAGGTCAGGAGTTTCAGACCAGCCAGGTAAACATGGCAAAACCCGGTCGCTACTGAATATACAAAAATTAGCCGGGAATGGTGGTGCATGTCTGTAATCCCAACTACTCGGGAGGCTGAGGCATGAGAATTGCTTGAATCCGGGAGGCAGAAGTTGCAGTGACCCGAGATCAAGCCACTGCACTCCGCCTGGGCAACAGAGTGGGATGCTGTCTCTAAATACATACATACATACATACCTACATACATACATACATAAAACCATTGAATTAGGTGAGTTTTAACTTCACATTCTGAGGGAAAAAAGGAAAAGAAAATATTTGCATTGCAGTGGTGAGGCAGGGGCTTTATTGGATAATTTTGTTACTTTTGATTCCCAGCACTGGACACTCTTCAAGAGGAGTGGGAATTTCTGAAGCATCTCCTTGCCCCTTTGTCCACATGAGCTTTCCTTGTTTAGGCCCCCTCAGATGGTATTGATAGTTATGGCGCTGGTAAGCTGGTATGAAGTCTGAGGGCCAAAAAGCACCCCCTCCATCTGCCCTTCCACAAGTTGAGTGGTTGGCAGCCAGTATCTTAGCTTTGTTTATGCTGCTCTGCTTTTTCTGTCATTAACATCTTTTTCTGACTAATTATTTTTTGACTTGCAGCAAATAGTTTTCCAAAGGATAAATCAACTCCAGATTATTTTGATGGTTGAGGTAACATGCCAAATGTGAAATGCAAGCTTTCCAGTAACTCTAGGTGGGTGAGTTCCAGTTGAATGGATGAGGTTGCATTTTAGATATGGGTCAACCCACCAGGACAGGAGTGCTAGAGAACACCAAGAAGATAAAGACATCTAGAGGATATTGATTTTAGGTGATAAATAATGTTGTCAGAGGATATAGCTCATGAGAACTGAAGTATGTTTGACTCATTTCATTTAGCACTCCCGTTTCTTAGAAACATACTCCCAGACCATACAAGGAAGTCTTACAGCTACACCATTGTGAAATGACACTGGATGATTACATCTCCAAGTTGATGGAGTATCCTGTATTTGAAAGCCATTTTAGAATTATAGAAAATAAGGCCCATGGGGACATGGAGGTCAGCCTGTCAATGCCAGTATTTCCACATAATCTCTACTGCTGTCTTCAGGTAACTGTGTAACTTTACCTCGTCTACTGCAGGGTGTTTTAAAAGCCTCCATAAGTCAGATGCTCTATGGCTTATTTTTTCTGTTCAATTCCTTTCTTTCTTTCTTTTTTTTTTTTTTTGAGATGGAGTCTCACTCTGTCTCCCAAGCTGGAATGCAGTGGTGCAATCTTTGGTCACTGCAACCTCCGCCTCCCGGCTTCAAGCAATTCTCCTGCCTTAGCCTCCCAAGTAGCTGAGATTACAGGCACATGCCACTATACCTGGCTAAATTTTGTATTTTTAGTAGAGATGGGATTTCACCATGTTGGCCAGGCTGGTCTCGAACTCCTGACCTCAGGTGATCTGCCCACCTCAGCCTCCCAACGTGCTGGGATTACAGGCGTGAGCCACCATGCCTGGCCAACTTTCAATTCCTTTCATTCATTCTACCAAACATCATTTAATCAATCAGTTTTCAAAACTTCTTGGATTTTCATTTAAACCAATTCTTAAGGGGCTGAGGTATACATTGAACATATAGAGAAACCTAGTAACAGTAATGAAATGTGTCTGTATAGGTTGTGTTCCTACAGAGTTAAAAAAAAAAAAAAAAAGTCTAATGTCCTAGGGAACTTTGCTTTAAGGGAACACTTTCTTTTAGGGAAGTCATCATTTAGTTTAGTTTATCATATATTTTTGAATGCCAACTCTTACCATATACTATATTGGGGAGGATTATTGATTATTCAATGAATAGGACATAGTTCCTGCCTTTACGGTGTTCCCAGTGAAGGTGAGAGATGAGGCATTTCAATGTGATGCAGGGAATTCTGTGTTGACGAAGAGTCAGGGCTAGAGAGCATCTCAGTATGGCAGCCTGGAGTTGTTACCCTGAGCTGTTTCTCAAAATAACCACTGGGAGACAGGCAGGTCAACAATGGGGGCCGAAGAGGGTCTCATGGGCCTGGAAAGACATGAGAAAAAGTGCTCACATGGCCAGGCACAGTGGCTCACACCTGTAATCCCAGCACATTGGGAGGCTGAGGTGGGAGGATTGCTTGAGCCCAGGAGTTTAGCACCAATCTGTGCAACATAGGGAGACTCTGTCTCTATAAAAATAATAAATAAATAAATAAATACACACACGCATAAATAAAAGTGCCAACATGGTTGTTATTTAAAGGGCAAGAAGGAGAGTAGAGAAGAAATGAGGCTGCAGAGGTACCTGGGAGTCCATTCTTGGGGTCTGGACTTGACACGATAGATAATGGGGAGCTAGGGCAGGGTTTTAAGCAGGGATTTATTTTTCTAGATAGAATAATCTGATGGTTCTGTGGGAGATGTGATTTGAAGGGAGAAAGGCCAGAGGAATAGAAATTTTGGGGAAGGCTCTGTCAAAAAGTTCAAGACTGAAATGAGGGGCGTGGATTCATGATGATTAAACAAACTTAATAAGAAAATTCTTTTTTTTTTTCTTTGAGACAGAGTCTCACTCTGTTGCCCAGGCTGGAGTGCAGTGGGTCGATCTTGGCCCACTGAAACCTCCACCTCCCAGGTTCAAGTGATTCTCCTGCCTCAACCTCCCAAGTAGCAGGGATTACAGGCACATGCCACCACACCTGGCTAATTTTTTTTTTTTTTTTCAGTAGAGATGGGGTTTTGCCATGTTGGTCAGGCTGGTGTTGAACTCCTGACCTCAGGTGATCCACTCGCCTCGGCCTCCCAAAGTGCTAGCATTATAGGTGTGAGCCACCATGCCTGGCCTAGAAAATGCTTTTACATGCAAAATGTTGCAAGTGGACACTGCATTGGACTCAATATTTGTCCAATGAATAGCAGCACTTTGGGAGGGCGAAGGATCCTCCTAAAGAGGGTCTTATATCAGGTCTCACCAGGAAGCTGTCCCTCACATCACTGATCATTCAAAAGACCAGCAACCACTAACTTTTGGGTGCAATTGGGAAACAGGTCGTTCTTTCCACCCTCCCAGATCTGCTCACTGATGGTTGGAAACTTTTTAGTGCAAGGATTAAAAACAAAATACTAGCATGATTCCTAACTTTTCTTTCACACCTACTAGATTTTGGATACTAATGAACCTGAACATAGTAACAGATTGAATAATCTAATGCCAGGCTCTGTGCTGGTTATTTTCTGTTTGCCTCTTCAGATGGGCTTGCTGTCCATCTGCGGCCTACTCTGTGCCTTAGGAGGCTGACCACTGTAAGGCTGCCCCACCAGCTTCCTTTACTAAAATGCCTACTTGATTCTCATAAGCACTCTTTCACCCTTGGCCCCTTTGGTGGGGAGGAACAGCTCCCTGCTGGTAATAGTCCTTGGGCGCTCCTCTGTCTGTCATTGGTTTCCATTACCTTCCCACATCTCACGAAATAACTCCTTCGATTAATTCCCTGCACTTAACTCTTTTGAGAGTTTCCTGCCATTCCTCTGCTGATACAGACCCTTTCCTGCATCTGCATCATGATAAGAGTAGGATACTGAGTTCCCGAGCATGAGGGTGGTGGTGGGGAAAGGAAGAGATCAAGAAAGAGGATTCTGGGGTCACAGAAGACCTCCTTCCCACCTATCTTAGGGCTACCCGACTGCCTATCTGCTCGGGCTCTTCTTTTGCCTCATGCTTATGCTCTCTGTGGAGAAGCTGGCCTCACAGATCTGGTTTGAATTTATTTTTAAAAAATTCCAAATTGATTTGCAAGCTTCAATCTGTAATTCATAACCACTCCATCAACAGGTATTTCTTGTCTAAGCATGTAACTTAGTAAACTCCTCACATGGAGGGAAACAAGAAACATACAGATGTCAGCTGAAGTTGGGTACATAACAGAGTCTTCAAGGGTTAAGAAACAGCCACACGCTGTGCCTCAGGTATAGTAGGTTTACCAAAGTTTTGCTTTTGTGTTTAAACAATAAAGTAGTTGGTGGTCTGCTGGCTACAGTCTGTTACACATTCCTTTGTTTTATTAGGATAACCATAAGCCTCAAAGACCCACCCTGATGTCAGTAGCAGATTTTATAGAACATTCACAAGTTTCTTCTTGTTGTATTCGGGGGTATATAAAGTGTGAGGCATAATAGGTAACAGGTTGGAAGACCAGTTGAGGGCGGACTAAAGCCTCAATTCCTGATGTGAATATTTAATAACTCCTCATTACAGGAAAAGGTTGACTACCAGATGCCTGTTCCTGTGGCTCCAGAGTCCACTAAACCTCTGAGTTACTCCAGGGGCAGGGGTGTGTTTTGGCAGTTACCTCTGCCATTCAAATCACCTGGAGGTCAGAACATGCCCAGTTGATTTAGGAGCACTAGAGAGGGGCATTTGCTGGAAACCTCTCATCTGTTATTTAGCAGCCACATGGCTAATTACTTCTGATACAGTGATTTCCTAAGATGATAGAGCAGGGTAGGTTTAAAACAAAAATGTAAAGCAAACTCAAAAGCAATGTAACACATGTAACTTCATGTTGGCATGTGAGGATTACTCATATACCATTTCAGGTCCCTGAGATCATCACTTAAGCTTGAACTAGTTAATCAGCATGACAGTGACCCAGCTTTGCACTCCTCAGCTGAAAAATCCCTCCCAATTTGTCAGGTTCTAGCTGTTGTCATTTGCCCAGCTCTGTTTTGACCGCAGCTGGTCTGGGAATCGAATTGTTTTGCATTTCCATGGCACATGAAATTTCATGACAGAATGCTCATGTGGCAGTCTCATGCCTCAACTCCCTGCTGTACACAGGAGGGTCTCTGCTGCTCAGCCTTCTACTCTATGCTCCTGTCTTTTCCAGCATGCTCTGTTGCCCCAAACTGATGATGGGAGACCCAGGCTGCAGTGATGTGCAGCTTTCAAAATCCAAGTCTCCCTGTGTAGAGAAAGCTAAAGTGTTATTTGTGTTGCTGTATTTTTTTTTTTTTAATTAAGATGAGGTCTTGCCTTCTTGCCCAAGCTGGTCTCAAGCTCCTGGGCTCAGGCAAACCTCCCACCTTGGCCTCCCAAAGTGCTGGGATTATAGGCGTGAGCCACCATGCCTGACCAGAGGAAGCTAATGTTTTAAGAAAAAAGGCTTTTTATAAAACACTTTTATGCATATATAGGGTGAATCCATTAAATTGGCCTTAAAAATCCAAATCCAAGAACTCCTTACAGATAACAAATGATTTGAAATTAAAAATAAAATATGAAATGGACATAGCTCTCTGTTACTATATTCTTTTTAAAACCTTGGTTTTCAATTCCTCTTAAAATAAAATGCAAAAACCATTAATAAGATCTATAAGACCATGCTTGCTTGGTCTTGCCATATCTGAACACCCTCCGTTCCCCGAGCTGTAGCTACTCTGGCCTGCTCTTGGTTTCTTAAATACACCGTATGCCTCAGGCTCTTTGCACATGTTATTCTCTCCACCTAGAATATCTTCCTCTTTCTCTCCTCCTTTAGATTTCAACTTTTTTATTCTTTTTTTTTTTTTTGAGATGGAGTCTCCCTCTGTCGCCCAGGCTCGATCTCCACTCATTGCAATCTCCACCTCCCGAGTTCAAGCAACTCCCCTACCTCAGCCTCCTGAGTAGCTGGGACTACAGGTGCGCACAATCACACCTGGTGAATTTTTTCTGTATTTGTAGTAGAGATGGGGTTTTGCCATATTGGCCAAGCTGGTCTCGAAATCCAGACCTCAAGTGATTCACCCACCTCGACCTCCCAAAGTGCTGAGATTACAGGCGTGAACTGTGCCCAGCTAGATTTCAGCTTTAAAGTTATTTTTTTTTTTCAGAAGCCTTCCCAGAATTGGGTCTAGGTCAAATCCCTCTTGACTTCATAGTCTTCTAGACTTCTCTGAAGAGAAAGCAATTAATTATTTGTGTATTTATTTATTCACTGTCTTATTCCCTTCTAGACTGTAAACACCAGGAATAATGGATGCTGCATTCTCAATACCTAGCAAAGTGCCTGGCATATAGACTAATGTCTAATTGTTGAATTATTTAGACAATACATGTTTATTACAAAAACAAATTACTGAAAGTGCAGAAAAATACAAAGAATTAAAATTATAAATAAAATTATAAATTACAATTATAAAATTATTAAAATAATCTATAACCTTATCTCCCAGGGATAACAACTATTAACATTTTGTTGTTTCCTACTGGCCTTTAAAAAAACAAACATGGCTTGGCATGGTGCTCATGCCTGTAATCCCAGCACTTTGGGAGGCTGAGGTGGGGGGATCACCTGCGGTCAAGAGTTTGAGACCAGCCTGGCCAACATGGGGAAATCTTGTCTTTCCAAAACATACAAAAACTTAGATGGGCCGGTGGCAGACGCCTGTAATCCCAGCTACTTGGGAGGCTGAGACAGGAGAATCGATTGAACCTGGGAGGTGGAGGTTGTGGCGAGCCGAGACTGTGCCACTGCACTCCAGCCTGAGCGACAGTGAGACTCTGTCTCAAAAAACAAACAAACAAACAAACAAACAAACAAACATATGCAGTGTATAAATAAGCATTGCCTGCTGAAAGTCAGATCCTGTGGCCATTTAGAAGAGTTTTCTTAAAATGTACTAGGATTTGGGTGTTCCAAACTGATGTCATTGGGGGAGAGTTTTGAGTTAAGGTATGACCATTCACTGTCTGTAAGGCTGGTGAGGCATGGGAGGTGAGGATTAAAATCCAGCTCCCCAGAGCAAATTTGGGACTCTTCCTGCTCCATTGTCACTCTAAGAGTATTTATCTAGACTCTTTCAGTAAAGTAACAATTTCTTAAATATTTAGAAATATGTCACCTCACTATTTGTTTAACTTTTGTTGCTGCTGTTGTTATTCTTTCCCCTAATTCATATTATAGGGGACGTTTTTTAGAATTTTGGTATTAGATTCCCAGTTCTAAGTTCTTTTGTAATGGGGAGGTCGCTAGAAATGCACTGGGAACAACATGTTAATCTCCCTCCATTCCCAAATAATGGCATGATTCCCTTGCACCAAGTGCCTAACACGGTTTATCTCATAAAACATGCTTCTATCAAGGGGCTAAGTCCACAGAGTAGATACTGTTCTTATTCCCATTTTATACATGAGGAGATGTGGCTCAAAGAGATCATGGAACTTACCCATGGCCACACAGAGTCAGCCTGAGTCCAAAACTTAGACTCTGAACCACTATTACACACTTGCCAAAGTGGCTCCCTCTAGGTTTCACCAAGTTGATAAGGAATATGAGTAGATTTCAAAGAGCCTTGAAAACCTATTGTGCTAGAGTAAAATACATATTTGGTCTTCATCCTATTTTCTGGCCTAGGACTCCGAAAATCTCCAAAGCAATGTCTTTTTGTATGCTAATGAGTTGACTGATGGTTGGAAGTCTCCAGGTAGCTTCAGGATGGGGCATGATCACAGGAAAGTCCAAGGCATGAGCAGAGAGTTGGGACTTTCAGCCCATCCCACAACCTCTGGGGAGTGGAAAGGGGATGAAGGTTAAGTTGATTACCAATGACCAATGATTTAATCAATCATGCCTATGTAATGAGGCTTCCATAAACCCGCCCAAAAGACTGGGTTCAGGGGACTTCTGGATAGCTGGACATGTGGAGGGTCCTGGAAGGTGGTGCACCCAGAGAGGACATGAAAGCTCTGTGCCCCTTCCTCACATAACCTCACCCTATACACTTCTTTATCTATGTCCTTTGTAGTAACCCTTATAATAAACCAGTAAATGTAAGTAAGTGTTTCCTGAGTTCTGTGAGCCAATTTGGCAAATTAATTGAATTCGAAGAGGGCGTTGTGGGAATCCTGACTTATCCCAGAGACCCAGACTTGCAACTGGCATCTGAAGTGAAGGGCAGTCTTCTAGTACTGAGTTCTCAACCTGTGGGATCTGATGGTACCTCCAGGTACATAGTGTCAGAATTAAATTGAATTAGAGCTGTAGAATTTATGCTTGCTTGGTTTGTGGGGAAAATCCCTCACACATTTAATTACTGAAGTGTTCTGTGTTGTGAGAGTATAGTAGGAGAAACTGAGTTTGTTTTTCCTCAGTAGCCTCAGATTTGGTGTCAGAAGTGGGATTTACTAGCCTGGCCTCTGACTCACAGGAACATGTGATTCTGGGCAAAAAAGGACAAATGGGTGGAAGGTGATAAATTTGATTCTCAGGTGACCATGTGACCACCTATTAATACAGGAGTTATTCAGAAATAATTTTTAGGCAGCTGGAAAGGGTGAAGGTTCTTGGTGGAATTTTCCTTTAATAAAGAGCAACCCCCGAACCATTTCCTTTCTAACTGAAAGCGGCTTGAAAAACCAGACTGGCAAGCATTGATATGCACATGCAGACAGCTAGAAACCAGGTCCACCCAACATGAAATTTCCTGCCCTCTTATCCTTGTCACCATGTGTGGCAGGTGTCATGGCCACCTGCAGATAACACCACATGTGCAGGATTTCATGGCAACCCGCATTTGCATATTAAAAGGCTAGGGTGGGAAGGTCAGTTTTTTTGAGGGCTACATGAATGACACAGCTGGCTAAACGAATCCCCTGAGCCCTGTGCAAATCAGACACCGCCTCCTCCAACCTCCCGATATAACCAACTGCTTTCTGCGGCATGTGGGGTTTCTCTGTTTGGGGGCTCCCTCCCTCCCTCTGTACAGGGGAGCTGTTTTCTTCTTTCTTCTTTCTTGCCTATTAAACTTTTCACTCCTTAAAATCACTCCACGCATGTCCGTGTCAATCTTATCAGTGTGAGACAAAGGACCCATGGTGTTTCTACAGTCATTGGAGCCATATCACCATGATATGAAGCAATAGCTGTGTTGCACTCAGTTACTAACAGCAAAACCTCCAGTGAAATTTAGAGATGCATTCAACTCCTGGAGAGTTGGTTTGCTGGATGCATAAAGAAATGCAAACTTACAATAAACAACGAAAAAGTAACATATACAATTATGTGGTTATTGCTATCTGTAATAGCTAAAATGAAATCAAAAGACAGTGCTGGGTCAGATCTTGATGCTACCCCCAGTGCAGATTTCAGTGAGTTAGAACTTCAGTCATTAGCCTCAGAGCCATCTCCCAGAAAACAATTATGCCAGGACTACAGAAAGTACCTCTAAGACCTGTGTTTACCAAGACGGTAGTCAGTGTGTGATAAGGGCAAAACAAAGAAGCTATTGAAACCAGAGGGTATAGTGTGAAGGAACTGTTTCATTTTGCAGACTGGTATCTGAAAGATTCTCCCCGGAGCCTGAGCTTAAGGGAATGAATAACTCCTCCCTTCTCAGGCCCAATCCCAAGGTGCAAGACCACTTGCGCCAGCAGCCTGCTTCAGCAAGATAGCAGAAGCAGGAAAAGAGCTGGCCAGAAGACATGTACCCCCTGAAGACGGAGAGAGAGGCCAGCCGGGTACCTCGAAGCAGTTACATCAGATTGAGACACTTCCTGTTTACAGGAGACTATAAAACCCCTGCCCTGTCCTCATTTGGTGCTGAAGCCATTTTAGGCCTCAGCCCACCTGCACCCAGGCGCTCATTAAATCAGTGTGTTGCTCCACACCACCTTGTCTTGTTTGTTGGCACACTCTTGGGGTTCGAAGCAATACAAGAGCCTTGCAGTATCATCAGCTTCCTGAAGAACCCTTAGTAAAATGGATTGTGAGAGCTAACTAATTTAGGGGCAGTATCTTTGGTTTTAAATGCTGCAGGGTGGAAGAGTATGTTTGGGTTGATGCAATATCCACAGCACACTATGGAACAGTCATGGACTGGAGGTGATTCCTGAGGGAATAGCGAGCCTGGTGAACTGGATAAAAGCCATTTTAAGGTCTGTTTACTGTGAGGAGGCAGATTGCCTGACTTCACCTAGAAATGCTAAGTGGAACACTCCAGTTACAGCAGCTAATACGCTTCATATGCAAGCCATGTGGGACCAGCTTTGTAATGACTGGGATATTCACCTGCTGAATTATAGTAAATTCTGTTATTCAGGGGGCTCCTTTAATGGAGATCCCCATATAACCGTACTGTGTTGCAAACTCAAAAGAAAGTTCAAGAAGCTTTATCCAGTTTGTTGTCACAGCTTCCCTTTGTGGGTCTTACAGATGCTAATGAAAACATTAGATTAATTAACAAGAGAATGGGAAAAGACAGAGAAGAGAATAAAAGAACTTTCCAGGAAGGTGGACATTTTTAAATGGTTATTAAGAAATAAGGTGAATACAGCCAATATCATACTGAACGGACAAAAATTGGAAGCATTCCCTTTGAAAACTGGCACAAGACAGGGATGCCCTCTCTCACCACTCCTATTCAACGTAGTGCTGAAAGTTCTGGCCAGGGCAATCAGGCAGGAGAAGGAAATAAAGGGCATTCAATTAGGAAAAGAGGAAGTCAAATTGTCCCTGTTTGCAGATGACATGATTGTATATCTAGAAAACCCCATCGTCTCAGCCCAAAATCTCCTTAAGCTGATAAGCAACTTCAGCAAAGTCTCAGGATACAAAATCAACGTGCAAAAATCACAAGCATTCTTATACACCAATCACAGACAAACAGAGAGCCAAATCATGAGTGAACTCCCATTCACAATTGCTTCAAAGAGAATAAAATACCTAGGAATCCAACTTACAAGGGATGTGAAGGACCTCTTCAAGGAGAACTACAAACCACTGCTCAATGAAACAAAAGAGGATACAAACAAATGGAAGAAGATGCTCATGGGTAGGAAGAATCAATATCGTGAAAATGGCCATACTGCCCAAGGTAATTTAGAGATTCAATGCCATCCCCATCAAGCTGCCAATGACTTTCTTCATAGAATTGGAAAAATCTACTTTAAAGTTCATATGGAACCAAAAAAGAGCCTGCATTGCCAAATCAATCCTAAGCCAAAAGAACAAAGCTGGAGGCATCACGCTACCTGACTTCAAACTATACTACAAGGCTACAGTAACCAAAACAACATGGTACTGGTACCAAAACAGAGATACAGACCAATGGAACAGAACAGAGCCCTGAGAAATGATGCCACATATCTACAACTATCTGATCTTTGACAAACCTGACAAAAACAAGAAATGGGGAAAGGATTCCCTATTTAATAAATGGTGCTGGGAAAACTGGCTAGCCATATGGAGAAAGCTGAAACTGGATCCCTTCCTTACACCTTATACAAAAATTAATTCAAGATGGATTAAAGACTTAAATGTTAGCCCTAAAACCATAAAAATCCTAGAAGAAAACCTAGGCAATACCATTCAGGACATAGGCATGGGCAAGGACTTCATGTCTAAAACACCAAAAGCAATGGCAACAAAAGCCAAAATTGACAAATGGGATCTCATTAAACTAAAGAGCTTCTGCACAGCAAAAGAAACTACCATCAGAGTGAATAGGCAACCTACAGAATGGGAGAAAATTTTTGCAACCTACTCATCTGACAAAGGGCTAATATCCAGAATCTACAATGAACTCAAACAAATTTACAAGAAAAAAACAAACAACCCCATCAAAAAGTGAGCAAAGGATATGAACAGACACTTCTCAAAAGAAGACATTTATGCAGCCAAAAAACACATGAAAAAATGCTCATCATCACTGGCCATCAGAGAAATGCAAATCAAAACCACAATGAGATACCATCTCACACCAGTTAAAATGGCAATCATTAAAAAGTCAGTAAACAACAGGTGCTGGAGAGGATGTGGAGAAATAGGAACACTTTTACACTGTTGGTGGGACTGTAAACTAGTTCAACCATTGTGGAAGTCAGTGTGGCGATTCCTCAAGGATCTAGAAGTAGAAATACCATTTGACCCAGCCATCCCATTACTGGGTATATACCCAAAGGACTATAAATCATGCTGTTATAAAGACACATGCACACGTATGTTTATTGTGGCACTATTCACAATAGCAGAATTGGAACCAACCCAAATGTCCAACAACGATAGACTGGATTAAGAAAATGTGGCACATATACACCATGGAATACTATGCAGCCATAAAAAAATGATGAGTTCATGTCCTTTGTAGGGACATGGGTGAAACTGGAAAACATCATTCTCAGTAAACTGTTGCAAGGACAAAAAACCAAACACCACATGTTCTCACTCATAGGTGGGAATTGAACAATGAGAACTCATGGACACAGGAAGGGGAACATCACACTCCGGGGACTGTTGTGGGGTGGGGGGAGGGGGGAGGGACAGCATTAGGAGATATACCTAATGCTAAATGACGAGTTAATGGGTGTAGGAAAACAACATGGCACATGCATACATATGTAAGAAACCTGCACATTGTGCACATGTACCCTACAACCTAAAGTACAATAATAAAAAACAAAACAAACAAACAAAAAAAAACAAAAAACTGTTACGGAAAAAAAAAAAAAAGAATGCCTTAACCATCTGGGAATGCAGTCCAGTAGGTTTCAGCCTCATTTTACTTATCTCCTATTTAAGATGGAGTTGCTCTGGTTCACACGCCTCTGACACCACTACGCCCAGCTAATTTTTGTAGTTTTAGTAGAGACAGAGTTTCACCATGTTGGCCAGGCTGGTCTCAAACTCCTGACCTCACGTCATCTGCCCGCCTCGGCCTTTCAAAGTGCTGGGAGTTACAGGCATGAGCCACCGGAATTTGGTGTCTTATTGCTACAAAAAGTCTTAAGATCTCTGTTTTAATATTAATGCTGGTCAATTACGCCTGAATTCCAAAAAAAGGAGGGTATCACAAGGCAAGTCTGACCCCTGCTTCCCATCACGGCCTGAACTACTTAACTTTGGAATACCCTTAGCCGAGAGGAAGGGTCCATTCAGCTGATTGGGGGTGCTTAGAATTTTATTTTTAGTTTACACTCCTGTTTGCTGTATGTCACTTTCTTTTTTCTGTCCATACATGTTATCTGACCATGTGGCAGCCCCAGAGTCATCTGAACCTAATCTCATTCTGGGGCTGCCCAATTTGTGAATCATTCTTTGCTCAATTAGACTATTAAATTTAATTTGTCTAAAGTTTTTCTTTTAACAAAGATAAAAGTTTATAGGAGGGTTAGTGTATTTAAACATGCTTTATGTAAAGTGGTTGCATCTCTTTTGCCTGATTGTATTTTGGAGATGGACATTGTATCTGACTGGGAAGTGTTTCCCATACCTAGTTCTGTAAAACAGAAGGGAAAATCTGCCCTTCAATCACTATTAATTGGGCAGGTTAATTGGGAACTAGTAAGATTGCCTGAGCCCACACAGTGTAGAATAGAAGCTCAAGTGCCGGTAGGGGCAAATTCTTTGTTTGATAGTCCTAAATGGAACACAGACTAGGGCTTATGGTTTGTGGATGGCAGTTCCACGGTGAATGGATAACATAGCGTTGGGAATGATGCCACTCTGACTGAAGAAGGTAAAAACGAATTAGCATGGGGAGCTGAATTGCATGCTGTTTTCCTAGTGGTGATGGAAAAAATTGAACAGTGCTAAAAGCCTCTAGGTTTGGGTTCCTACTGACTCACGGTCAGTGACCAAACGCCCGATGGTATAGGAGGGCAATGGAAACCTGGCCTATTAAACGGATGCCCATAGGGAGCATGGTCCTTTGGAAATTACTATGGAAATTTAAGGGGTGCCTTAAGGTAGGCATCTCAATGCCCATCAGAAGAACTCCCTCCAGGTTCTAAAGGTGTCTGGGATCAACAAGTAGATATCCCCATGTGTTTGCTTAAGGGGGCCACTTGGGTCCATAACATGAGTGGATATGGGGGTCGTGCAGCAGTGCAGAGATGAGCTCATCTAGACACGTTCCTCCGGCATCTTCTGGGACACAAAATGCCAATAAAAACTGTTCTATTTGTCAGCAAAAGAGACAGAGACTGCCTATGGCTATGTGGCAGATTCCCTGGTGGGATGGCCCTGAACATAGCTGGCAAGTGAGACTGATGCTGATGGCCCTGAGGGGCTACGAATGGGTCTTGACAGAAATAGACACTGACTCTGGATTTGGCTTTGCTTACACAGTGGAAGATGCAAATGCTCAGAGTGCTATAAAAAACCAGAACAGATGATATTGCATGAATTTGGACAGCTGACCTTCATTTCTTTAGACCAAGGAACACACTGTACAGCAATGGGCAGAGAGTTATCCTTCTCAGAGTAATAGTTGAACAGAGCAGTGGAACATGCAATTAAAATACTGGTTGTCTAAGACGGGAGAGAGAAATGCAGGAAGGGCTGGCTTGCACAGCTTCATGAGTGTGTGCTCATGCTCGACGTGAGTGGGACTAAAGGATTGTCCCCCCTAGAGTTTCCCCTGCTTTCTGGTGGAGGTGGGGACGACTGGTAGGAGGGATGCCAGGATGACTATGCAATTCTTACCAAGGGAACAGCACACTAGTATAATGACTATATTTTGTTTTCATCTCTTCCCCACATCAGCTCAATTTCCCCCACCTTACCTAATGCAGTAGTCACAGGACCAGGGCTGTAATAACAAGCACTGGAAACAGGGATGGTTCCTAAGCAAGAAATGGTAACTATGTTTTTAAACCTTCTGTCAGAATTTCTAAGGACCTAATAGGGGTGGATTATGCCTTCATCCCATCTGGCAAAATTGGGGTTGTGAATGCATCTATATCGCCTAGTGGTAAAAATAGCTCGCTAATTCTGCACCTGAATAATATTACCTTATCTAAATAGGAATGGATTGAGGGAGAGGTATTTGCTAGACTAGTGTTACACCTGTGGTGTAGACCAGAACAATGTTCCTTCCAAAGGTGGAAAAGTTCGATTATAAATGCAGAGAAAGAGAAATAGTATCCGAGGGTAAAAGAATAAATAAATGGGTTATGGAATAAGGGAAAACCAATGTATTCATCTATTCTCACACTGCTAAAAAAGACATACCTGAGACTGGGTAATTTATAAAGGAAAGAGGCTTAATTGACTCACAGTTCAGCATGGCTGGAGAGGCCTCAGGAAACTTATAATCATGGTGAAACTTCACATGCCATGGCAGCAGCAAGGAGAAGCGTCAAGCTAAAGGGGAAAAGCCCCTTATAAAACCATCAGATCTCGTGATAACTAACTCACTATTATGAGAACAGCATGAGGGTAACCACCCTCATGATTAAATTACTTCCCAGCAGGTGTCTCCCACCATACCTGAGGGTTATGGGAACTACAATTCAAGATGAGATTTGGGTGGAGACACAGCCAAACCGTATCATTCAATATTGTACTAATACCTTGAGAGAGGCTCAGAGAAAGAGATGACGTTTTCTCTTAGCTCAATTATATCAGATCCTTAAAGCGTAAAACTGTATGTTTGCTGAGGCCACTCTGGCTTTTTTTTCTTTTTCCTTTTTTTTTTTTTTTTTTGAGACAAGGTCTCTATCACCCAGAGTGGAGTGCAGTGGCTTGATTATGGCTCACTGCAGACTCAATCTCCTGGGCTCAAGCAGTCCTCCTGCCTCAGCCTCCTGAGTAGCTGGGGTTACAGGTGTGCACCACTACGCTTAGCTAATTTTAAAATTATTTGTAGAGACAAGGTCTCACTATGTTGCCCACTCTGACACTCTGGCTTTTGGAACCCGATAAGATCAAATGGAAGTCTGCAAACCTGAGTGGCCTCACCTGGGAGACATATTCATACCATATGGCGGACTGGACCAACTGTTAATAATGGAATTGGTTTTTGGTAATATGGCAGTATCTTTTGAGTTTTTATATCCTTTTGATGTAAGGGATCAGTGTTTGAAGAGTAGGGGTGGACAATGATACTATGAAATATATATTTGGTCTCTGTTTCCTGGCACAGATAACTTTTAAAATCCTTGGAATTGCCAATGTCTTTTTCTGTGCTAATGAGTTGACTGACGGTTGGCAACCCCTGCATAGCATCAGGATGGGGTATGGTCACATGAACACTAAGACATGATTAGAGGGTTGGGACTTTCAGCCCCATCCCCTAACCTCAAGAGAAGGGAGAGGGCTTAAATTAAGTTGATCACCAATGGTCAATGATTTAATCAATTAGGACTATGTAATGAAGCTTTCAGAAAAACCCAAAAGGACTGGGTTTGTGGGAGGGGGAGCATCCAAGAAGGGGAACAGAACACTTCTACGCACTGGGGATTCATTCTCCAACTCTAAGCAGACAGAAGCTCTAGCATTAGGGATATTTCCAGACCTTACCATTTGTATCTCTTCATCTGGCTGTTCATTTGTATCATTTAAAATATCCTGGCTGGGCACGGTGGCTCACGCCTGTAATCCCACCACTTTGGGAGGCCAAAGCGGGTGGATGGCTTGAGCCCAGGAGTTTGAGACTAGCCTGGCCAATGTGGTGAAACCCTGTCCCTACTAAAAATAAAAAAATGGGTGTGGTGGCGCAAGCCTGTAATTCCAGCTACTCAGTAGGCTGAGGCACAAGAATTGTTTGAACTCAGGAGGCATAGGTTGCAGTGAGCCGAGATCATTCTACTGCATTCCAGCCTGGGCGACAGGGCAAGACTCGGTCTCAAAAAAATAAAATAAAATATCCTTTATAATAAATTGGTAAACATAAGTGTTTTCCTGTGTTCTGTGAGCCATTCTAACAAATTAATCAAACCGTAGGAGGGGATTGTGCAAACCCCCATTTACAGCAGATGGGTCAGAAGGAAAAGCGAAACAACCTGTGGCTTGATTAGCATCTGAAGTTGGGCAGTTGGGGAGGTGGCTGTCTTGAGGACTGAACCCTCAACTTGTGGGATCTGACGCTGTGTCTAGGTACAGAGTGTCAGGTTGAATTGAATTAGAGGACATCCAGCTGGTGTCTGTTGCTGGAGGATTACTCGCTTGATGTGTGGGGAAACACAGCTGCTGTTAGCAGTGTTGTGTGACTGTGGTGAGAGTATGGCAGGAAGAAGGGGAGTCTGTTTTTTTCAACATCATCACACCCATGAACCCATTTTGTGTGTCTAAACAGATTTGTATTTTGCAGGGGGAGGGGAGAGAAGATCTCTACATTTCATCAGATTAGTTTGGAATTAGAAAGAAATATTTTTCACACACTGCCAAGTTTCGGGAATAAGAAAAATAAAAGATTCAGCCGGCCACGGTGGCTCACATCTGCAATCCCAGCACTACGGGAGGCCGAGGCGGGCGGATCACAAGGTCAGGAGACCGAGACCATCCTGGCTAACACGGTGAAACCCCGTCTCTACTAAAAATATAAAAACAAAATGAAAATTAGCCGGGCATGGTGGCGGGCGCCTGTAGTCCCAGATACTTGAGGCTGAGGCAGGAGAATGGCGTGAACCCGGGAGGCGGAGCTTGCAGTGAGCGGAGATCGCGCCACTGCACTCCAGCCTGGGTGACACAGTGAGACTCCGTCTCAAAAAAAAAAAAAAAAAAAATTAGCTGGGCAAGGTGGCGGGCGCCTGTAGTCCCAGCTACTCGGGAGGCTGAGGTGGGAGAATGGCGTGAACCCAGGAGGTGGAGCTTGCAGTGAGCTTGCAGAGACTGCGCCACTGCACTCCAGCCTCGGCGACAGAGTGAGACTCCATCTCAAAAAAAAAAAAAGATTCATCTGAATTAGCAATTCTTAAATGTATTGATCAGTTACCAAGCACTGTTCTAAGCACTTTGTGTATTGAATTGTTTAGTCCTTGCAATAACCCTGTGTGTATTGAATCATTTAGTCCTTGCAATAACCTTGTAAGAGAAATACTATTATCTTGGCTTTATGGTTGAAGAAATGAGGCACAGAGAAGTTGTCACTTGCCCAAGGTCACACAGCTAGCTGTTCAGTGTTGGAGAGATCTCATCCAGGCAATCTGTTCCAGAGTCTGCGCTTTCTTAACTACAGTAAATAAATGATAATGTCCATTTTCCTGCCCTTGAACTTGGAATGTATCTCCCTGTTAATGAATATAATCAATGTAGTAGTTTTCCCTTCCTCTATGAAAGGCAAAGCTATTACTAAATTAAATTGATGGTAGACCTTATAATAGAGGACATCCTAGAGTAGAAGAAATAAGCACATCTCCTCTCCGGGATCAACCATACTAAGTAATTCACACCTTCGTGACTATTTTAACAAGACTGTAGTTCCTCTGGTATGAAATTTGGACAACAAAATTCTTCCTGAGGGCAGAGTTCTGAATCAGAAGAGGGCCTTCTTAGTGAGGGCAGGGATTGGCAAGTAGCTGAAGTGAGAGGGGATCCCACAGAAAACCATTGTATATGTTGGGAGACAGTGGTCAGAGTTTGCATACAGCTTCTCTGTAATGTGTGTGTTTGTGAATAAACACTTCTGTCATACATATAGATGGAAACACATTTGACTTGTACATATGAAGATGCATGCAATTTAAACGATCTGATACATTATCTACACCTTTTCAGAGAATGAGACACGACCTAAGTTGCTCCCAAATGGCTTTCAGGTATTATTGCATTTGAGGACTAAACGCACATTACAGATTTTCCCTTTACAGATGGAAAATCAAAGGTAAGGAGTTGAGCTACTTGCTGAGGGGCTCCTAGGAGATTTTAATATAAACCTAAGAAGAGAGTCATGACTTTATTCTCCCTCCTGAGGAATTAGCATTTTCCTGATTAAGTGACATCGAGACCAAAAACTGAAATAACAGAGTCTAAAGATGAGAACTGAATCTACCCCAGGGTCCAAATGAGGTGAAAGACAAAACAGGAAGCGTATGCATTGGAAGCAGGAGGTTTTGGCCAGCACCCACACAGCTTCTGAGGTTTAAGCTGAGTGGGTGTGGGAGAAAGGCCTGGAAAATGCACCCTAGGCTTGCTTTGGAGAGAGGAAGATCCTGTACCTTTTTTCACTGAATGTTAAAATCCTAGCAGACTCCTACTTAAGGGCCCATTAAAATTCAGGAAGGAAAAAAGGGGAAAAAAGTTTTTAAATAGGAAAAAAGACTACAAACACACCCACTCTTACAAAAATAAAATCCCACCCCAAAAAACCTTTATGAAAATGTTTTTGAGCTTTAAAAAGCAGAGGGGGTTGGAATGTTGATGGAGCCCATGCCGTCGACATTGCATTCTGACTGGCTTCTGTGCACATGTGTGTTAACCTGGCTTGATCCTTGGAAAGAAACAGACCTGTTCTCCCCCTGGAAGAAGGAATAGAGCCCATTTCTATTGATGGGCTACATTTCACTGTGTGTTAATGTGGTTAGGTGGGGTGTCGGGGACAATTTGTTCCACATCAGTGCCTCAAAATAAGAGCCTCTCACTCTGGAAAAGTTTCCTTTCCAATCCACCCTCCAATGCAATCAACAGTCCCCGCCAAATCTTCCCTTCAGTCTCAGATTTCAGTTATATAAGCTGTTCTAATCAAACAGGCTCCTTCCAATTCAGCAAAGGGTAAAACAGCCATTTACACAAACAGCTAGTGGCTTATGTAACCAGAGCTCAGTACACAAATTATGAGAAATCTGCTCATTCATTCAGGTGCCTCAGGTGAACAATGGCAGGCAGATTCCATAGCTAGCTTTGGTCTCGTTGGCAGAATTTTATTCAAGCAGCTAAAAGACTTCTTGCCTTTTTTACCCCGAGGGGTCAGTCCTTCCTGCAGTCTATCTCCAGGTTCAGGAGCCCATTGTACAGTACACTTAGCGCCTGCCCTCCAACCCTCAATGAATCTTAAACACTGCCTTATATCTCAATGTTATGAAAAACTTCTCTAAAGAAGGTGTTTAGTGGCTGCTTGGTACTCGCACTGTATTATATTTAACACATCCCCTATTTTGGAGTATTTAGGTTATTTCCATTTGGGGAGTTATTATAAATTATACTATGAGAATGTTCTCTTATCTAAATATTTATGCTGCTGTCCCCATAGTATAAGTTCCTACCAGTGGAATTTCTGGGTTGAGGATATGCCTATTTTGATGGCTTGTTGTTACATACTGTCAAATTGCTTTCCAGAAAGGTGAAATGCATTTACATTCCCACCAGCCACTGCCCCAATATTCTAATTAAAGTCATTTTATAATTTGATTTATATATTTTTTAAATTAAAAAAAATTTTTTTAAAAGAGACGGGATCTCACTATGTTGCCCAGGCTGGTCTTGAACTACTGGGCTCAAGCAGTCCTCCTGCCTTGGCCTCCCAAAGTGCTAGGATTAGCAGCATGAGCCACAGTACCTGACACATTTTGTAACTTTAGAAAAATGATTATAAAGGAAAGAAAAACTCTTTCCCAAACTGCTTTCCTTAGAAAAGCAAAGTACATATAGAAAAGTTTGATGATCTCTTATTCATCTATCTTTTCATTTGTTACTAGGAAAAAAAAATCTTGGGAGGCTAAAATACAACTGTGAGCTGCTACCAGACTGATGTGATAGATTCATCTTCTATCCAATATTGCAAGTCCTCAAGATATGCTTCCTTTTTGTTTCCCTTTGTTCTGTAGACACCAAGTACAAACTCTGATCGCCAATCCTCCAAGGATTGAGAAGAGGTGGCTTCTATTGACACAGCAGAAGGGAACTTGCTATGAGGAGAGAGGAGGGCTCAGGTTCTGTGCTGTTAGCAAAAAGCTCCTATAAACAGAGTGCAACACATTAATCCCTTGCTGTTAATACACTGTCTAGACTTTAAAAATTGCTTTTCTCTCTGTCTTCTACACTTCAACTTTTGCCCTTGTTTCTGTCCTTTTATTTGTATAAATGACTGGACTCAAGCATTTCTTCTATCCTGGGGATTCAATGGCCAAGTTACTTGTCACCCAAGCTACTGTAGTGACCCAAGGTGGACATGATGCTAGCCTCTTCTCTACTGTATAATGAATGAAAAACTTGACAGCATTTGACCCATAACTCAGAAAACACAAGAGTCCTCCTTCCTTTGGGACAATGTAAATGGATACTTGCTGCAGAAATTGGAGCAGACAATCCATTTGTTGATTGTTGATGGAAAACTGGAAGGTATTTAGGGAGTGTTAAGAAGAAAAGTTTGTGGGTGCCACACTTAGGGTAGAAACAAATTGCCAGCAAAACGGTTATGAGCCTTTGTTTTCAAATGTATTTTACTCAGCAATGTTTCTCTACCCTCTGCACATGATTAAAATCCCCAGGGCCCTCATGCTAACATCTGGCTGCTCAGGTCTCTCTTCAAGATGTCATATTTATCAAGCACTTACTATTAGGTTGCTGCAAAAATAATCACGGTTTTTGCCATTACTTTAAAAATGGCAAAAACCGTGATTACTTTTGCACCAACCTAATATATGCCAGGCATTCCTATGCATTAACATAAAAATGTTCTCATTTAACCCTCACAACTGCAATCTTTATTTATTTATTTATTTATTTTTTGAGACAGAGTCTCGCTCTTTCACCCAGGCTGGAGTGCAGTGGCACATCTCCGCTCACTACAAGCTCTGCCTCCTGGGTTCAGGCCATTCTCCTGCCTCAGCCTCCCGAGTAGCTGGGACCACAGGCGCTCGCCACCATGCCCGGCTAATTTTTTGTATTTTTAGTAGAGACGGGGTTTCATTGTGTTAGCCAGGATGGTCTCGATCTCCTGACCTTGTGATCCCCCGCCTCGGCCTCCCAAAGGGCTGGGATTACAGGCATGAGCCGCCGTGCCCAGCCACAACAGCAATCTTATGAAGCAGATACTCTTACTATTGTCAATCCTGTTGTACCAATGCAGGAAAAACAGTTAAGAAACTTCTTGGAGATGACAGAGTGAGTAAGCGAGGAAAGCAGTCTGACTTTGAGAACCACATGATTAACTGCTGTTCTATACTGCCAATTTATTTAGATTCTTTTGTTCTAGGTTTTTCTTCTCTGCCACCAAAAATCAATAAATCACTTGTCCTCTTATTCTCTCTGGGCCTTGCAAAGTGGCTAAGTTAATCTGATAAACAAATTTAGGTGGTGAATGGCTGACAATGGACCAAGGCATTACCCATCTCAGTAGATGTATCGTACACTAGGACTTTCACTGTGAAAAGCCCAGGGGTGGCAGCCAAGGAGATCTGAGAGAGATTTGGTAGTGGGACAGAAGGCAAGGAATAAATGGTGGTAATGGGAAGTGGAAGGGGGTGGTGGGTAGAATATTTTTGGGTGGGAGAGCCTATTCTATCATCAGCCAATGCTTCGCTCAGCACATAGGACAAGACAAGCCCTGGATATAATAATATTTAGGCCTTTGTTAGGAATGACTGAATGCTCAAATGTTTGCCTTCATGATTAAGAGAACCCAGAATCTTTAGAGAATGACCATTGTCTCCCAACCACTGCCAAATACAATGCTTTGTGGAAACCACATAATTCCATGGTCTATCCACAACATCCAGTTTTCTGCCACATTTTTGTGATTAAGGAAAGCAAAAGGAGTAGGACACAGTTGCCCCACATAAATCTATCTGTCACCCTCGCCCGGTATAAGCCAATTGAAATATCACAAACCCACATGAAGTTGTCACATTCTTTTAATGTAATCGACCCACAACATCCCACACATACTTTCCTCTCTTGACTTTCTCTGGGGCCAGGGTAGTTTGTGTTAGAGAAATGATGACTTGCTGGAAGGTGTGGCCAAGGAATAATATAATCTTTGGCTTGAAGATGTATATTTTGGTCCTGGATAAATGTATTTAAAAGATTTTAATGAGTCACGAAGGTAGTGCTGACACTTAGAACAATATTTTTCATGCTCTTTAGGATGAATAACTAACACAGTGCCTGGCTCAGAGTGGAGGCCAATAAATGCTTACTGGTTGAAAGAATGAGTGAGTACTGAGAATTTAACATGGTATGATTTGCCTACAGTTAAGACTGTGCTATAACGGAGGTGAGTCTTCAGCAGAGTCTTGAAGGGGCTGCCAGATTTTGGTAAAATGAATTTTCATTTTGTCAGTTCTACAAGGCGTATCAGTTGACCTGATATTTTTACTTCTCATTAAAAACATTCCCACTCCTGAGATTATATTTATGTCTTCCCAGCCTGGGCAACACGACGAAACCCCAGCTACAAAAAAATTAAAAAATTAGCCGAGTGTTGGTGGCGCACACCTGTAGTTCCAGCTATATGGGAGGATGAGGCCGGAGAATCGCTTGATCCTGTGAAGCAGAGGTTACGGTGAGCCAAGATTGTGCGGCTGCACTCTAGCCTGCACAACAGAGCAAGACCCGGTCTGTAAAAAAAAAAAGTATGTCTTCCAAGAATGTTTATACTCTTTCATCAGAATAGATTGTTTTCTCTCTTATTTTTATAAACTGACTGAAAGTGAAAGAAATTTGGTGTTACTGCTGCAATAACAGAGCAGACGACACTTACTCATATGTGGGTGGAGCTATTTCTCCCAGAACCGTGGAGAACTTATGCATATTACCATGCGCTCCATGCTGCGTGGCCTGTGAGCCCTTCACAGAGGACAGAGTTGGTATTCTGTGCTCAGTGTCTTCACGGCACACCGCCTTTACCATCGGGAGCTGCCTGCTTGGGTCCATCCAGTCCAGCACAGAGTGCTTAGGAGGATATGCAGCCCAGGCCTCATGCTGTCATCTCCACTTGGCAGAAAGGAACTCTGAAACTCTGGGAGGCAAAATGAATTTCCCAAGCCTGCAGTGCAGGAGTCCGCGGTAACATAGAAATAGGTTAAAAGATTTTTATTTCCCCACAGAAAGTTCCAGAGCTAGAACTAAAAAACAGACATGTTTAATTTTAAGCCTCTGTGCATGTATCCAAATAACCATCCTGTGAGCCACACACTCTTTTTCAGGGCTCAGATCAAAACAAAATCCAACGCAAAGCCACTGAAACTTAATGGAGAGAGTATTGTCCTAGTGTAGACTAGAGGGTTTGGTGCTCACCCCGGCCAAAGCTGCTTTTAATACAGAGGGCTTAGGTAGGAGACCTAATTAAAATGACAGAGCAAAAGCCCAGTAACTTGGAAAGTGCATGAAATGCTTCTGACAATGTGTGAGTCCTGTTGTGAGGTGAGATCCTGCTAGGAAAGTACCACTTGGAGGAACAGTCTTAGCATAGGTTTGGCACTCCTAAGGGCCCTGCCAATTTACCACACACAGATGAAGAAACACTGTAGACCCTCTTGAGTGCAGCTGCTCTCAGAAACTTGCTTCCAAAGAGTGGAACATGAAAAGAGAGGGTGGGGGAAGTAGCTTCATGATGGAGAAACCTGGCAGACACTACATTGGCCAGGTGATTAAGGTTCACAACAAGGATAATAAGTCATGTGGACACATGGATCTCCGGATATGATATGATGGGAGTAGCAATATACCTCTGTGGTTTCCCCTACCAAATCCATAACCCCAGTCTCATCATGAGAAAAACATCAGATAAACCCCAACTGAGGGACATTCTACAAAACACCCAACACAGCACTTCTCAGGACTGTCAAGGTCATTAAAACCAGGCAAAATGTGAGCAACTGTCACAGCAAAAAGGAGCCAAAGAAGACAAGACAACCAATGCATGATCTCAGATGGGGTCCTAGACCAGAAAAAGGACATCCATGGAAAAACTAGTGAAATATGAATAAAGCGCAGAGTTAATAGTAACATACCAGTCAGTGCTTCCTTCTTAGTTGTGACAAATGCACAATGACCATATAAGATAATAACAATAGAGGAGATGGGATGAGGGCATACAAGAACTTTCTCTGCTGTCTTTGCAATGTTTCTGTGAATCTAAAAACATTCTAAAATAAAAAAATTTTATCAAAAAAACAGGTGGAAAAGTAAAAATAAAAAGATGCATTGCAAGGATAGATAAGAAACTTATAAAAGTGCTTACATACACGGGAGTGGGAATGGGTGCCCAGGGTCAGGGGTGGGAGCGAGACTTCTCAGTGCACGCTGTTAAAATGTCACTTTGAGTTATGAAACATATGACTGTATTACCTGCTTAAAGAAAAATACACCCTGGCTCTGTAGCCTGCTTGGACATGTTGAATGAGAGCAACAATGACAAAGAGGAGGCTTATTAGGCAAAATGTTAATTTTAAAAAAATATAGCTAGCATACTAAATGAGGGCCAGACATGTGGGTGTAAGGTTGCCAGTTGCAAATGCAGTCCCTCACAAGGAGCTGTTTATGGCTGCCTGTCTGGACCGCTGGATCGTGAGGGTGAAGTTTTGAGACAGCCATTTGGCTCTCAGGGGCCTCCTGAGGGTTAGCTCTTTTGCAAGCCTCTGGCCATGACAGTTCCATGGCAAGCAGAGCCTCTTATTCTCTCTGTTACACAGATACAGCATCATACAGGAAGGGTACCATTGTATATTACAGATCTGAGTCCTAATAAATAAATGCAGAGGCAGATATCATGCCATATAATGGAGTGTGGGAAAAGAAAGATCAGGCAACAGAGTCTTCCCAGGGAGGAGGGCCGGGGTTAGAGAGAAGTTGACCTTAGGCCAAATGGTAGGAGCCAAAGATGAGGTTGTGGGCTGCAGGCAGTGGAAATTGTGCTGGGCTCATCTCAGCTATGGTCTCAAAGGAAAGACGCTTTAGTCTACCTAGAAGCTAAAGAAATTGATTATAGGGAAACACTGTCACTTCATTTTAAACCCAAACCGAAAGTCAGACCTTTAGGTCCCACCCGCACATCTTGTCCCTTTGATGTCAGGAGTCGATGGTGAAAGATGTCTGGAGTCTGAAGGTGGAAATGATCTTTTCTTTCTGTGTGAAGTCTCTCCCGGTGTTGTGGGATTCCTTCTCCTTCTACCTGGATCCTTTCCTGGGTTGAAGCCGTTTAAATGGGAAAGACTGAATGTTCTCCAAGTCTCTTCCACTTCTAAAAGCCTATGAAATATCTTTGCTTATGGAGAATTGGATTTCATCATTTAAATCCCTTGCGAGGATCTGAAAAGACTAAGAGATAGGCTGTTTGGTGCAAAAATTAAAGAGTGAGAGTCAATAGCTCCTTTTTAAAAGTCAAAGGAAGAGGGGGAAAAAAAAGGCATCTTGACAGGCTGAAAATATCTCCCAGGTTTTCCAAGTCTCTTAAATGTTATGGGTGTGAAACTGGCCACTGGGAATAAAATGTGGAAACAGAAATAGCTCAATTAGACGAATCTTTGAGGTTCAAATTTCATGAGCTCATGAGAGCTCTTTGGTCTCCCGAGAAGACAGAATATATGCAAGAAACTGAAAGCTTTTTGTCCATGCAGAGTTTATTTTCTCAAAAACCGCTTATCCATTGTAGAACTAACAGTCTTTGTTGAAAGACTACCTCATGATACATTTCAGGTAGAAGTCAAATATTTTATGCAATCATATCTCCCCATGAGGAAACCCATTCAAAGCTCAAATGATTCACACACAAAAAAGTTCGTGGAGTTGTTCATGTCTGAACACACAATTCTCATGAGACACATTAGCTTGTTTGACACGCCAGAAAGTACGGTGTTTTTGTGCAAATATTTTAATACAGGAAATATCAGTCTAGTCTGTATCTTTCTAAGTCCATGGATATGAGGGAGTTTTGAAGTAAAATGCCATTTATTGTCTTAAAAACATAAAGAGATGCAAATGAGGATACTGCCAATAAAAATCCTTCTCTGATCTACACAACACCAAATAAATGAAAAAAACACACACTGTCAAGTAGGGATAACAGAACTAAAGTAAGACACTGAGCAACCAAGAATCATTTTGAAAGATTTCCTTACGAAAATCATTTTTAATGATCCTGGATGCACTAATTTCATGATTAAAACACAATGCACATTGTGCAGCAAAGAGCAATGCCTCTGGGAGGGTCAGAACAAGTCTGACAACTTTTCTGCGATTAGAAAGGGGCAAATATCACTTTACAGACTCTGTTTTTCAGAAGGCAGGCGTCAGTACTCTTTGGAGACAAGGCAAGAGCAGGCAGTGTGTGGGAGGGGGCACTGCAGGCTGCCTTCTACCTCCCCCTATCTCAGACCCGAGAGAACCCTTAGGTGATGAGGGTCACATGGGATGGCAATCTCTGTGGACCATTTGGATTATAAATATTCTCCCAGGCTGCCTTTTAGCAAAAAGCCACTCAGGGAAATATGCACCTGAAACCCTTCCTTCTCCCATTGGGCAAGTGTTTTAGAAAATGATCTGACAAAGCTGCAGCAGGAAGGAAGAGGAAGGGAAGATGCTCCAGAGGCTGATGAGACAGGGGTGAGACTGGGGGGTCTGGAGGCCCTGACTTGGGTGGAGGATGTCACCCTTCCAAAGAATCTTAGAAGCTGCTATGAAGGCCACTATGCATGGGCTAGGGAGATTCTCTAAGTGGGGACCACGATCCTATCCCCGGGGAGCAGAGTGCCAGCTACAGAATCTGTGCAGGAAGAATGTAGGCAGCAGCGGTTCTCAGGCAGGCATCACTTTAATATGCCCCCATCGCTGTCACGACAAAGAGGAGCAAAGGAAAGAAAAGAACGGGGAGGGGGCACATGGAGGGAAGCAGACATGTCAATATTTTCCCAAGCAGAAGATGAGAGCAAACCAAGAACGAAAAAGGGAGATGAAGATGAGAGAGAAGAAAAAGCAGGGCTAATAGATATATCCACCATCCAAACACAATTCCAAAGATTTTGTCTCCACTTGTAACCCATAATGTTAATTTAATGGGAAATCCCTAGAGAAGCAAGCATCCAAAGACAAGTTCCATGAAGCAAACAGCTCTGGCTCATCAGGGATCTGGCAGCTGGGTTCTTCTCATTCTCGGTAACCCATGGGCTCTCCAGCTCCCTCTGAGCCGATCGCTGCCAGCGGGCTCTCCACCTTCTCAACACCTTTGTCCTATTTTTTTTCATTTCTTTTAAACTAATCTGAAACCCCCATCTTTGTCCTAAATTTTCAGCTCCAGATCCATTTTTTAAAAAAATGACCTGCCACCACAGCATGTAATTTTTATAAATGTCTGCCCAACACTAACGGCACCAAGTAATAAGATTCAAATCCCTACAGTGACATTATTCTGCCAACCCCTCCCCTTTCCCGAGACTTACCAGAATGTGGGCTGTCTGCCAGGGAAATACAATAAAATGTGAGAACAGGAATAAATAAAAATTAAACTTTAAATTCTGTATCTTTGCCTGTTTAGTTTTCTTCCTTTTTCTTTTAGTCCTTTCCTTTCCCCCTTTTCTCTTATCATCATGTTAATTTTTAGCTAACTCTGCTTTTGCCTCCCCTGTTGATGATGTGAATATATCTACTCTTTCCTTATGAATTTCTAAGTGAGCAGACTAGACCGTGTTATGCAGCATGCTAACAATGTTCCTCTCGTCGTTTCTTACTATATCCTCCTGTGTGGAGTTGGTCCTTCCTAGCTAAGCTCTTCATTGTCCTTTATGTTCAGTGCCATGATTCTTGGTCTTCTTGTTGGCTCTTGCAAATCTTATCTGGTTTTTCACTGTCCCAGTGTATCCTTCTGGTCCCTGTTTGTGAGGCCTCACCTCCTTTCCTGTTGTGTTTCTTGAGAAATCTCTTTAATCCTCAAATGCCCTGTCTCTCCTAACTAGCATGAGGGATGATTTGGGGCTTCCTTTCCTTCATCCAATCTAATAGGCTTCTACTGTTGTTTTTTCCGCCCATTTTGTCCAATAGCTATAGCTCTGGCCGAGGTGATCAAAAAAGTTCCCCTCTTGGGTGTACACCTGCTAGGAAGACTCTGCTCCCTGACAGAGGAGAGGTCCTTGGATGAAAGCGATCAGGAACCTTCACTTCTCACAACCATTTCAGGAGTGTGGTACATTTGGTAGGAATTGGATTTGTTGTAGGAGCAGTTTGGTTGGGGAGAAAGCACGGATGGTGAGGCCCTGGGACTGTCTACCTTCCCAGGGCTTCTCCAGTACTGTGGCAACGTCTCCCATGAACTGCTGAGCTTGAAGATATTGGGACCCTATACCAATGCATTCCTTAGTCCTTCAGTGAAAAGAATATACCAGAGGCCTCCCAAGGAATGTAGTCAGGTAGCAGGTTCTCTAGCCTTAGATACTAAATTCATTTGAGCATTGCAACCTCCTTGAGCCTTCTGACACCTTTCTCAATATTATACCAAAGCAGCTCTGCCATCTCCACCTCATTTCTCATGAGTCATTTTCCATGCAGGCCTTAAACAATAATAATGCAATAAGATTTATAAAGAAGCTTTGTTATAAAGCTGAAAAACTTGACACAATGCTCTTAATGACTACAGTTAGGGAAAATTATAACAACTCAAATGTTGTATGTTTTGTATGTTTCTGTTTTTTATTTAATGATGGGTAATACAACTAGTAGGTTAACAAAACTCTAAGATAGAAAGGAACCGATCTATATAATGACAACATTTTAAGCATTCAGCCTCTGGCTTATAGGGTGGTACACACTGACAGCCGTCACCCAGCTTCCTCATGAGGCTAACTAACTCCTCACCTGGTCAAAGTGACAGAAAACTGGTATTAAAGAGAAATCATGAACCAATAGAAACAGAGATGACTCAAGGCTTACAGACGGAGACTTACAGGAGCTGATCCCCCTTGCCTCAGTGGGAAGGAGGTAAAACAAAGAACAGAATGGCTCTTTCACTTCTGAAGCATCAATTACAATATGGTTGCCATTCCATATTTGGAACATTTATACTAAAATATTTCTTATTTATATGAAACTCAAATTTAACTGGGCATCTTGTGTTTTATCTGGTAACCCTAATAATGCACAACTACCACATGAATACTTCACTCCTCCAGAGGTCCAAGGACAGCTATCTATCTGCTAATGAGACCCTATAACACACCTATAGAGATCCAAATTCATTCTCAGCTTCAGAGCCAAAGGAGGTTGATGAAGTCCAATGTCGGGTCATTTCCAGCCACAGCTTGGACTGTTTACTTCAGGGACACTGATTAAGTCATATATTACAAGGAAGCCTCCCATTGCCCCTAATTCAAAACAGCTGGGCCAGCTTCTCCTGCCAGCCAAGGCTTGCGGTGGAAGCCTCAGGAGGAGACTGTGTTTGGAAGGAGGGCAGTCGGGGGACAGGTTTAATATTGAGCAAGGACATCTCTTGATGCTCCTGTGGAAAAGCTCTTTATAGAGCATCAGGTTACAAAGCCTCAGTTAGGTGGGGGGTGAAGAGGGACAGAGCGTCGGGGGAGCACTGGAGAAATCCTGAAACATTTGACGATCAAAGAATTCAGCCTGTCAAATGCCGTGATATTTTTTCAATGAGGAAACAAGCTCACATTTTCCCCCTGAGGGCTTAGAGACAAAAGCCAAGGTTCAACTAAAATTTTTAAAGACTTTTTTTTTAAGCTGCCAAACTCTCTGTCTGTATATGCTTTGCTTCCGCTTAAGCTCTTTTTCCCTTGAAATTGGGGGGGGGGTGCAGGAGAACATTTTATTTTGGTGAATCTGGCCAGTGTGGAATGTACAAAAGCATACATTTGTGCCCATAAATCTGGTTCATTTACTTAGCAAAGCTTATTCATTTCCTTACCAAAGCTTCTTATCCCAACAATGAAGGAGGATGTTTTACTAAACCTATAAGGTGAGAAAGGGGGTAGCTCAGTCATGCTTCCGTTTCTTGTTTGCTTTCTTCCCAGAAGTTTACCTGCACGGCACAGTGTTGAAGAGGGTATAGGGTTGAAAGGTAACGAGACAGAGACAGAGAGAGGGAGAGAGGAAGAAAGGCCGACAGCATGGAAAGAAGATTGTGATGAGTGGGGCAGATGTATTTTCCCTCCCTTTAAGAAATATTTCAAGTTTTGCTTTTTTTGGAGAGAACCCAGCTTGTTTTAACTTCATTTTCCATTAGATAATGCTTCTATGAATTTGGTTGAACTAGAGAATAGAAATGAAAGAGAAGTCAAGGTAAGCATGCTGGGGAATGAAACGCACCGGGTCCGAGTAGTTCCACATTCATGTCTATTGACCATGAACATAACATCAGCTCTGCCAGAGAAATAAACAGAAGATAAAATCAAAACTCAATCTTCATATGGTTCCAAGACAGGCCCTGTATTTGTCTTTGCATGAGATTTAGAATATCTGTTCTAGCCTGATAGAAGTTTAAAAGAACAGGAATTCTTTTAAAAAGTAGAAGAGGGGTTTTCAAAGAGCAGCAGTTGCTTGTCAAATATCCCGGCTGACATCTGAGCCAGCCCTGTGGATGCTGAGTGCACATCTGTGTATCACAGGACAATGTTTTCATTATTTCAAATGCCAGAATAACCTTCCTCCCTGGCCTGGCCCCAACTGCTTCTGGTACACATCAGGAAGTTTCTGGTGGCATTCCCATTAGTTAGTGAGGAGGAAAAAGTTGATGATGTTCCTGTTGGGGCTGAGGTGATCCTATGGAGAGGTCGGGAAGATGTGGAAACAGGAAGTAGAGGAGGCCGGACTAAGGAGACACAGAGCTGCTCCTCTAAGTGCGAGTGGAGACTCAGAAGAGGAACTAACACTAATCTGCCCTCTACACTATGAGTTCCTTTTTTTGTTTCTCTTTTATTTTTTATTTTATTTATTTAGTTTTTGAGACAGGGTCTCACTCCATCACGTAGGCTGGAGTGTGGTGGCATGAACATGGCTCACTGCAGCCTCAACCTCTCACTGCAGCCTCAACCTCCTGGGCCCAACTGATCCTCCTGCCTCAGTCTCCCCTGTAGCTGGGACTACAGGCATGTGCCACCAGACCAAGCTAATTTTTAAAATCTTTTTTAGAGATGGGAGAGACTCACCATCTTGTCCAGGCTGGTCTCAAACTCCTGGCTCAAGTGATCTTCATGACTCGATCTCCCAAAGTGTTGGGATTACAGATGTGAGCCACCATGCCCAGTCTGTCTCTCGCTCTCTCTTTTAAAAATGGAAACACAGCTCACTTTTAGTAAAGGGTGCAAATCTAAAGTGTAGAGCTTGATGAATTTTTACAAATGTATATGCCGATCTAGCTACCTTCAGATTAAGGTATAGATCAAGGGCTCCAGAAAGAGTTCCAGAAAGACACAGCCCTGACCATAATATTCCATAGTATGCAACCGTTTTATATTTTTAAATGCCAGAATAACTTTGTTCCCTGACCTGGCTCCAAGTTTTTCTCATAAAGAAACATCCATATTAGATTAACTATAATTTTTAAAAATTACCTTACTTTTGTACACCAGGCTACACAAAGTAACTGAAAGCTCTTTCTCTCATGTTCGAGCTGAGTCAAAACTATCCACATGACAACATCTCAAGAACCAGCCCTTCGGCAGCCCAGCTTCTCTTAAGCCTAGAAAGCTGTGAAGGGGTTGCCAGGGGAGTGAAGTAAGTGTGAAGTGTAAGCTTGGAAAAGTAGAGGTGAAATTTGCTGGGCTCCCCATCCTTCAGAAATTCTGCAAACATCTCTGTCCTTCTTATTTCTTTGCAACCTTTGACTGCAACCCCACCAACCCCACCCTGGTTCAAACAATTCTCGTGCCTCAGCCTCCTGAGTAGCTGGGATTACAGGCATGCACCACCACATCCAGCTAATTTTGTATTTGTAGTAGAGACAGAATTTCACCATGTTGGCAAGGCTGGTCTTGAACTCCCGACCTTAGGTGATCCGCCCTCCTCAGCCTCCCAAGGTACTGGGATTTACAGGCTTGAGCCACCGTGCCTGGCCCCAATTTTTTAATTTTTTTATCCCCAGGCTTTTCACCAACCTGACAGCAAAAGGTGGCTAGGATCTGAATAACAAAATAAATGTAGAGAGAAATGCCCCAGAAATGCTGCAAACCCCAAGCCACACATTTTATTAGCCAGCAGAGTGTATAAAATTTGCTAACAATTTTTATGCTGCAACCTTGGGCAGAGTAGATTGTGGAATCCCAGAAGCCCTTGTTCTCCTGGATGCATCTTAAAACCCATACCAGTTCTAAGCAGCAGTCTCAATTCTACAACTGGCACAAGGGTATTCTATACTACACAAAGTTGAATACAGGTTGAAGAATGGGACCCATTCTTTGGCAGGTATTTAGAAAGCTGTGGCACATACTTCTAAATATCTGCCAATGCTTTATTGCAACATAGAAAGTGGAACATAGCTATAGCAGGGTCGTACTCTTCTATCAAAAAATGGCAAGCCCTGAAAGGGAGGCAGACCTCAGGACAGAGGCTTCAAAAAGTCACACAATTAAATAACAAGCACTTATCAAATACCTATTGTTCATAAATATTTTATTTAACAAATAAATATATTTATTGAGCATCTGTATTAGTTAGGGTTTTCTAGGGAAACAGACCAATTGGATATTTTTATATGTCGAGAGGGAGAGAGAGAGATTTATTTTAAGAAATTGAGTCATAACTGTGGGTGGCAAATTTGAAGATTACAGGGCTGGCTGGCAGACCAGAAATTTAGGTAAGAGTTGATGTTGCAGTCTTGAGTCTGAAATCCACAGGGCAGGCCGGCAATCTGGAAACTTAGGCAGGGTTTCTCTGATGCAATCTTAAGGCAGGATTCCTTCTTTGGGATGCCTCAGTCTTTGCTCTAAGGCCTTTGGTCAGTTGGATGTGACCCAGACCCACCTACATGATGAAGAGTACTCTCCTTTACTTAAAGTCTACTGGTTGTAAATGTTCATCACATCTTAAAAAAAGACCTTCACAACAACATCTAGACTGCTGTTGGAGCAAAGAACTTGGCACCACAGCCTAGCAAAGCTGAGAGACGCAATGAACCATCACAGTGTCTAATTGTTTAATCGCTGTGCTAGGGTCTGTGGATAATGCCCAGGGAAAATAAGAAACAAGGATTAATAAGATTAATGCAATCAATCTGTAATTGGCACAGAGATTAATAATCCCTCTTCAGAAAGCTTTTCACCTAGTAATGTAGAGAAGATATAAATGCTTTCCTTTCTCTTTCCAGAAATATGCTCAGCTAGAACATCTGAAAACTCCTTCTGATAAAGTATAAAATATATGATTTAAACAATGATTTTTAAATGATTTGCTGGACAAAAAGAAAGTAATGAATCTGCACAGGCCAAAAATGCATTGAAAGCAGGAATTCTAGGAAGCTATCTATCAAACCCTAGTGACCTTGGGCTCTCATTGCAATGACATATCAGGACGTTAGATAGAAGAGAAAGCTCACTACCAGGAGAGAAAGAGGGGTCAGATGGGTAAGGGTGAGGTGGGGAGGAGGCTGGAGAAAACTACTCCCTAGGAAGAGAGTCTTCACCAGGTACCTGACTATACTGACTCCAAGATCTTAGATTCCAGCCTCCAGAACTGTGAGAAATAAATGTCTGTTGTTTAAGTCACCTAGTCCATGGTATTTTACCATAGCATCCCGAGCTGACAGACAACCACCAAGAGTAACTATCATGAAGCAATGGGTAGGGGCAAACCTAATTTTAGGACATTGTAAAGGATCCTCATACAGCTTCAAATTATAGAATGACAGACATAGACGGACCATGATGATCATATAATCCAGCAATTTCCAAACTCTTAACCCTGACCTTGGGAATGGGCCTTTCACTTCTTCTACTCTCCCACTCCCTCGCCACCTAACTCTCTGCATTGTTTGGAGAAGCCATTCACTTAACACACATTTCTTAAGGCCCTGCCAGGTACAAGACATTGAGATGGGTGATGAGAAATACGGTGGTTAAACAGACATTCTCAAGCTTTCAGCCAAAAAGGCCACTTCCTCAGAAACACCCTCTCAGTACACCCCCCCCAGTGTGACTCATGAGGGCTGCTTTGAGCTCCCACAGCACCTACGCCAACCATCATATTCTGTGCTGTCTAATGTGTGCCTAAAGAATTCCTAGAATTCCTGATTATATGGATTCTATGCTAACTTATTTAATGTGTGCCTCTAAGTTGTCTCTAAACTATAAGTTCCCAGAGAGCAGGGTCTGGGTCTGGCTTGTTTCCTGTAGTATCCCCAGATTATAGCATAATAGCTGGCTTATAGTAGGTGCTCAATAAACCATTGTTAAATGAATACATTTCTCCAGTTTTTCAATTCCAACAATGATGGTTACATGGTCAGTCCATTTTGCTTCAGATTCATTTGCCATAGACCCAGGTGCAGGGAGAAGTAGCAGAGCAGCTGCTGGGCCCCTTCTTAAATCACTGCTGTAGACAGTTGGGGTTCAGGAATAACCCAGAATGCCTTTGGCCAGAAGATATTTTTGCCCACTAGTTTTCATAGCCTGTTTGTTTGAGAGGAAATTTGATCCAGATGTTCCAGATTCATTTACATTAAACTCATCACTATGTGACACCATAACAGCTTTTGATGGCCATGAAGTACTTTTTCACAAACTAGGCAGTTGCCTTTTGCCAGCTATAAATGATTACAGAACCCCAGTTCTTTGCATTTGGGCCCAAATTTAGACTCAGCAAGGATTGGGAGAGTGTGAAGTTTGGCAACTCTGCATTCTCCTCTCCCTGCTGAGGCATGGATGGGATTTTATAGACCTTGGAATGTAGATTTCCTAATGACTCAGACAAATGTCACAATGCGATTGGGTTAATCCACCAAAAGGACAAAAACCAAGACTCTTCCTTGACTTTGTGATTTCTGCTGACCTTTTTAAAAAGAAGTGGGAGACAGAAGAGAGGGTAAGGAGGGAGTTTCAGAAGGGCAGACAAACACACACATCCAAAATTCGTAACAACTTAATGATTCACTAACAAGGAATTTAAATGTGCTATTCCGTTGGCAGGCAAAGAGACAAGGGCCCTCCTCCCCTCCTGCCTGTCCCTGTGTTTTTCTCTACCCACCCCTCTCTCTCTGACATAAGGGTAGGCCTTGGCAGAGAAAGACAACCCCTCATTCCACTGAATTAGCTCAACCCTGAAAAACTAACTCAAAATGATCTGTAAGGATATTTTATGGCCCAGGAAATGTGTGCATGAGGGTGATTCTCTGAGACAAGTGGAAAATGTTATTTCAGTGCAATGAGTTGCTCCCTCCTCTGCTCACGGAGCACTCAGTGCTGTCTTTGCTCTTAGCATCTTGCAATTTATCTGTTTAAAAGCCTGTTCCCACCAATAGACTGGTAAGATCCAAGGACAGGAGTTGCAACTTATTTACCCTTGTATACTCAGCACTTAGCACAGTGCCTGCCAAATAGTGGTTGCTCATAAAATGTCTGATGAATGAATGAATGACTTACTATCTCTACATTAACCAGGGCTTCCAGATGACTGTATCACCACATAGACACAGAAAGATAAATACTTAGACGGATATAAAGAGACAGACAGACATAAGACAGAATGAAGAAGAAACATAGAAAAGAAAAACCTATTTCTTGAGAATCCTTTGAGTGGAACCAGAGAATTTTAGATAACTCAGGCAAGTATCAGCAATATGCAGATGTGAGCATGTCTACATATTACTCTGATTATATTTTCTGTAGGTTTTTTGGAGTGACAAATCTCTGAAAATTGATACTTCTCAGTCTTCCAATGACAGCATAGTTACAACCTCTCTGCAACAGGAAAGTCCATCCATTCGTCAGTATTGAAAAACACTCTGCAATTCCTTCAGTGATCTAGAACAGTTATGCCCTTGCTTGATCCAAAGTTAATGACATCTATTTATAAAGGAGGAAAAGAGACCATAATTTTTTATATTGTGTTTTTCCATGTGCGATTGGATTTTCTAAGCCAGCCTGAAAGCCACAGGCTTGCTAGACCACAGCAGTGCCCTAAAGCAGAAGTGGTGAGCCTCTGTCTGAAACGAAGGAAAGGATGACTTCATCCTCAGCAGTTAAGGACGGAGGGATTATGAGATTTGAAGTGGGATTTGGAAAAAATCTCTGGTGCTGTGGATATGGGGGCTGCTGGTGGCCTCTTCACCTGGGCTGAATCGCTTCGCTCCCGCCTCTTCAGTTATAATAACTGCCCTCTTGGCTAGGACTGTGGCAGGTTATTTTTTGTCATTTTTTCCACTTCAAGTTTCGGGGGATTTTAGTGTGGATCTTAATTTCCCACTTTTGTTCAAATCTTCTTGACACGATTTCAGATCATGAGCAATCTTAAGTGTGGAGGGATATTAAATGCATGGTGCACTTGGCAGTTTAGGAGCCACAGTGGAGAAGAAATTAAGCGGGGGAGGAGTGGGCCGCAGTCATTGGAGATCACTTCTGCTCTCCGATGGCTGCACAGCTGTGTTTGGCTTGCCTACTCATGTGTGACTGCAAACCAACAAGACTAATATTTAGGTTATTTCATCCAAATGGAACATATTTACAGAGTACCTACTACATGCAAAGCATCCTACTAGATGTTGTGTAGAATTGTAACAATTAACAGAACTTTCTTGGCACTTTCAATCCAGTAAAAGCTATGCGAGAACACGTGGTGGTTTTGTACTGTGTTGATTTAGCCAGGCTGGAACTGCCTTTCTAAGGATTTCTTTCTCTGCTTGTTTCTGGGATAGGGATGGTCACGAGAGAAGTTTGTGGAAGTGATGGAGTGTCCATGTCGAGGCTCTGAAGGTTGGTGAAGGTGCCACGCACTGCGGCACTGTGCACGCTGTCACTGTTCTTCTAGCTTACCTCACACAGGGGCAGATCACTGCAACCCACAGTTCCTCGAGCTCTTCCTTCAGCTTCTCCAAGTCCTGGGCCATGTATCAGGGCTACTCCCTGGCAAAGGGCACCAGCTTCTTCTGCAGGGCAATTCAGTATCAAGCCTGGAAGTGTTTAGAGATAAAGACAGGTTCCAGTTTGTCCTCATGGGTTCTAGTTGTCCAGGTGGGCTCCAGTTTGCCTTTCTCCGTGTTCAGCTTTCATTCCCAACTGCGGCCCCAACACAAGATGCAGAGACAGCAGCATGGCATTTACTTGGACTTTTGGGTTAACGCTAGATGCCTCCTCTCACTCCCACAATTGCATGTGATCTAATCCCTATATGCAATGCCTCCTTCCATATCATTCATAGTGCTTCTGCTTCTCTAATTCAACCCAGGCAAACGTGAGCGGGAAGAGCACATCTTTAGTCTGTCACCACCGAGTTTGAATTCTGGCTCTGCCACTAAACCAGCTATCTGACCTGGAGCAAATAGCTTCATCTCACCTTTCTTATCTGTATTGATTATGCCTACTTTTTCAAGTGTAGAGAGGATTAAGTTAGATCATGCTGATGCATGAATAAAGTAATTTTATAAAGAAAACTTAGCATAGCCCTTAGTAGACACTAGGTACCCAATAAATAGTAGCTTTTAATGGATCCATAATTATTATGTTAAAAGTGAGGTTTATGTTCATCACTTGTAAATTGAAAACATCTATCTGCTGTAAGAATTCAAGAGTTAGGCAAAATAAAAAAGTGCAGCTAAGAACCTGGGCCTAGGGAATTGGGTGGTATGGGCAGAAAACATCAAAAGCATAAACCAAAGGGGACTTCATGTCCAGGAGCTCATGTGCAAGTGGATTGAGTCTTCTGAATGGATCGGGGTGTGCCAATCCAGACATGCACAAGGAAACAAGGAGAAACCAGAGCAGGGACAGGAAGTGGAAAGCAGCATGCTCTATCTTGGACAGGGTCAGGGTTCCACATGATGTACAAACCCAGTCTGACCTCAGATGCCAGGGCAGTTGTCGCCCCTCCCTCCCACCCTGCCATATAAGCATCCTTTCTATTGTGGGCAGGTAGTGCTACCCCAGGAAGATGCAGAATCTCATGGGCCCTTAGGGGATGTCAGTACATTTTTTTTTTTTTGAGATGGAGTTTCGCTCTGGTTGCCCAGGCTGGAGTGCAACGGCATGATCTCGGCTCACTGCAACCTGCACCTCCTGGGTTCAAGTGATTCTCCTGCCCCAGCCTCCCGAGTAGCTGGGATTAAAGGCATGCACTACCACGCCTGGCTAATTTTGTATTTTTAGTAGAGACAGGGTTTCTCCATGTTGGTCAGGCTGGTCTTGAACTCCCGACCTCAGGTGATCCACCTGCCTTGACCTCCTAAAGAGCTGGGATTGCAGGCATGAGCCACCGTGCCCCACCAACATCTTTTTTTTTTTTTTCTAATCACAGGAGAAATAAAGCCTTTGCAAAAAGAGGCAGGTTACTCCCCACTGCTCCCCTCCTGTCTCCAGGTCACCTTCATCTTTCTCTGGACCCCAGGATGCTGGACCTGCATATTGCATATCCCAATCTCATTTGCCCTCTTGCTTCTAATTGGGTTTGTTCTCTTGAAAGAGATTATTGGATGGAAAGACACGGAAGTCTGAGTACTTGTCTATCTTCCCCCATGTTCCCTCCTGTAGTGGGTTCATTAGTGTCCCCTAAAATTCATATCTACCTGGAAACTCAGAATGTGACCTTATTTGGAGATAGGGTCTTCGCAAAAGTAGTTAGTTAAGACAAAGTCACAGTGAATTTGGGCGGGCCCTAAATCCAATGATTGGTTTCCTTTAAGAAGAGGAGAGGGCACACAGAGAAAAAGGCAATGTCAAGATGGAGGCAGGGATTAGAGTGATGCAGCCACAAGCTAAGGACTGCTAGGAGCTAGGAAGAGGCAATGAAGGCTTCTTCCCTAGAGCCTTCAGAGGAACTGCAGCCCGGATGACACCTTCATTTCAGACTTCTGGCTTCTAGAACTGTGAGAAGATAAATTCAGTTGCTTTAAGCTAAGCCACCAAGTTTTTCATAATTTGTTACAGCAACTATAGAAATAAACTGAACTTGGCCTTCCTATCTTAACTATAGAAATAAACCAATAAACTGAACTTGACCTTCCTATCTTAACTCCTCCCTGCTCCCTCCAATTACAGCCTCTAATGGGCAGCCTCCTTTCCATGGTGTCATTGTTTGGTACCTTTTTCCCAAAAGTGGATGCTGAGGAAAGTGCTGGCTGAAGATGATGTATTGGAGAGGTGATGCCAGGAAGCACATGTGAGGAAAAGGAGAAATGGGACAGAGAAGGAAGAAAACCCAAAAGAGGGAGCTTTGATGAGCAGTTGCCACTGTGGGCATCAGAGGATCAGTCCTACTGGGCTTTGAGGAACAGTGCAGAATTCCTCTCAGAATCTCCCCACCAAGGAATGTTGCTTATTCACCACTGACTACCATTCCTAGTTTGTTGCCTCTGGGGGTGTTTTACCTGTATTTTAGCTCTGTCCTGTGCAAGGGCCGAACCAGTTCCCTGGAACTGGGGAAAGCCCTCAGGTAGGGAAGCAGAGAGGAGAGGCACCTGGGAAAGGTGGGAAGAGGAGGTGGGAAGCTGTCAGCACAGCAGGAAGTGCTCGCCTCACATGGGTCAACCCAGATGTGGGCTAAGGGAATTCAGGATAAAGAAACAATCACATCTGCAGCTCCTACTGGGCTTCCTTTCCTCTCCCCTGGAAGCCCAGGAGTGGTAATGGGGCTTCCAAGGTTGCTAGTCCCTGGTTGCTCAGCATCCCCTGTGGCTTGCCTACCCTTCCCATGCCTCAGTAACTCATCACTTTATGGAATTGTCTTCAGAATCTCAACTACTTCTGTTTCCTGCCAGAATCCTGACTGACAGAGTGGGGCAGGGCCAGGGCTCTCTTGAAGGCCTTTAGTCCTCTATAAGGAAACCCATGGGCTCTTTAAACACAGGGAAGCCCCTCTGTCACTGTTGGCCATGGCAGTAATTATTCCAGGTGCAGGAGGACCTCCAGGCTCATTGACGAGTTGCTTTCCTCTTGAAGATCACGTGCTTAGACTTCACTGTTGCTCCAATGTTGGTGACGCTGGTCATGAGTGTTGCTTATCTTTTAAAGTTCTGGTCCCAAGGAGAACCCAGGACTTTTAAAATACTATATTAAGCTTAAATTAGAATTAAAATGTCATCAAAATAATACAAAGCATATGGTAAGAAATAAAATAGTATGGAAGAGCTTACTAAGTATGGAAGAGCTTACTCAGTAACAAATAATACAAAGCACCTGGTAACAAATAAAATCGTATGGAAGAGCTTACTCAGTTTCATTCTCTAGAGATAATTCATTTAAACTTGTTTTTAGTTCTTTTGGTGACAACCTCCATAATTCTAGATAGGATGCCCTACACCTCTATTTATTTCTTTTCTTTTTCTTTTTTCTTGAGAAAGGGTCTCACTCTATTGTCCAGGCTAGAGTGCAGTGACATGAACATGGTTCACTGCAGCCTTGACCTCCTGTGCTCAAGTGATTCTCCCATCTCAGCCTCCTGAGTAGCTGGGGCCACAGACATGTGCCAGCATGCTTGACTAATATTTTTGTTTCTTATTTTTGTAGAGATGTGGTCTCCCTATGTTGCCCAGCCTGGTCTCTAACTCCTGAGTTCAAGCAATCCTCCTCCTTGGCCTCCCAAAGTTCTGGAATTACAGGTGTGAGCCACTGCCCCTGGCCTATTGACCATTTTCTATCCCTTATACACTTCCTGCTCTTGCTCTTTCCCTTTTGTATTTTTATACTTTTATTTTTCCATGTATTAGTTATGTAACCTGGGAAAGTTATTTAAACTTTCTATCCCTCAATTTCCTTATACATAAAATGCAAAATAATGGAATTTACCTTACTAAAGTAACAAAGAGGATTAAGAGTTAATAGAAGTAAACCATTAGAATAGGTCTTGGCACATGGTTAGCTTGATAATACAAGTAAGTTATTAGTTTTAGTTATTATGTGGTGAGGTTTTTAGAGGGATGGAAAACAGAATCCCAGCCTGCAGTATTTAGACAATTTATAAAGGGCTCTGGTTGCCAAGGGAGGAAACTTAAGGAGTGAGATTAACTAATGTATTTAACATTAGTTAAGTACATTATAATTTACTCATCTTTAGCTTGGGGCCCCCGAAGCAGTTTCTTAAACTTTTCTATGCATCATAATTACTTGGGAATCTTATTAAAATGCAGATTCTGATTATTGCTAGCATTTCTAGTAAGTTCCCAGCTAATGCTGAAAGTGTGTGGGTATTTGTGTGTGCACCACATTTGTGCACTAGATGCCAATATGAAATATATTATTATTATTATTATTTTGAGACGGGGTCTCTCTTTGTCTCCCAGGCTGGAGTGCAGTGGTATGAACATGGTTTACTGCAGCCTCAACCTCCTGGGATCAAGTGATTTCCCCGCCTCAGCCTCCTAAAGTGCTGGGATTACATATGTGAGCCACCGTGCTCAACCTGAAATATGTTCTTACCATAGGTCACAGTAAAAAAAATATTTGAAAAACACTTCCTAGAAAAGTATCTCCCAACCTCACTCTGAGCTGTCTCCACAAGAGATGCCCCCAATGCCAACCTTGGGAGTCAGGCTTTGATTTTTTCCAGGAAGCAGGATAGGCCCCTAGTGCTCATAATCGCTCTGCAATTTTTGAGTGCCTCACAAATCCTCACAAATCTTCAGTCCTGTCATCTGAGTCCCCCCAAGCCCCTCCACCATGCCTGAGATGTTTCCTGGCATTATCTGCTTCTCTGTGCTGGCTTTCCCAGCACTTTGGGGTTTCTGGCTTGGCACCTCTTTTGCAGACCACCGGGAACCTAACATCCCCCACCCCTTCCCTGGGATATCTGGTTTCACTCTTTAGCTTCTGGTTTAGGGTTTCTCTTCCTTGGAAGACAGGGACAGCTGGGAATGTGGATCTCATCCTGTCTGGGTTTTCCCCTGACAAGTGGCGGTAGTGGCAGGATATGAGGTGCTTGAAGACCACTCATGCTACTATTATCACAGGCAGCAGTCAGTAACTGAAGGAACAGGTGCAGTGGACCAGGTTTCACTTCATGGGTAAGAGGGAAATGCATGCAGGGCAAGCAGGACAATCAGGGATTAAAAAAAAATCAATTAGAGGGAGAGATGAACAGGTGGAGCGCAGGGAGTCTTAGGGCCGTGAAACTATTCTGTATGATACTGTCATGGTGGACGCATGACATTGTGCATTTGTCAAAACCCATAGGATGTACACCAAGAGTGAAACCTGGTGTAAACCATGAACTTTGGTTTATAATAATGTATTCATATTGGCTCATCAATATAACAAATGTATGACATTAATGCAAGATATTAATAATAGGAGAAATTGGGGAGGAGGGTGTGAGGGTAAGTATATAAGAACTCTCTATACTTCCCATATGATTTTTCTGTAAACCTAAAACTATTCAAAGAATAGTCTATTAATTTTTTTTAAAGTGGAGATAAAAACTAACCTCACTTGGCTATTGTGATGATTAAAATGGGTAAAACATACAAAAGCACTAAATAAATGTCCATAGCACCAAAAAACCCCACAATTACCTGTGTCCTACATGAATACGTCCTCCCCTCCCCCACTGCTCTCCCTAGAGGTGCCATCTGCTTTTGAAGTGGCCTGTATCCTTGCACACCATTTTCCACGCATCTATATATGTAAAGGAGACAATACGTTTTAAATACCTCCCAAAATTGTGTACCCATTTCTGTAAGCTACTTTTCCTTCATGTACCCCATCTACCATTAAGGCCAAACCTTGAGGCTTTTTGTGCCCTGGGATTAGAATGTAAGACACAGACCAGAAGAGGAAGTGGAACTCCCACCTGGGACTATGTAAAAGAGAAGAGTGAGTGAGAAGTTCAGAAGTGTCCTTGTTTTCTCCCATCTCTGGGCTGAACCTTGGGATGTGTGGGTGTGTAATGGCATTCAGATAGGTACAAAAGAACCCAAGACCACTGGGGGTAGGAATGTTTACCCAGAGCCCCCGGGGGGCTGTGGTTCCAGCCTTTGGAAGAAGCCCCTCATCTCACTTGGTGTCACTTACATGTATATGATGTGCATTTCTCTGGGATGGAAACCTAGATGTAGATTTACTGAAGTGAATAGTATGGGCATGGTTCTTATTATAAAAAGTAATGTGTGCACATGGAAATAATCACTTAAATGGAAAGAAATAAAGAGTAAAAATCTCACTCCATAATCAGCACCACAGGCTCACTTTTTGTAGGTAACTGGTTTTCACTTGCTTATAGTTTTTTTTCCTGGTAGTCATCTACACAATTCAAATAACATGTTTATGCTGTTTCTTTGCTTATCAACTTCAAGGATTTCTTGAATAGTGCTTTAAAAAATTACAAATTTGACTCACATATATTAATCACCCTTCCAACTTTAGTTAACCTGTTTTTACTTTTAGTTCTATTGGCTATGTTTATAACTTTAAAAACACAGCTTTTTTGATGTAGTAATGTTAAATAATATCTCTTTTACTGAGAAATATGAGGAAGTCAGTGTTATTTTCCTTTTGTTCCCCTCTTTCCCCTAACTTTATATTACTATTTTTATGTGATCAAGGTTGATAATGTTTATATTCCCTTTTGTTATTATAATCAAGTCACATGCTTTATTTATAGAATAATTCTTTAAAAAATCAAAAAAGTGTTTATAATAATGATTGTGTAAATATAGCTTATTGCTGATTGGATAACATAGCTTAGCCGGAAGCAATATATCATAGAAGTAAATCATGCGGCTTAGAATAGCTCTGCCACTGAAGAGCCGTGTGACTTGGTGGAGTTACTCAATCGCTCTATGCCTCAATTTTTCATCCGAAAAAAGAATGAGATAATAATACCTACCCTCAAATAATTGTTTGAAGATTAAATAATCTATAAAGCATTAGCACGGTGCCTGACACATAGTAAAATGTCAATAAGAGTTCATTATTGTTGTTATTATTATTAGGTCACGTGAATAAATCCATTCAGAAGGTGTTGTAATTCTTGTTATTAAACTTGCATCATGCTAAGAATATTCCGAGTACCACAGTTAAATGGATTCTCTCTCTTGACACTTCGTCAGTTCAAAATAATCCCATAGATTAGTTTGCTTCATTTTTAAACCACGATTTTTTGTATTTTCTGACTTTTCTAATTGCCTATTTTCTTGTTGAATGAAAAAACATACACTAGTCCCCTCTTATAAGTGGGAAATACGTTTCATGACATTCAATGGACGCCCGAAACCTCCGGTAGTATTGAATCCTACATTTACAATGTTTTCTCTTGTACATACATACCTATGATGAAGTTTAATTTATAAATTAGTCACAGTGAGAGATTAACAATAATAACTAATAATAAAATAGAACAATTATAACAATACACTGTAATGAAAGTTGTATAAACATAGTCTCTCTCTTTCAAAATATCTTATTGTATGTAATGTTTTCAGACCATGGTTAATCGTGGGTAACTAAAACCAAAAAAAAATTAAGCCTTGGATAAGGAGGGACTACTTTAATAAGGCTATATTCCACTGTGAGCTGAATGGTCAATTTTGAGGAGAAGAGACTGTGTAGTCCCTGACAAATGGAAAGAGATAGAATCCTGTTGGTTTCTGACTTTCCAGTCCTGGTTCCCATGTGACCTGGCTTTTTTCTATTCCTCAGATACCTGGAAGATTCCCTATTCTATTCTTATAATATCCTGTAATACACAAACACACACATGCGCGCACACACACACACACTCACTTAAACAGTAGCATATGAGCGTTCCTGTTTTCCTGAAACCCAGTGGACTGGTAGAGGGAATTATAATGAATGAAGAGTCTAGGGACTTTTCCAACCCTGATATTTTTTCTATGATTTTAAGCTCTTATGGTAATCTTCTTATCCAGGTTTTCATTCTGGGTAAACTTATCCTGTTTTCTCTCCCTCTCTCCCCATCTGTCACTTCCTATAGAAATGGAAAAGAAAAAAATACCCTCCACTTGCAGAAAGGGTCAATCTTACCCTTTGGTCATTACTCATCCTTAGGGATTCATAATGTAAAGTTCCAAACTGTACTTGTTAATACATTTAAAGGGATATGATATGAAATTCAAATTTTAATATACCAGATATGCAATCATTACAGGGTAAGAGGAAGGAACATTTCTGTTTCTTGATAAGGAAAGCTAGCTTGTATATCATAACTAGCTTTAGATGTATCATTCTGTACATCTTGGCAGATACAAAATCAAAATTGGGGGATGGAATCCAATCCAAAAGTACTGAAATGTTCTAGGAATGAATATTCTTTGCGTGCAGCTTAAGTTTAATGCCAAATTTTCCTGAAGACCAAAGGGGAGGGGGAGATATAATAATAGAGGTAAGCGCTCCATGGGGAACTAGCGCCTGATGTTTCATGACACTTTCCAACAATGCAAATGGTGTCAGTTCCCCTACATTGACTGTGGTATTTTAATAAATCAAATTATCAAAGCCTCATAAATGTAAAAAAAATGAAACAAAAACAAGTGAAGCAAGCATAGTTTGCTGCTCTAACATCAAAGAATCCCAAACCATAAATCCATAACATTCACTTTCAAAAGCAGATGATGAAAAATATGGAATGAGTTTCTTAGATTTAATTTTAAAGCAGCAAAAGTATGTGAAAACAGAAGAGAAATGCTGAAAAGCAGAAACCAGAGCAGAGGGCACTTCATTTTAGAATTTTTAGCTTCTCCAGGGAGCAAAAGAGCTTAGTTCCTTGATGTCTGGAAAACCATGGGTGAAGTCTGCAAGCTCTTTTTATTTGTATTGAGTCCAATCATTCAGCTCAAGTCAGTAAATCAGACACCCAGGGGGTACATAACACATTATTAAATCTATGCAAGAGTTCTGAGTTCATCAAGGAAAAGAAAGGTGCTAAATGTCATGGTGATTTTGCTGATAATCAAACCATTCAATGTTAAATTGATTTTTAAATCATAGTCTCTTTTTTTTGGAAAGTTTCAGTTATTAGTAGTAGACATTGGTCATTTTTTGGAGTTAGACACATTTCTTTCCCCTACTGATGACATCCCAGTTTCCTTTCAGATAATTGCTTTTCCCCCATTGTGTGTAAGCTTGGTGGGAAGTAGCATCTTTCCCCATCCCTCAGCCTTGCAAGCTTAAGGGGGTAGGTCAACCTTATCCCAGTTTGTCCATGAGTGACACAGGCTCAGTCAATAAAACACCCTCCCCAGCCTGAGGATCTCACGGGAATGATGCACAAATATAAGATGGTAGTGAAAATCTGTTTATTTCTGCTGATTGGCCTCCTTAGTTTCCTTGCATCCTGCCCATTTTCCAAACATAGCCTTCCAGCCTTTTGATCTGTCTGCAGTAGCTACTTAGCAAATCCTTTACTGTTTCTTGAGACCATTTGAGTCTGTTTCAGTAACTCCTAACTAGGAAGTCTGACTAATGTACTCATTCATTCAAAGAAAAAAGTTTCCTGAACATCTACTATGTTTTGCACTGGGAATATAGAGACACAGTTTCTGGCCACACACTAACCGTGGGGAGATCATTATGTAAACAAATAATTACAATGCAATATAATATACACTATTATAGAAATGAACAAAGGTCACGAACGAAGAGGCCAATAATTCCACTTGGGGACATAGGGAAGGAGAGGAGGTAAAGCACAAGCCTAGTTTTGAAGGACAAGTAGGAGTTTACTTGACGAGTCAGGCTTTCCAACAGAGGGAACAGTGTACATAAGGCACGGAGGATGGAAGAACAGGTCATGTTTGGGGAGCTTCCAGCAATTAGGCTGGGGCAGGGCATACATGGGTGAATGAGTTTGAAGAAGGCTTAGGCTACATCATGAAGGACAATGTATTCAGTGCAATGGGATCGTTGTTAAAGAAATAGCCAGTGGATGGCTAATGCAGAGAAAATGAAAAGCATTGCCCTTAAATACATGAAATCTCAGAAACTAGTTGTCCAGAAGTAAAGCTTAAAATGGACAATAGATACTTCAGACCAGTCAAGAATAACTTGTTTTTTAAGGATCAATTCAGAAAAATAAAAATATTTGCAGGATGTATTTTACAAACAAAACAATTACTTTAAGCCTCATGGGATTCCAGTTTTGATGACCTACTCTATTGATCAGAAGAATGTCAAGGATTTGATTGGCAATTCTGATTAGCTGCTAAAATGTGAACACGGGAATATATGAGAATCTTCTACAGTTGGAAGACAATTATCCATGGGTCTCTCACATCTCTACGCACCTCTCAAGTGGAGTCACTGACTGTCCTTTGTTTCCGATCACCTTTTCAAGCAAGTGTGCGTAGTGAACAGCCTTGGAGATAGAGATATAGTGATGGTTTGTGTTTCTCCCCTCCAAAACTCATGTTGAAACTTAATCCCCAACGTGGCAATATTGAGAGATGGGGCCTTTAAGAGATGATACAGTCATGAGGGCTCTGCTCTCATGAATGGATTAATTCATTCATGGATGAATGGACTAATGGGTTAATAGATTAATGAGTTATCATGGGAGGGGAACTGGTGGCTCCAGAAGCAGAGGAAGAGAGACCTGAGTACATGTTAGCACACTCAGCCCCCTCACTGCCTCGGGTCTCTGCAGAGAGTCATCAGCCAGAAGGCCCTCACCAGACATGGCTCCTCAACCTTGGACTTCTCAGCCTTCATAACTGTAAGAAACAAATTAGCACTGGGCTAAGCCCTGTGGGACGTAAGAAAAAAGAATAAAACATAACTCCAACTCTCACTATATGTAGGGAGAGGTGAGAAACACATCTAAAACTAGAGCAAACAACACAAAATAATATATCAGCAAGTATTACATTCCATGGCAAAATATGTCCTTTTATTTATATTGTTTTGAACATTGTCAAATTTCAAAGGAGATGAAAATCAGTGAGGGCTCGATGAGGCAGAGGAAGCCTCTGGAGAGGGAACTTAAGCTGAGCTCTGAAGGATGGGAGGATTGCTAGGAGAACAGAAAAGAAAACATTTATCATGAAAGTAAGGAGTGAGACGGCTGAGCAAGTGTTGAATGTCAGTTGCCCAAACTGTCTCCTGTATTTATCCTCTAGGTGTCCTAGTCTCCCTGTCCGTGAAGTCTGGGCAATAATGTCCCTATGTCTGAGAGAAGTCATAGGGATGCAATAAGCCTGCAGGTGTGAAAGATCTTTTGAAGTGATAGCACTTAATAAAAAAGACAAATAGACTGATTAAATGGACAATGATCTTCTTATTGCTGAATCTTCTTTTTTCCAGTTTAAATGTCCCTGGAAGTCTATGTTCACGTGTCACATAGCAAAGCATGAGTCCTGTCTGTTGTTCTGTGTAACTATAACATAGTTTATCTGTGTTCTTAATGTGTACTGGTCAGAATTCTCCAGTTATATCCTGACAGGCACAGATTGGAAAGGGGCTTTCACCTTCCGTGGTATAGATATTGTATTTCTGCAGCCAAAAAGGCATTTAGCAGCACTAACTTTGATAGTCCTGTCAACTAAAATTCCTTTTAGTTTTAATGTAATCTGCTACTGTATTGTTCCTTATCCTGTACTTCTGGACTCAAAGGTAGGATTTTAAACTCAAGTTTCAATTTGCTGTCTTCAGATGAGAGCTGTTGCAAAATGGTAGTGACGGCTGAGCAGATTAGCAACCTCAAATATATGTAAAGCAATTACCTAAACTGGTATCATCATCCAAAGGGGGAAACTGGGCCATTATCAATCCATGGTCTCTTGGTGCAGCTGTCCCTTTAGCAATCACATTTCCACCTTTTCCCCTAAGCTCCTTACTCCTGACCGTCACCACATTCTCAGATGGCTTTGCTTCTTAACACTACGTGGCAATTTCCTCCCAAAACACCTATAGATGTCTTCACTGGCACCAATTCCTTTCTCCTTTCCTCTGGGATCCAACGTTATGCTTTAGCATTTTTTTTAATAGGCTATTTTGAGGACTTTATGCATTGGCTTTTTGTGGCCATCATTTCAACAACCCACGTTGTCTCTCTCTCCTGTACCTTTAATATTGCCCTTCTTACTGCCTCTTCTACTTCAGCACAAAAATAGCTTTTCTGTCTTTTTCATAAAACCCATCTATCTATAAAGGACTGAATGTTTCCATGCCCCCAAAATTTATATGCTGAAGCCCTAACCCCCAGTGTGCTTCTACAGAAGTAATTAAGATTAAATGTGGTCATAAGGGTGGGGCCTTGATCCTATGGGATTAGTGTCCTTATAAGAAGAGACACCAGAAGTTTGCTCTCTCTGTCTCTCTCTCTCCCTCTCTCTCTCCTCCATGTCCACTGAGGGAAGTCCATGTGACAACATAGTAAGAAGGTGGCCATCTACAAGCCAGGAAGCAACCCCTCACCAAACCCTTAACTGACACATGGATCTTCAACAACTCCTACTCCTTTAAAATTCAATCCAAGGTGTCTTCCTGGGAGATATGCCCTGATTCTTAATTCTAATTTGGATGTTCTTCCTTTGGTTCCTAAAATATCCTATGCATAATTCTTATCACGTTTAATGTAACCATTTACTCATCTGTCTTCCCCAATAGTATATGCCCATTTGATTTTATGAAGAACATGCCTCATTTAATTTTACAGTCCCAGTGACTAGTACATTGCCTGACACAGAGTAGGCCTTCAAAACCTAACATGTGATAGGTCTTCAGTTATAAAATGCACTTTGAATCCTCTCTTTTTGGTAAAAGATACATCTTTAAACCATACACTATAAAAACTTATCATAATTATGGTAATCTATACTTGAAGGTGGGAAACCAATTTATTTGAGTAAATTTGGGCACAGAAAGTACCACAAATAGAAGATAAACTCATTGAGAGACCACAGAGTAGAGTTCAAAATAAAAACAGAATGTGTTGATAGCAGATATCTATGTAAAAGATATACTAAAGGAAGTTATTTAGGCAAAAGAAAAATGATCCTAAATGGAAACATGGTAATACCAGGAAGAATATAGAGAAATGGAAAAGGTAAATATGCAGGTAAAACATAATGAATATTGACTGTTTAAAATGATAATGATGGCCAGGCACGGTGGCTCACGCCTGTAATCCCAGCACTTTGAGAGGCAAAGGCAGGCGGATCACCTGAGGTCAGGAGTTTGAGACCAGCCTGGCCAACATGGTGAAACCCTGTCTCAACTAGAAATACAACAATTATCCTGGCGTGGTGGCACATGCCTGTGATCCCAGCTACTCAGGAGGGTGAGGCAGGAGAATCACTTGAACCTGGGAGGTGGAGGTTGCAGTGAGCTGAGGTCGCCCCATTGCACTCCAGCCTGGGTGACAAGAGCAGGACTCCATCTCTAAATAAATAAGTAAATGAATAAAATGATAATGACAATGTTTTGTGAGAATACAACTATTTAGAAACAAAACATATGACAACAATAACAATAGCCAAAATAGGGTAAATGGATGTCTTAGTCTGTTTGGGCTGCTATAACAATATATCATAAACTGGGGGGCTTATAAACAATAAAAATTTATTTCTCACAGTTCTGGAGATTGGGATGTCCAAGATCAAGGCAAATTTGGTGTCTGGTGAGGGCCTGCTTTCTGGCTTATAGATGATACCTTCTTGCTGTGTCTTCACATGGTAGAAGGGGTGCAGGATCTCTCCAGGGGTCTCTTTTATAAGAGCATTAATCCCACTCATGAGGGTGCTATCACCCTGACCTAATTGCCCCCCAAAGGTCCCATCTCCAAATGTCATGCCCTTGAAGATGAGGATTTCAACATACGAATTTGAAGATGATGTAAATATTCATATATTCAAACCATAGCAATGGGCTTAAATGCTGGAAGTTTCTTTCATTGTCCTAGACGTATTAATGGTACTAATTTATTGTAGACTCTAATACATCAAGGATGCATATTTCTAATCTCTGCGGTAAGCACAAAAGAATAACTAAAGAATGTATAACAACAAGCAAATAGAGAGTAGGAAATGGAATACTTTTTAAAAAACTAAATTAAGAAAGGACAGAAGACAAGAAGGGAGAGAAAGAGGGATAAAAGACAGATGAGACACATAGCAAATGAAGAGAACAGTGGTAGCTCTAAACCCAAATAGACCGCCATGGTGGGCCTATGGTTCAGAGCACTAATTTCAGAAAAGCAGGAAAAGCCAGCCTGGGAAAGCAATGTGTTTATCCTAGAGCAGGTGTGCAGAGGAAGATAGAAAGAAGATACTTTGTGCCTCAAGAGAAACAGGGAGGGATGTATTATCAGGTGAGCTTTCTGGCCCAATATATCCCCTGAATATGGATTCTCTGACAGTGAAAGTCTCTTGTATGCCTACAATAAACCCTCCTTTTTGAGCAGATTTCAGGCTGTTCTGTTCCAACCTTCTGTTGCAAACAAATGACCCCTGACTGAGACAGTGGTCATGGTCAATAAGAGCCAAGAAATATGGTCTCATTAGGCCAGCCTCTGGGGAGAAAGAACTAGTGTCTTGGTCATGAAACATTTATCACAAGAATGCTTTCATATTCTATGTTTTGATCATGACGATTTCTGTTTTTTTTAATATTCTAAAACAACAGATAATCACTCTTTACATTAATTTTAATACAAAGGTGATGTTGTTTATGATTAACAGAAGATTGAAATTTGCAAAGTAAAAATTTTTCATGCTAAGAAAGCAAAAGAAAAACAAAGGCCTCTTGGTTGATTTTTCTACCATGACCATCTGGTTTTGTAATTAATGTCTTGCCAATATACTAAAATATTTTTAATGTAAATCTTTCACATTCTTGCTGCATTTTCAATTAAAGTCTCTGAATTAAAACTTTGTACCATGAGTCAGCAGTTAAGGCAAACATGTTTTTTCCATTTATCTTCCTTTGGGAAAGCCTAGTCCCAAATGCAGAATGCCTGCCACCCTTTAGTTCTTTTCATCAATCCAGATGTCCGTAATTACTTCTAGAGGTTACCACAGTGGTTTGCCCTGCCATCTGACACCATCTTTCCCATAATTGCCTAGGATGGCTTCCTTTGCCTTTAATTATTCCCTCTAAATACTCTCTCTTAACAGAAAAAACATAATCTGTGGTCTGCAGATCCTAGAACCTGGAGACACCTCATGTTCATGGTGACTTCATGCACATTTTAGATGCATGCTGGGACAGAGGGACTCTCTTCATATCCCAGTTTAGAAGTGGTTGCTCTGTTCACAGAACTGCATTTCAGAAAGCCAATATTTTAAAAAGGAAGGGAAGGCGAAGTCCCAAAAGTCATAAAGTCCAACAGAAATTATTTATGACAATGTCTTCCAAAGTGTGGCCCCAAACCCACTGTGACCCTTATCCACATTTGGTTGGCCTTAGCCAAATGGCCAATTGACCATCTACTATAGATGCTAAGCTCAGTAGTGTCTTGTTGCCTGAACATGTAGGTCAGAAAGCTCTGCTGCTCTTGAAGAAGCCCTTCTGAAAGCACCCTACCAAGGGCACTACCTTGACCACCTGGCCCCACTGCAGCCGTTTCCTTTTTGCACACTCCTCTACACACACCTACCTGATAACCAACTTTGGTGATAATAGTGTAAAACTTCATAAAATGTTACTAAGCCTGGATTTTTCAGACCATTTACTATTTGTTAAAATTCTAGTACAGGTCATATGTTATTGAGAGATGGTGATTTACCTACACCATCTCTAATTCTTGCAATAACTTTTCAGAATGAACACCTTTATCTGTATTTAACAGATGAAGAAACCTAGGCTCAGAGTTGTTAACTGTTAACTTGCCCCAAATTACGTGGCTCTTTTATCTTTCTGACCTGGCTTTTCATATAGGAAAATTAATCCAGTCTGGGAGTATCTGCTCAGGAATTGAATAGAGAGGGAAAATCCAGAAACAACAACGGGAAAATAGAAATAACTTCTTTTTAAAAATTAAATTTGAATAATATGTACCTGTATCATCTACTGCTTAAAACCTTCCTATTTCACACATCAGAGTAACACCTAACTGGTGGAGTTGCCTACTTACGGTTCTGAGCCAATATGTCTTTATTTCAGGCACACACACACACAGTTTTAGAAACATTTCTTATTCTTCGTATGCTTTGAATATCCATCTCCCTGCCAATGACCCTGGGATGAGCTGAGTGTACATGAATTTAGCCATGTGGATTACATTCTTCTGGAATACATATGAGCTTGTAAACTAAGGGGGAAAGAACTTAGGAAAAAGTTTATTTGGGGATTTGATCAAAACCAAATTACTCAAGGAAAAAGCACACAAAATCTGCAATAGTTCAACAAACTCCCAAAGCCACCAAAGCCAAAGGCTCTAAACAATACAAGCCAGGCAATTCAGAAAGAGTAAGTCGAGACATGAAAAATTCTGACCCAATTGCTTAGTATATGTTGTTTCTAGAATTTTTTTTTTTTTTTTTTTTTGAGACAGGGCTGTAGGCTCCATCTCAGCTTACCGCAACCTCTGCCTCCCAGCTTCAAGTGATTCCCGTGCCTCAGCCTCCTGAGTAGCTGGGATTACAGGTGTGCACCACCATACCCAGCTAACTTTTGTATCTGTAGTAAAGATGGGGTTTCGCCATGTTGGCCATGCTGGTCTCCAACCCCTGGCCTCAAGTGATCCGCCCACCTCAGCCTCCTAAAATGCTGGGATTACAGCCGTTAGCCACTGTACCCAGCCTAGAATTTTCTCCACAGAAGCCAAAATTTATTTTAGGTCAAGAAAACAGGCCTTTCCGGAGAGCCTGAGAAAAAAATAGGTGAGCAAAATCTGGTTACCTTAACAAACTCAGTCCCTGTAAGTGTAGAATACATAGGAGATTGTCATAGCTAAAATAACAAACCCATTCCCTCCTCTCACTTTCACTGAAGCTGCTTGGAGAAAATTTTTCCACCTTCTTCAGGCTGAGAGAAGTCAGATTTTCTCTCTTTTGTGCAGAATTATGAGAGAAGTCAGATTTTCTCTCTTTTGTGCAGAATTATATTCACCCAAGTCCTGACCACAGGCCACAGAATCAGACTTCTTATTAATAATAATCTTTTTCATTGTTTTGATTTTAGAAATTAGTTAATCCTGTGACTCTCCTTTCATTGAAAGCTATTATTGCATTTGTTTCTGTGGTCTTTTGGCTTGAGCTGGTGGTTTACAAGTTATTTTTTTTCACCCTAAATTGTAGGTTTATTCATTTGATCAATAGATGAATAAATAATTTCAGTGCTATGGAAATAAGGTAAAGTAAATAGCAAGTAACTGGGGGTGGGGTGTGGGTGCTACTTTAGATCAGGTAGTGGGATGGCATCTCTAAGGAAGTGACATATGAGCTGGGAGTCCATCGGGGAAGAAAGTTTCAGGCCAGGAACAGTGAGTGCAGAGCCTCAGAGCGGGGAGCATCCCGCCTTCAAGAGAACAGAAAGATGGGAGAGTGGTCCTAGAGTGGAAACACAGCAAGAGGCAGGGTGGTGGGAGACAGGCTGGGGTGGGACTGCACAGGCAAGCCTTCATCTTGGAGAACACGGTTTAGATTTCACATTAAGTATGAGAGAAAAACCACTGAAGGATTTCCAGAAAGGGAATGACATAATCTGGAATTCCTGGGGTTTTCGTTTGCTTGTTTTCTCTTGAATTTTTGCTTTTAAAAGACCATATTGACGGCTGTTTAGAGAATGGACTAAAGTAGGGCATGAGTAGAGGCAGAGAGATTAGAAGGTTAATACAGATGTTCGGGTGGGAAGCAACTACTGGTCTCTCTTTTGGGGGCAATGATATGAATATTTAAGTCGAAGGACTGTGAAGACCTGACTAACCTAAGATCCCAGAGCCTGGAACCCGTTAACCAGACTTTTCTTAAAGGGTTAGGGGCGGAGGTGAGTGGTGAGGATGAGAAAATTTGTTTTATTCAGAAGAGCAGCACCTTAACTTATTATTATAACAGTCCCCATTGAGTGTATTCTATGTGGAGAGTACATTATGATATGTAATATATTTTATCAGCCCAATGACCCTATAGGTTGGACATTATTAACTCTGTTTTGCAGATAAAGAAGTGGAAGCATAGAATGGCTAAATGATTTATCCAAGGTCACAAAGCTAGCAATTGATGAAGATGAAATTGAACAAGTCCTTGTGCTGTCCCAGAAAGAAAGAGAGAGAGAAGGAAGGAGAAAATGAAAGGGAGAGAGAAAGAAACAGGGCTATCAGGTAGAAAACTGATAGTACCATTACAACAAAGATCATATAAAAAAATATATCAGTGGCTTCACTGACCTGGCTCGGGAGGAGGACTCTACCCATATATTAGAAATTAAATCTGAACATTTACTTTGCATTTTGGCAGAGTGCGAGTGATGAGAGAAAGAGAAAAAAAGGTCAAACTTCCCAAAAGAAAGCAACAGGTTAAAAAGAGTGGTCATTATCAGAAAAGATAAAAATCAAGTAACATACACTCAACCAAAAAGAAAGGAAGGTAGGAAGATAGAGAGAAAGGGAGGAAGAAAGGAAGGGAAGGGAAGGAGGGAGGGAGGGACGGAGAGGGGAGAATATGTGCCTCCCCTACTCTCAGGAAGAAACAGAAGCAAGAGAGAGAGAGAAGAGAGGAGAGGGAGAGAGAGAAAGAGAGAGAGATATTTCAGTGCAGTCTGTTAGCAATAAAGGAAGCATCTCAAAGCAGGCAGACAGGGGAAAGGCCCTGCACTGGGGGCAACTCCGAGAAGGGGAATATCTTACAGAGTCGGGGCACACTTCCATCCCCCCTTTGCCTTTGCCCTAAACTTGAGAATTTTGCAAGAAGAAAATTATGGACTTTGCCTCGTTTCTGTGACTCTGTTTTCTTAACAAACAGTGACCTAGTGAGAAGTCTCAGTAAGGTCAGGGCTGGGAGACCGGCAAGCTGGGGACCCCGCTGGGATTCCCAAACACCGGCGGGCCTCCCCCTGTAGGGAGCGCGGACGCTGCCCGGGCCTCGCGGGGGCGCTGGGTCGCTGGGAGCGCTGCGAGTCGCCGCCGCACCCTGGGTTTTCTTCCGAAGGAGCAGATCGTCTTTCGATCCCAGTGCTGTCCTTTTGTTTTATGTACTGTTGGTTTTTCTGTTCAAATACAGCAACGGGCTGGGCGCGGTGGCTCACGCATGTAATCTCAGCACTTTGGGAGCCCGAGGCGGGTGGATCATCTGAGGTCAGTAGTTTGAGACCAGCCTGACCAACATGGTGAAACCCCGTCTCCACTACATATACAAAAATTAGCCGGGCGTGGTGGCAGGCGCCTGTAATCCCAGTTGCTCGGGAGGCTGAGGCAGGAGAATCTCTTGAACCCGGAGGCGGAGGTTGCAGTGAGTCGAGACTGCTGCCACTGCACTCCAGCCTGGGCAACAAGAGCGAAACTCCATCTCACACACACAAAATACAGCAACGTCTGGGGGTGAGGAGGTCCCAGAGGCAGCAGGACCCCGGAGCCGGGAGGCGCCCGGAGGGGAAGAGGTTGGGTTGCAGAGCCACAAGGCCGCCTGCCCGAGCCGCTCCCTGGGAGCCCGACCCGGAGCCGGAGCCGGAGCGGGAGCCAGAGCTGCCTGAGAGCCGCGGGCCAGCCTTCCTCGGTTTGCAGGCTGGGGGCGGGGGCAGAAGCTGAGCCTGTATCCTCCTCCTAGCCCGCAGCTGCCCAACCCTGCCTTGACAGGCACAGAAAGTTGGGCCGCCTCCCCTCCCCTCTTCCCTCTTTCCTTAACCTGCAAAGGCAGAGGTACAGCCAGCGCTTGTCTGTCAAGACAGGACAGTTATGGGTGCCCCGGGGGCACATCCAATGGAGGGCATACTTTATGCTAGATATATTCCATTCCTTATTAACAGAGACCACATATATAATATATAGCATGCGTTATCTCACTTAATCCTCCCTACAAATTAACCTGAAACTCAAAAGGGTTGTCGTATCTGTCCAAGGTCATACAGTGAGTTAGTGGGATGCTAAGAGTCAGACTCAGATCTTGACTTCAAAGCCCCTGCTTTTAGTTTGCAGTATTCATGAACTGATTGGATAAATTTATTAAGCACCCACTATGTGCCAGAGAAGGATAAAGATCACTGTGGGGCCCAAGGCTCTGAAAAGATAAGGATGTCCTCTTCCCACTCCGCATGCAGTGTGGAATTCAAAATGAAATTTGATTTCGTTAAGGTTACAATATTTATGTCTGCTAAAATTAAAGTAGCACATTCCATTCTTAATTTATATTTTTTTCTGATCGAAAAACTCTGAACAAGATTGCTGATGCTACATTTTTCTTTTTGTGCACTCAAGCACATGCTTACCCAGACCCTGATACGATCGTGGACCAGACAGAAGCAGCGTCCTTCTCCTGGAGGAGCTTGGAGCGGCAGCAAAAGGCAGGCATTACACCCCGATAAGCATGCAGAGTTCTGAAGAGGAAGCTCGCAGCCTCACTCACTCCAGGCTTTTCCTCTGGACCTGAGCTCTGATACCCCCTGCACTGTCAGAATCAGAGCAAATCTGGAGGCCAGAGAGCAAGGCCAGCAAAGCCGGGATCTCTGGGGTAATTAGGCCCGCCTTGCCTACAGGTGCTACACAGGTGGTCTCAGCTCCCAGCGATGACCCAGGAGAAGCCCACGGGAACCCTCAGCTGCAACCAATCCTCCAGACTGCTGACCTGCCTGCCTTCCTGAAATAGTCCAGATTTCACTTATTAAACATATTAATCTGAAGTTAACAATTTGTGCTTGTTTCACTAAATGGCTTGAAGAGAAGAATGCAAGGAAAAAGAATCTGATTTGATGGAAAGGCTTGACCTGGATGGACTAAGCGGCCTTCATATTCTGGCTTTAAAATAACTGGAAATGGAGGGACTATTTACAGAAGTGGAGAGTCAGAGGGTAAACCTAACTGGAGTTAAAGAAACACAAACAAAACCCATCCCCTTCTTGGCCCCGACCTGCCATGTGACTCTAAGGACATTGCTTACTGCAGTGACAGCATTTTAAACAGGTGCCCAGAGGGGTTTTAAATAGACTTGATGTAATTCAATGATTTATAGAGCATGGGTTACCAAAATATTAAAGTTCTGAAATATCCCTAAACCAAGACCATGGCCCTAGCATTACCCACTCTGAACCAAATCATTCTCTGCTGTTGGAGTGTGGTGCATGTGGCTTCTTCAGAAAACTGTGGCTGCTCTAAATGAATGGCCAGAAAAAGATAAACAGCCTCTGATGAATAGATGTGACCTTCCATATGAAAACACACTCTCCCGGTCTTCGGCAACTCAGTCCGTGGAAAGCACCAATCTTCAGAAAACAAGCCAGACAGTTATTTTTTAATTGCTTATCAAATCTAAGTATTCAAGGAAATTGCAGTGGGGTGGGGTGGGGGTGGGAATAAGCAAAATAATGAATCTGGGTAATGAAGTGACCCTGGACCTCTACTCTATAAAATAAACCGCAATTATGCAAACATTTTACAGCCTTAATCAGTAGCCCCTTCGAATGCAATGGTCTAAAAGTGCACACTAGTCTAGAATTGGAGATCATTTCCAACCTTCCATTACATTCTTTTCATTATGTTGGAGCAACTCTCCTTTTTGTAATCCTTATATATCCCCTGGCCTCAAAGAGAACACCTTGAACCAAAGACAGGTCTCAGAGAATTCTGACAGTTCTTTTATTGTCAAAAATAATGAAAGATGACAAGCTATCACATTTAGGCTTGTAACATGATAATTTGCTTCAGGACTCCCTGCTAAGATTAATTTGGAGACAGGGAAGAAGTAGGAAAAAGAGGATGATGACAAAGAGGAGAAGGAAGTGGGAGTGGAGAAGGAGAAAAAAAAAGAAGAGGAGCTATCAGATGCTCTCCTGGAAAGTAAGGGAGAGGGACTGGCAACTTGGTAGGTGATTTTTACTTAGCCAAGGGGCAGGAGAAAATCGAGTGAATCTGTGTGTGTGGGTTTTCATCTCATGTTCTTTATATTCTAAAGGCCTATTTTGCTGAGGTGCATTACAGTGAGAAACAATAGAACCTGTTGGTGATAATGCCTCAGGTATGGAAGATGTGGTGAGAAGAACTACCCTCTACTGTATGCTCAATGTCACCACCAGCACCACCACTACTGCCACTATCACCACTACCTCCACCACCACCACCACTACCACCACTATCATCACTACCTTCACCACTCCCACCACCAACACCAACCACTACCAATAACATCACCACAACCAGCACTACCAACAAAAACACCACTGCCACCAACACCAGCAACATCACTGCCATTATTATCGCCGTTATTACCACCACCACTGCCACCATCACCAGCAACATCACTACCATTATTATCGCCGTTATTACCACCACCACTACCTCCATCATCACTACCATTTCTACTATCACCAGTACTACCATTACCACCACTACCACCACCCCAAATTAGGAAACATAATTTCTCTGGGTTAAACTTGTATACCCAAAGTTACTTGCTTTCTTTCTCTCAATCCAAACCAATCGGACTGTAGACTTCAACTTTTCTATTTTGCAGGGATTTCTTCTCATTCTCAAGCTAAGGTCCTGACGCACCAAAGGGAAACTGAGTCTCAAGGAGAGGGATTCTTTTGTGAAATGGTCCTTGGTGCTGGGGTTGGTAGTTGGAAGAAGCCAAGATAATATGGCAAGCAAGCAACTTCTCTCTTAGATGGACTTGGGGGAAGTCATACAAGATTTTCTGCCAACAGACCTGGGTACAGAAGACAAAAGCACTTAAAACTTTTAGCTTCAAGTAGAAACCAGCACACACAGACCTTTTTTTGAAACACAAAAGGCTTCCACCTTTACCAGCCAGCCTTCGATGGGATGGAAAGAAAGTTTCATATAAAAGGTTAATTTCTATCTATTTGTGGTGGCTTCCTGGGACACTGTACTGAAAGTTTTCTTAGGCTCAACAAAAGAAAGGAATACAAAGACCACGTATGCGCACACACACACACACACACACACACATACACACACACACACACATACACACACAGTAATCAGTTGTTCCTGCATGCCTATGAGGGAATGGGAGAAAAATGAAGACCTTTCCACCAACTATTTTCCATCTCCAACCCCCTACTCTCTCTCCCAGGTAGCCATGTGTCTGATAATCCCCCATTTCCACATGATCACATCCTAATGCAGTAGGATCAGAGGCTTAATACCATCTTCTGAGAACCAAGAAATGCATTGCTAACACATTGGTTATTTGTTCACATGACTAAACCATACAAAACCAGAGGTGGCTTGAGTCAAAGCCTTGAACACCAGCAGGATTGGAACAGGGGTCTGTGCTTGCCTCATAATCATGATGCCATTCACTGAGCACTTACCAGGTACACTTACTGCTAAAGGCGTCCATAATACAGCAGAGAGGAAAACCCCAGTTCTTTACTCATATTCTTGAGGACAACCCCAGAACACAAGTGTTTTCTGTTTTACAGACGAGGAATGTGAGCATCAGAAAGTTTATCAACTTTCCCAGAATCATGCCGATGTTAAGGGAGAGAGTTGGGATTTGAACCCATTCCATCTGGTACCAAAGCTCTTAACCACTAAGCCAAACTGTCTGAAAAAAATGACTCAGATAACTAGTCACACCCCCACCTTAATCATGTCACTCTAGGAAAAAACTTCCAAGTTGCTAACAGAGTTGTGTTTTCTTTAGGTTTGGGTAAAGGGTTAAAAATGCAAGGCCCTGTCCAAACCACACTAGTAACTTTTCCCTTTTGTTGCATTCCAAGCACACATGTACTTTCCGCCTGCTCCAGGGGTTGTAACATCCTTGCAGAGGCTGCAGCTTATGACCTATCATCACCTTCAAGATCAGCCTGGAAAGTAAGAAAAATATTATGTGAGAGGTTTTCTCTCCCAAAGCCAGTCTTAGGGAACTAACCATTTTCAGAGGAAAAGCAGGATTGTGGAAGAGCCAATACACAGTGGGTTTATTTTAGCCCCATGTGATGCAATAATAATAATAATAATTATTATTATTATTATATATATGTATATGTATATGTATATATAGATAAAGTGTTGCTTAAGAAAAGACTGTCAAGAATTAAGAGTCGGCTGGCTAGGGTTTTAAGAACTGGTATGCAGCAAAACAGCCAGAAATAGTTCTTAGGGGAAAAGAAATCTCAAAAGAAAAGAAAGCTCCCTAGGTTTGGGAAAGGGCAATAAAGCATATGAAGGTGTGTACACGGTGCCAAAAGCAAAAGAATCTTCTACTAAAACCACAACTCCAGTCATATGTTATTACTTACACTATAGTTGACAATGACTGGCACAGGGCATGAAACAATAAAGTCTGGTGGATTTGGCATTGCTTTATGTTAACAGGAAACTGTGTTCTTTTGATTCCATTGATTGGTTTCCTGTTGAAGGCCATTCATGGCAGAGCAGAGAGTATACAAGACTATTGTCCAATTTCCATTTTTCCTGGTGCCTCTTGCTTCTGGCAGGGGAAGCTGGCAGCCTTCATTTGAGGTCGTCAGGGCCCAGTCGGGGGCAAATAATGCCTGCAAGGCTGGTTGTAAATGTTGCATTTAGCAGATTAGGTTAGGGAAGGAAGAAGCCATTGAAATGCAAAAGCACACACATGTACAAACAACCACAGATGAAGCTCCATTTGTCTGGTGGCAAACGTATAAACCTGATTCATTCACTGCCCTCAAATCAAGGGGCCAAGACACAATGTAGCAGCTCTGCCTCCCGAGGAGAACTTTGGAAATGTTTCATAGGGGTAGACTGGCACATGGGAGAGGAAGAATGAGAATAGATGGAGTTTGGCTGAGCTTTGGGTTTTCTTCCTTCATGGTTTCAAAGCCACAGCATCTTGATAAGTGTCTGAAAACTTGGTGGAGAATAGGATGGGTGGGCTGGAGCCTGAGAAAGCCCACAGTGATTTGCTGGTGTCACCTGTCCAGGCATGTCCACATGCATGCTCGGTATTCTTAATAACATCATGGACAGAATTTTATATTTGATGTATATCATGCATACTTGTCATTGATTTGATTTCAGGATGGGATTGGGAATTTTTTGTTTTGGCTTTCTGTTATTTTAATATCATTTCTGAAATAAAACGATTATTTAAAAATGATAAAGAAATGCAATTCATGATGATAATGGGCTTCTGCTGGTCCCTGGTAAGGCTAGACCACCACTGCTGGGACATTTCTGTCCTAGGCATTCCCCTCTGTCTCTCAGCAATCACCAGGCTGCCAGCCAGGGTATAGATTCTCTTCATTTCTTTAACCAGAGACATGATCGGCTCAGAGGTTCACCCTGAATGTCTCTCATAATGCCCCTCACTGATTTAAGCCAGCAGCACATCACATGCTCTGTCTCCTTTTTCAAGAAAAAATAATAGTAACAACAATAATAGTAATTTATCTCATTTCCAGGTAAGGAATTGTAGAGCACACGGCATATACGGGAGTACATTATGGGTATCTACTCAATCACAGATTCTGCTGGGTCTAGCTTAATTCATGTTGTTGGATGGCCACCAAGCTAACAGACCCTTTCTAGCTCCTTACCTGTGAAACATAAATCCCTTTTCTTGGAGCTATAGGTACAAAATCTACATTTCCCCTACATACACACACACACACACACACACACACACACACACACACACACACGTCAAAATCATATTCTCTGCAACCAACAAAGCTTTGATCTGGTCACTTCTTTGATTGGCTTTGGTGGGTGGCCTGAGGCCAGGTGGATAGAAAGAGGCCTTAGGGGCCGAGCACGGTGGCTCACGCTGTAATCTCAGCACTTTGGGAGGCTGAGGCAGGCAGATTACCTGAAGTCAGGAGTTCAAGACCAGCCTGGCCAACATGGCGAAACCCCGTCTCTACTAAAAATACAAAAATTAGCCAAGCATGGTGGTGCACACCTATAATCCCAGCTACTCAGGAGGCTGAGGCAGGAGAATTGCTTGAAGCCAGGAGGCACATGTTGCAGTGAGCCGAGATCACACCACTGCACTCCAGCCTGGGCGATAGAGTGAGACTCTGTCTCAATAAAAAAAAAAAAAAAGAAAGAAAAGAAACAGGCTTTAGAAGGAGTAACTGAGGCCTTCCAGCAGGATGAGGCTTCTTGGGAATGTGTAGGAATGGGAGGCAGAGTCTGAGCTGAGCTTCCCTCCCGTCTCTTATTGAGTGGGGGATTGGGTGCAGGGAGTAAGAGCAGAACTCTGAGAACCAAGCAAGAGGGATGGCAGTGATTAAGAAGAGAGTTGCGGCCAGGCGCGGTGGCTCACACTTGTAATCCCAGCACTTTGGGAGGCCGAGGCGGGCAGATCACGAGGTTAGGAGTTTGAGACCAGCCTGACCAACATGGTGAAACTCTGTCTCTACTAAAAATACAAAAATTAGCTCGGTGTGGTGGTGCACACCTGTAATCTCAGCTACTCAGGAGGCTGAGGCAGAAGAATCACTTGAACCCACGAGACGGAGGTTGCAGTGAGCTGAGACTGTGCCACCACACTCCAGCCTGGTGACAGAGTGAGACTCTGTCTCAAAAAAAAAAAAAAAAAAAAAAAAAGGAAGAGAGTTGCTGGGGAGAAGCTGTGGAGCTGCACCATGGTGGTCCCTGGAGATTATCAGGAAGCTCTGGCCTGGTTCCAACTCTCTCTTTGGTTAGCGTTACCCACTCTCACCTGCTGCTGGCTTCCTCTGGCTCCAGCCTCAGTCAGCCTTTAGCTGAAGCCTTCCCATGGCTGTCTCTCTCCTTGCACGTTTCCTTTTCTCCCCTTCCCCTCCATTCCCACCTCTCCTCTCTCTCTCTCTCTCTCTCTCTCTATCTCTCTTTCTCTATCTCTCCCTCCCTCTCTTGTTATTGTCATGTTTTGTTACTGGCTTTTTTTTTGAGACGGCATCTTGCTCTTGCTCTGTCACCCAGGCGCGATTTGGCTCGCTGCAAGCTCCGCCTCCCGGGTTCATGCCATTCTCCTGCCTCAGCCTCCTGAGTAGCTGGGACTACAGGCGCCCACCACCGCGCCCGGCTAATTTTTATTTATTTATTTTTTTTAAGTAGAGACGGGGTTTCACCGTGGTCTCGATCTCCTGACTTCATGATCTGCCCGCCTTGGCCTCCCAAAGTTGTTACTGGCTTTAATAAAGACTTCACTCTGAGGCTGCCTGTCCTGGATGAATTGCTGTGTAGCAGTTCCTGGGACGTCAGTTGGGAGGACAGAGCCTTGAAGGGCGGTCCAGAAGGTAGGGTCAAGAGAGCAGCCAGATGGCCAGAGAGGGTGTGTGGCCCAAGGGTGTTGGGGAGTTCTGCCCTGGGTTTAGAGAATACAGGCTCCAGTCAGGCAAAACTGCCTTCCTCTCAGCAGCAGGGTAGCCAGGCAGCCAGGCAGCCTTCAGCTCTTCGTCTTGACCAAGCTTGTCCAACCCACAGCCTGACACAAACTCATAAACTTTCTTAAAACATTATGAGATTATTTTTGAGGGTTTTTTTTTTCTCGTCAGCTATCGTTAGTGTATTTTATCTGTGGCCCAAGACGAATCTTCTTCTAGTGTGGCCCAGGGAAGCCAAAAGATTGGACACCCCTGCCCCCTCCCAGCCCTCCTTGAATCCGGGTCACTCAGGTTCTGGAAGCATCTCAGTCCTTGTCCTTCACTCTGGCTTCTTGGAGGTTTGGGAGATGCTGGGGTCCCAGACGCTCACTGCAGCTCTTGATGTTGGTCCAGTTGATCTCATCTTCTCGGGTGCCCACCCTCTCTCTAGCCATGCCTGTTCTCATCCTGGTTGAGTCCTTCCCTGGGTCTCTTGATGTTCTGTTTTCCATCTACCCAGCTTATAGGACTCCCTCCGGGGGCCAGTGAGTGGCAAGCCCAGATGGGAACCCAGATCTTTGATAACTGATGCTTGGCGCGTTCTACTCCTCAATATTGCTTTCCTTTGCTTTGCAAATTCCTGCCTGTTGGCCACAAATAGTGCTTTGTAAGAAATAGCCTGAGATTTATTATTTCAAGTCAAGCAGAAGTGATGCTAATCTGGTGAAAAGTGTTTTCTGTTTGTTTTGTTTTTCTGTTGGTGGTTTAAGATGCTACTGACAGGCTGGACACAGTGGCTCATGCTTGTAATTTTGGCACTTTGGGAGGCCAAGGTGGGAGGATCGCTTAAAGCCAGGAGTTTGAGACCAGCCTGGGCAACAAAGTGAGACCCTGTCTGAAAAAAAAAAAAAAAAATTAAAATCTTACTGGACTTGGAACTTTGCTTTCTTGTTTTCAGACACACTTCTGGAGTTCATGGTTAAATTGACATCTTCTACATTTGCATTAAGAAGGCTTTTACTTGGATGAGGCTTAGAACATACATAATAGGGGGATCAGGGACACCCTCTATTTTTCCTCCCAAGCAGGTACACACTCCTGCCTATTCTCCCAGGAAAGTGGAGAGTCAGGACTCCAAGACAACCCTTTGAACTGCTGAAGTCCAGTGCCATTGACGAGTCACATTCCTTTGTCCTCCCCCCTGGTGCAGCAAAGTGTGCATGTTCTCACCATCCTGGATCTGTTGCATTTCTGTTAATAAGTCAAAAGGGTCAAATTAAAATGTACCATTTGATTGGCCATTCCTTTGTTGTCTTTCTCTTCCACTGAGATAAATGCCACCAGGGCAGGACTTTACATTTTGTTACCCCACTACATCTCCTGTGCCTAGAATCTGGAACACCAAAGGTGCTCAACAAATACTTGTGAAATAAATGCGTGAGTGATGGCCCCAACTCTTACGTTCTAAATTTCTGTCGTTACAAGAGACAAAAGGGCAGAGTCCATTTGGGCTGCCCCCATCCCTTCATCCCCAGAGTTATGAAACTACAAATCCTGAGACCTCAATTCTCCTCATTCCACTTGGAGATGATTCCCACCTCTTAATGTCCTTTCTTTTTTCCCTTGTTTTTCTTTCCATTCTTGCATGTCTTTAACTCTCCTAATAACACAAGTGACCCCATTTCCTCTGTTGTCTCCAAACCACTATCCATGCCATTTTCCCTTCAGTTTGCCTTTGGTGAGAAAAAAAAATATTCTCCCAGAAATGTGACTCAGAAGTAATCAACGTAAATGTCATCCAAGGCCATGGGGAATTTCTTGGCCATGAATCACATCCGCTGTGCTGAGAACCTGGGTTATAGTCAAGGCAGAAAGTCCCAGTACCCAGAAACACCCCCTTCCTCCCCAGCCCCATGCCCATCGGATGTAAGAATTTCTCCTCGTCCTTTTTTGTTGTGGCTGTCCTTGGGCACATTGGGCGAAGGCTCATGCAGGCTTGTTTCCCTTCCCAGCTTGGTTCTGTGACTGTTGCAATGGACTTCAGCGCCTGGCAGGAAGTGCCTGGCTCACCTCCGTTCCAGCAACTGTGGCTGCCACTGCCGAAGGAGGACTGAGAGACACAACCCACGGCCAGGTTTCAGCACAGGCTCAGGACCAGGGCACCTCAGATTTTCCACGCCAGCTGGAAACAGGACATGAAAGGTACAGGTTAGGAAGGAGATATGGCTGGTGAGTTCAAAGGCTCCATTCATGAAGTTTAAAAAAAAAAAAAAAATACTTTCAGTATTTAGATTGCTCTGCCTTCTTTGTTCTTTCACTTTTTCTCTCAAGTTTGTAGAGCAGGTCCCAGTGCATGAATTTGAAAATAAGAAAGGAAGAAAGACAGGAAGGGGCAGGGGGAGGAAGGGAGCCTAAAGCTCATCAAAACATACACAAAGGTGACACTCATGCATATGCTATCAAAGTGGAAGTGAACTACAACTGTACCCACACATAACAGGCAGTGACAAGTTTAGAAATTGTTATCCAGGTCACGGGAAGGTCATTGACAAGTTTTTCAGGTCTCCGGTAAGTAGGAAAATGATTGGGGCAGACTGAGTGTCTAGCAACCTTGAATGAGAGAAGCAGAAAGGCACGGGGGTAAGCGCATGGGCTTGGAGCCAGTCTGTTTGGGCATTCCAATTGTAGGAAGTAAATGAAATAAACCACACAAAAAAGAATCATCCTGGCACACGATGGGCTCTCAACAAATACCAGTGAAAGTAATGAATGAATATGTGAAGTGCTCCTCAGAGGCCTAGGGCACGGAGGGGTGCTCACTGAATAGCAGCAGCAGGAGTAGTCATGCTTGAGCCCAATGTTGGAATCCCTTCCTGTCACTCGGCTGGGTTTGACTGGGAGCAGTCGGGACACCACAGGACTAGGGGAAAGAGGAGGATCCACTACACCCAGAGCATCTGCTCTGCGGGTGAGCAAGGCTGATGACACAGATCGCAATGGCAGTGACAGGAACAGTGAAGGGTCACTGTCTTTAGAAAAGGCCATGCCTAAATGGGTGCAAACCTAGCCCATCCCCTCCAAAAGAAAGTTCCCAGCTTCTCTGACCGGGGACTTTCTCCACCAGCACCCAGGGGATGGAGGAACAATTTTCCTTTATCCTGTGCCTGCAGCACAGCACAGCACAGGCAGAGCCTCCTGTTTCAAAGGCAAACCTTGAAATTTACAGTGCCTTCTACCTGAAGAGAGTTAGTTTAAAAATCAAAACATGGCAGAAAGTCAGAGCTGGTAGAGAATTTGAACATTACCCAGGTAACCCCATATTCACTGAGGCTCTGCATTACTCAAAAACCCCACCTGGAGGCCAGGCGCGGTGACTCATGCCTGTAATTCCAGCACTTTGGGAGGCCGAGGCGGGTGGATCACCTGAGGTCAGGAGTTCGAGACTAGCCTGGCCAACATGGTGAAACCCTGTCTCTACTAAAAATACAAAAATCAGCTGGGTGTGGTTGTGGGCGCCTGTAATACCAGCTACTTGGGAGGCTGAGGCAGGAGAATCACTTGAACCCGGGAGGTAGAGGTTGCAGTGAGCCGAGATAGTGCCATTGCACTCCAGCCTGGGTGACAAGAGTGAAACTCTGTCTCAAACAAAACAAAACGAAACGAAACAAAGAAACCCAAAAACCCACCTCAAACTACTTTAAGCAAAAGAAGAAAATTCCTTGGCTCACAATACCCAACTTGCAGAAGACAGTGAGTTGAACTGGCTTTAGGAACTAGTAGGAACAGGGACTTAAACGTGGTCAGAACTCTAATCTTAACTTCTGGTATTTCCAGACTCATTTCCAAGCTGTGGGACATTCCTCAGAGTCAGTTTTTTTCGTCTGTGTAATGAGAATATTAACTTTCCTATCTACCTCCCAGAATTATTAACATGATCAAATGAGAAAATACTTGAACAGAGGTACATATATAGTTGGCTATAACACTTGTTTTTAAAATGTGAATTTACTGTGATTGAATTAAAGTATTGGAGATGATGTGAACATAATTCAAGTTTCTCATAGGCAATTTTATCTGCAAGAGAAAACTAGATTAACATAGAAGACGGCACCCAGCTGAACTGAGTCTTGTCAGGATTCACAAAAGGCCACATGCACATATTCCACGCATCTGCCCTACTATCTTGCAGATGTGTTATTCTAACTAATCTACCTATCCCAACCAACTGGGTCATCCTACAAGGTTATATTTTCCTATTCTTTCACATTTGTAAAGTATTGTGTATTAACAAGAATTCATTCAACGTCTCCAAGATGTCTAAGCATCCCAAGCAGGGCATGGGAAAGAAAAGCTTTGCGTATTGAGGGGAGAAATTGAAGTAAAGCATTTTGAGAGAATCAAGAGAACCTATGCTATCTCCCAAGCAACAGACCATAGAAATAAAAGAAATGTCTGTGGATGGAATAAGTTCAAGTGCTGAGAAATCAATAAGAATAAGGCATGATCCACCTGCCTTGGACTCCCAAAGTGCTGGGATTACAGGCGAGGTCAAGAGATCGAGACCATCCTGGCCAACATGGTGAAACCCCGTCTCTACTAAAAATACAAAAATTACCTGGGCATGGTGGCACGTGCCTATAGTCCCAGCTACTTGGGGAGGCTGAGGCAGAAGAATCGCTTGAACCTGGGAGGCGGAGGTTGCAGTGAGCCGAGATTGCACCACTGCACTCCAGCCTGGCAACAGAGCAAGACTCCGTCTCAAAAAGAAAAGAAAAGAAAAGAAAAAAAAAAGGCATGAAGACATAGAAGAGATGGAAAGATGAGCATTGTTGCAACTGAAAACCAAGTGGTGAAAAATAAAAGCAACCTCGTTCACAAAGAAAAAGCACTATCTACATGCAAAAACCTTAATGGAAATTGCCACATTCTGCAGAAATGGCACCTTTTGTTCTATGAGGGGCTGATTTGGTGATTTCAAATATCACCACTATTTCCGAAGACTTCAGCTATTGAGTGAAATCCCCAAGTGTGGATGAGAAAACTGCAAAGGAATTTCCAGCAAGGATACAGAAATTAACTAAAGAAGAAAATGCTACATTTTCAAATTTTCAATTTTGATGAAACGGATATCCATTATAAATGCATGCTTCAAATGGCATATATTTCAGGATTTTAAGGCTGCAAAAAATAAAAAATGTTGGTGATCTTTCTTCTACCACTTCATCCTAACACAAGCAGCAACCCTCTCAGCTCCCTCTTCCATCAGCATATGTCAGGTCTTTTTAAAGATAAAGTGCCATATTTATTGTAGTATTTGCATTTTTCTCATTATTTAACATGCACAAAACTGTGCTACCATTTTTATTAAGTTCCTATCTTTTTTGTATTACCAACAAAGTGTTTAGGTACTGTGCCCCTGACCCTGTCTTTTCTCTAAGCCCTGTTGTTTTTATTGTGCAATTTTGCATAACACAGTGAGTTTTAGGAATGCATGTGTCATGTTATAGCAGAACTGACTGTACTGTAAGGCAATATATAAAAGTATGAGAATGTTACTATCTGGATCTTTTAATTCCCACACGTCTCTCCCTCAGCCATGGTTTGGCGACCACAGGCTACAACTGTGAACCTGTAATTTAAATCTGCCTCTCCCCTCTGGGCCCCAGGACCAGAACCTCTCAAACTCCTCTTCACCCCTGCAGGCCCTCAGGGCCGAATCAAATTTCTTGACAACTCTACACTGTGCAGCTACTTTTGATGGACCCTCCAGAAATCCCTTGTCCTTTTTCATCTTCAACTCCATTGATCTTATCCTTTCTTACTTGAGGCTGCCTGCTAGGCCTTGTATCTCTGTTGTGGTTCCTAGTGTTTGCTTTCCATTGTACAAGTACCTCCTCCCCTTCCCCTCATCAGATGGTGCTGACTGAGCTGACAGGACTTAATTGAAGCTGGCACTATTTCCGGTGAGGGCAGCCATTGAAAGCTAGCATAGCTCTTGTGTGACACAGACACACTCTCAGAAAGAGACTCAGCGGTGTGCTGGAGAGCCTCTGAGCTATCGTTGGGCTGTTCTGGAAGGCTTGGCTTTCCTGCAGGAATCTAGGTCTGTGTCTGCAAAAGCAACCTAAGACCAGTCCTGCATGAGGTAAGAAGAATGGGATGGAAATCAGGCCCGTAGCTACCTAGAAAACCACAATTTAACAGCTGCCATTTATGGAACGCTTTTCCTGGGGAATTTTATTATTCTTTCCTGACTACCTAACACATGTCGGAATTTGGAAAGTTAAGGAAATACCCCACTGGGTAAGCTTTAAAACGCGAGTTTCTAGCTCTTCCTGTTTCTAAACTCCAGTAGCTTTGTCTACATAAGAACACCACTGTGTGGTTCAGTAAAGACAACTCTAGAATGAAAGGTGTAAATTATGTCACTCAGTGAAGTAGAAACTTCCAAAATGTTTTAGTACTAAAGAGTCTAAAGGTTGAAATCAACAGAATTCTCCTGAAATCTGACAGATGTCCTTTAACCCTTTAAGTTCAGCTGAATTGTGTATGGCTTAGGAATGGTTTTTAAGGGGATAACATTGAATTTGATTAGCAATTAGGAGAATTGCACTTGATTCCAAATTCATCTCCTGACATGTTGGCATCTGGATATTTCAGCTGTAAGTTACAGACCTCAATAACACAATGCTAAACAGTATCTAACACCAAAGTGAAAACACACTGTGTTTTAGTCATTTTCTGTTGGTGTAACAATTCCACAGACTCAGTCAAGAAAATAGTTTAGACTGGGCGCCGTGGCTCACACCTGTAATCCCAGCACTTTGGGAGGCTGAGGCGGGTGGATCACAAGGTCAGGAGATCAAGACCATCCTGGCTAACACAGTGAAATCCCGTCTCTACTAAAAATACAAAAAAATTAGCTGGGTGTGGTGGCAGCCGCCTGTAGTCCCAGCTATTTGGAGGCGGAGTTGCAGTGACCTGAGATCGTGCCACTGCACTCCAGCCTGGGAGACAGAGAGAGACTCCGTCTCAAAAAAAAAAAGGAAAATAGCTTATTCAGCTCATGATTCTGGAGGCTGGAAAATCCAAAAACATGGTATCAGCATCTGGGGAAGAGTCGTCCCATGGTGGAAGAGCAGAAGGCAGAAGCGAGCCTATGAGACAAAGAGAGGAAGGGGACTGACCTTGTCAGGAACCCATTCCCATGATAACTAACCCATTCATTCAAAAATGGCATTGATCCATTCATTGCCAATTGTCTACCAAAGGCCCTACCTCTTAACTTAGTTGGTGGCAACCAAGTTTCCAACATATAACACATTCCAACCATAGTACACCATTTATACCCTGAAGAATGTGTTTGTATTGAGAAGGGTGATTGTGGAGCCACATTTAAGTAAGAAGTGCAGTCTTTTAAAATGAGGCCAGACATTCACATCGAAGGTTAGGGATTTGCCTAGTGTGTTAGTCCATTCTTACACTGCTATAAACAACTACCCGGGACAGGGTAATTAATAAAAAAAAAAAGAAGTTTAATTGGCTCACAGTTCTGCAGGCTGTACAGTCTTCTGCTTCTGGGGAGACCTCAGGAAACTTACAATCATGGCAGAAGGTGAAGGGAAAGTGAAGAGGAAGCAGCTACATATTCACATGGCCATCAGAGAGCAAAGGGGAAGGTGCTACTCACTTTCAAACAACCAGATCTCATGAGAACTCTATCACAAGACAGCACTAGAGGGATGGTGCTAAACCATTAGAAACCAGCCCTATGATCTAATCATCTCTTACCAGGCCCCACCTGCAACACACAGGATCACAATTTAACATGAGATTTGGGTGGGGACACAGCTAAAACATATCACCTAGTGATGTTCTTGCTTGCAAAAGTAGTGGAGTCCTATATGTGAGAGTGAGCTTTGCTGCCAGGCTGCCTGGGTTTGATTCTTGGCCTTGACATCAACAAATCACCTGACTGTCACGAAGTCACTTTCTGTCCTCTCTTTCCTTAACTGTAAAATAAACATAGTAATCTGATTCATAGATAACTATAAAAATCCAATGGAGAGTTCATGAAAACACCAGGTATATACTATGCACTCAATGAATGTCAGCTATTTTTAACCATATCAAACTGCCTTTTGAATAGTCTAGAATGATGTATAGTTTCATTCAAAATATTCACCATGGTGAATATTTTGAATGAAACTATACATCATTACTATTATTATTATAATAGACATGGTGAATCCCTTCTTATTTGTTTAAAAGGTACAGTAGTCCTCATAATAGTAACTTCCTAATAGAGTTATAAAGATAAAATGAGTTAATACGTGGACCTGGTACATAGTGGGCACTCAGTAAATGGTACCTGTTATCGACCATCTCAAACTGTTTGTGACTAGAATAATGTGAGAAAACATTCAAAAATATTGTCTTTCTTATTTTATGAAAGGTGCAGTCCTTGGCCTTTTCTGCCTATTTGGATCCAAGTACAGATTTTGGTTCTGATAAATGACTTATTTTAGCCTGAGTTCATGGGGTCATACTTGAAAGAATCACAGCTGAATGCTGGTTGATTGTGTTAAAAGAGGAGAAAAAACACACAGAGTGCACAAAATTATAGAAGATACACCAGAACCTCTAAGAATTTGCTGGTCCCCTCCTTCTGCAAGGGGCCGGCACCCCTCACTCATGGGGACAAGAATGTGCTAAAGTCTGCTCCTAGCAGCCTGCCAGAGTTGATTTTGCACATTTCTTCCGAACTCCTCTTTCAGTGACACATTTTACAGGTCGGTAGCCTGAAATTGGCAATGGTAGGAGTATTTACTTGATGAAAATTGGCCAAGGCTATGAATCAGGAATTTTTTTGAAGTCATTTATACAAGATTTTTTAGCACATACTGCGTGATGGTGTCAGAAAATTTGTTTCTTCTTGAACAAATCCTTTTTCCAGAGATCCTCTAGAGACTAGGAACCATCTGCCTCCTCAGCTGCTGGCTTATCTGGGGGAGCCTATTATCATCTGGTCCTCTGCAGTGCTGTGGTCCTCCTGATGGGCTGTCCACCTTTTCTCCAAAAGAGAAGGAGGCAGGAGGACCCGCTCCTTTTTGCCACTTTACCCCCTCAGTCACCACAATATCATCACACAAACTGCAAAGACACGGGCAGATTTCTTTACTGGTGGGTTGGTATACTTTCAGAAAAACTATAGCACAGGAGGGACAAAGGCTGAAACTGAAGTAAATTTGTATTTTATGGGTCCAGAACCCATTCCCAGAGAGAAAACGACATCCCCTCCTCTGGGAAAACTCCACACCTACCTGTACTCATGGGACGAGACCTCACTCCTGAAATGCTTACCGAAAGCTGCAGTTTAATGAATCCCTCCCCTGCAATCTTTAGCAGGGTGAACATGAGTGTTTATTGACACTTTTGGCTTGGGAGACAGTGAGAACATGAAGGAGTGTCTGTAATTTCATGGATGAGGGTGGACATGGATCCTCGAGTTCAAGTTTATTTTGCACCATTCCCAATTTCTGTACTAGTTGACCTCTTAAAGTAAGTGCACCTCCACAAGACAAACATTAATTTTCTCAGATTGCACCAACCTAATAATACAATCTAAATCAATGATTCTCAACTTTGATTGTACCTAAGAATCAACCAGGGAGTTGTTTTTTTTTTAAATGCTGATGCCTGGGCTCCACCCAGCATTGGGTTTTGGCCCAGCCATTGTTAGTTTTTAAGGTTTCCCAGGTGAATCTAATGTGCAGCCAGGTTTGGAAACCACCAGTCTAAATCCACAGTGGGGAATGAGCAGTTCCCTAATCAGCAGGCTTGGTCTCAGAATTGGGCCTTTGTTCTCATGTCAAAGAATTGGTCTTTTAAAAATTCCTTTGATTCAGTAGTCCTCCTCTGATTGGAGTGTCAGGTGGGAAGGAGAAGACATAAATTACCAGCCCTTCCAACATGCACAGTTTACTTGGTCATTAATCTTTCCGCTTTAGCTAGTGATTCGGACATAAACTCAAACTTTTTAACTGCTAAAAGATAGCACAGCTGATCAGTTTGAGTTTTATCTCTCTTCTTGACTTTTCCCCCTTTGAGGTCCTAATTATCAAAATTACAAAGAGAACCAGTAGATAAGCATGAGAGGAGTCTAAGAAAAAACAAAAACAAAGAGAACCAGTAGAAAAGAGTAGAAAAAAATTTTGAAGACCCAATTAATTGACTGTTTGAATCATTGCCTTGTAACTGTCCTTCACCGTCTGCCCTTGGCTGGACAGACAGAGAGATTCTCATACTTCCCAGTAACTTACATGTCATTGGACCAGGGCACCCCAAATCAAATTTTACCTGTCCTATTTCCATTGACAACTACCTCTGGAAGTTTCTGTAGCCATTCATCCCAAATCAGTAGGAATTGGCCTTACATTCATTGAGTTCTTCACTGAGTTCATTGAGGTCCTCCAGTGGCCTCCATCCCCTTCCATGACCAGAACAGTCCAGACTCAGAGAGAGGCTTCCCTGCATAGGGAGCTGCGTGAGGGGAGAGAAAGAGTTTGTCCTAAAAAGCCTGAATTAGAGTGGAGATATCCTACTGAGGGGGCCCAGAGTAGAAAGAGCCAGAGAGCTGAGTTGGAGCAAAGTCTGGAGACAGGACAGAAATTGAAGACGAGAACCCTGAGGTCTAGAAGAATAAGTGGAGCTCAAAAGGGATCCATCTGCTACATTCAAGAATGGGATTCATTGTCTGCTTGACAATGATGTCAAGCAGAGGTTCCTAACTCAGCTAGAGGACATTGGGCTTGGTTGGGGTGGCGGAGAAGAACGAGGTGTCAAAAGGAGGCTTGGAGACTTGCCCAACGTAGATTTGGACTACTCTCAGCTCAACAGAATCTCTCATCCCTCTGAAAATTGATTTCATTTCCAGGAAAAAAATTATGAAAACTTTCCTGTCAGTGTGACAGGTGAGGTATAAATGCTGAAAACAGATTCATATTTGTGGAGATAAATCCAAGTGTTTTGTTTCCCATGTAAAATTTAAACAAAACACCCAAACAGAAAAAAAAATTTCCATTTGGAATGCAGTCTGGGTTCCCCAGATGTTTTGAAATTCTTTGCCAGGTATTTAAACACAACCCAAAGTATGTTTGGCTAGCACTTCCTTATTAAAATTTTGGGTAAATTTGAGGGAAGGTGTATCCATATATTTCTGATTCATTTGCATTTAACTCATCAAACCAATATTTAGATGCCGCTTCATTTCAAAAAATCTTTACGGAATTAAAAACCAGGAAGTTCTATTTTACAAAGCATAAACAAATTTGAACATCAAACTGTTCTTATTGGTGGGATTTGCCTAGACTAAAGAGACTGAATGAATTCTAAACTTGGCAAAATACAACCCCCCACCTCCATACCAGACTGACTCTGTCATTTGCAGAAGGTCACAAAGTTGTGCTCTTGGGGGAATATATATACACATATATATATGTATATGTATATATATATATATATTTTTTTTTTGAGATGGAGTTTCACTCTTGTTGCCCAGGCTAAAGTGCAATAGCACAATCTCAGCTCACCGCAACCTCTGCCTCCCAAGTTCAAGTGATTCTCCTGCCTCAGCCTCCTGAGTAGCTGAGATTACAGGCATGAGCCACCACACCTGCCTAATTTTGTATTTTTAGTAGAGACGGGGTTTCTCCATGTTGATCAGGCTAGTCTCAAACTCCCAACCTCAGATGATCCGCCCGCCTCAGCCTCCCAAAGTGCTGGGATTACAGGCGTGAACCACCGCGCCCGGTGGGAGAATATTTTTTATTGTATTCTTGATTTACATACAAAGCTTTGTTCATACCAAACTGGAGAAGAAACTTTAAAAGTATAAAAGTTTCTGTTCTCTGTGTTGTGGTTCCAATCTCAATTTCTCATAGGATTCTATGGCACAGAACCAATTTTCTCATTACTAGAAATCAGGCCTCTTGAGGAAGAGATAGTCCTAGCATATGTTACTCTTAGAGGAATAGGGTGAAGGGTTTTATTCATTGACTACAGTGTCTGCAATGGCAATAATTTATTTTTCCATAAATTGTAGTGATCATGTGAATGGCTTGTTACGTTTAAAGAGAAAGTGTATAAAATCCCTAAATGGCTTTTCATGATAGCTTATTAACTTTTTTTGTCTTTAGTCATTCAGCTTTTCTACTGAGAAAGAATAATATATAAAAGTCTGGCATTGCAAATACCCAGGAGTTTAAGTAAAGATCACCTAAGATTGGCCAGATGACCAAAACTTTTAAATTCTTAGTCTCTTAGTCACTAAAAGGGATCCAAGCACAAAAACATTAGACTTAAGTTCAAGAGGTAATATGAAATGACATCAAAGTACCAGCCAAAAGTTGGGAACAAAAGGCAACATAAATGTGGGTATGAAGTAACAAATTATTTATTGAAGGAATTCTTTTTAGCTCCAACAATTGATAGGTTCTATTATAATCAAACCCTTTATAGCAGATTGATTTCATTAATCTTAATCGCTCAAATTCTTCACATTTCCCTGCATCCACAGAGTGTCATGTCGTGGCTTTGTAGGGCCTTACCACTCTGGGGTGAAGTCCCGTACCTGTTTTTTTTTTTTCATCAGTTATAAAAATTTATAATTTTATTGAGTTATAATTTGTATACAATAAAATCCACCCATTTTTAAATGTATAGTTTGATGAGTGCATACAGTTGTATAATCACCACCACAATCAAGATATAGAACATTTCTGTCACTCAAAAAGGTATTCATATGATTCTGTGCAGCTAATCTCATTTCATCATCTCCAGCCTCAGGCAAAGACTAATCTGGTTTCTGTTACTATAGCTTTGTTTTCCCTAGAATTTCATAAAAATTGAAACATACAGCATGCAGTCTTCCATATCTGGCTTCTTTTTCGTTTAACATAATGCCTTTGAGATTCACCATGTTATTACATGTATCAGTAGTTTACTTCTTTTTGTTATTGAGAAGTATTCCGTTATAAGGAAATACTATAATTTGTGTATACATGAATAAACAAATTTGTTATTTGAATTATTTTCAGCTTTTAGCTACTGGAGATGAAATTGCTATGAACATTTATGTACATATCTTTGGGTGAACACATGTTTTTATTTCTCTAATGTAAATATCTTAGAATTGAATTACTGGGTCATATGGTAAGTGTATATTAAATTTTATAAAAAGCTTTTAAACTGTTTTTCAAAGGACTGCACCATTTCACATTTCCCATTAGTAATTAAGAGAATTCCAGGTGCTCCATGTCCTCACCAATGCGTAGTATTATAAATATTTTTAATTTTAGCCATTGTAATGCATGTAATGGTACCTCATTGTGTTTTTAAGTTGTGTTTCCCTAATGATGAATGAGCATTTTTCATGTCCTTACTTAGCATTTGGATATCTTCTTTGGTGAACTGGCAGTTCAAATCTTTTGCCCATTTGTTTCTCATTTATTATTTGAAACATTATAAAATTATTTGAAACTCATTAAAAATTATTTGAAACTATTATTTGAAACTCATTAAAAAAGAAATAGATAGTAATCCATTATCAGTTAAGGAAATTAGATTTGTACTTATCCTTCTCACAAAGAAGGATCTGATGGCTTCAGTGGTGAACTTAACATTAAGGTATAACTATTACCAATTCAACTGGGAATACTTCCCAATTCATTTTATGAGTCCAGCTTTACCCTGATACCAAAACCAAAGACATTACAGAAAAAGAAAACTAAAAATAAATTTCCCTCGTGACATAGCCCCCACACCCAAATTTAAAAGATTTGAACAAATCAAATCCAGTAATACATAAAAAAGGTAATACATCATGACCAAGTGGTTGGTATCTGTCTCAGAATGTAAGGTTGGTTTAATACTAAAAGCGATTAGTGTAATTCACCATATTAACAGACTGAAAAAGTAAAATTGACTAATTATCTCAATAGATGCACATAAAGCATTTGACAACATTCAGTATCCATTCACGATAAAAGCTCAGCAAACTAGGAATAGATGGAAATTTCTTCATTCTGATCAAAAGTCAGGCATGGAAGACCTACAGGTAACATTATAGTTAGTTGTAAAAGACTGAATGCTTTCCTCTAGGATTATGTCCTATCTTACTGCTCTTACTACTTATATTCAGCACTGTACTGGAGATATTGGAAATGGGGCGGAGGTGGGGTAGGGTGGAGGCAGGGGGTAGAGGAAGCATGGCGAGTGGGTGACAGGAAGTAAAACTTTCTTCATTTGTAGGCAACATAATTATCTACATGGGAAATCCTAAAGAATTCTCAAAAAGATTACAAGAATGAATAAGTAAGATTAGAAAAGTTGAAGTATGCAAGTTTATTAAACAAAGATCAATTGTATCTTTTTTTGGTCACTATATTAGGGTTCTCTAGAAGGACAGAACTAATAGGATAGATGTATACATAAAGGAGAGTTTATTAGGGAGTATTGACTTACACCATCACAAGGTCCCACAATAGGCCATCTGCAAGCTGAGGAGCAAGGAAGCCAGTCCAAGTCCCAAAGCTGAAGAACTTGGAGTCCAGTGTTCAAGGGCAGGAAGCATCTGGCATAGGAGAAAGGTGTAGTCTGGGAGGCTAAGCCAGTCTGATGTTTTCACGTTCTTCTGTCTGCTTTTATGCTGGCCACATTGGCAGCTGATTAGATTAGCTGATTAGATTGTTACCACCCAGATTAAGGGTGGATCTGCCTTTCCCAGTCCAGTGACTCAAATATTAATCTCCTTTGGCAACACCCTCACAGATACACCCAGGAACAATACTTTGCATCCTTCAATCCAAACAAGTTGCCACTCAGTATTAAACATCACAGTCACAAAGAATTAGGACTTGAGAATTTAAAATATAACATTTGGGCTGGGCGTGGTGGCTCACGCCTGTAATCCCAGCACTTTGGGAGGCCGAGGCGAGCGGATCACGAGGTCATGAGATCGAGACCATCCTGGCTAACACGGTGAAACCCCATCTCTACTAAAATACAAAAAATTAGCTGAGCCTGGTGGCGGGCCCCTGTAGTCCCAGCTACTCGGGAGGCTGAGGCAGGAGAATGGCGTGAACTCAGGAGGTGGAGGTTGTAGTGAGCCAAGATTGCGCCACTGCACTCCAGCCTGGGCAACAGAGCGAGATTCCGTCTCAAAAGAAAAATAAAATAAAATAAAACGTAACACTTACAATGGCATCTAAAAACATGAAAATACCTAGGTATAAATTTAACAAAATGTGTGCAACACCTGGATACTAAAACATAAGACTTCATGGAATGAAATTAAAGAAAGACAGATTAATAGAGAGATATTCAATATTTATGAGTCAGAAAACTCAATAATGTTAAAATCTCAGTGCTTCCCAAATTAATCTATAGACTCAACACAATCCAAATCAATATTCTAACAGATTTTTTGTAGAAATCGATAGTTATTTAAACATTTTTATTAAAATGCAAAATAACTAAAATTCTCAAAATTATTTTGAAAAAGATAAAAGTTGGAGGAATTACACTGCCTGATTTTAAGATTTACCACAAAGCTACATAATTAGGGCAATGTGGTGTTGGGTAGACAGATAGATCCATGGAACAGAATGGGGGCCTAGAAATAGATCCACACATATATTGTCAATTGATTTTCAGTGAAGGTGCCAATGTAATTCCATAGGGAAAGTCTTTTCAAAAAGCCACTGGATGTCCATAAGAAAATAAAATGATTCTTTACTCTGATCTCACACCTTATACACAATTTGTTTACATAAATGGATAATAGAACTAACTGTAAGAGCTAAAGTATAAAGCTTCTAGAAGAAAATATGTTTTAAAAAATTGAACTGGGTTAACACAAAGACTTTATTATACAGGATACAAAAAGCACAAACCTTGAAAGATAAAAATTAATTAACTAGACTTCTTTAAAATTATAAACTTTAGCTCTTCAAAAATCACTGTTAAGAAAATGAAAAGGCAAGCCACAGAGTTGGAGAAAATACTTGTGAAATATATATATATTATAAAAGATTGTAGCCAGAATATATAAAGAACTCTTTAAGCCATTTAAACAGGTGTGTAATAGTATCTGATTGGGGTTTTAATTTGTTTTTTCCTAATGATGAATGATAGTAAGTAATTTTTGTTTTTTGGTCTGTTTCTGTTTTGTTCTGTTCTGTTTTTAACCACCCATATCTCACCTTTGGTAAAGTGTTTGTTCAAATCATTTGCCTATTCTTTTCTTTTTATTGGGGTGTTTCCCCTTATATTTCTTTCTTTCTTTCTTTTTTTTTTTTTTGAGACAGAGTCTTGCTCTGTCACACAGGCTGGAGTGCAGCTACAATGTCGTGATCTCAACTCAGTGCAACCTCTGCCTCCTAGTTCAAGCGATTCTCATGTCTTATCCTCCTGAGTAGCTGGGATCACAGGCATGCACCACCATCCCCAGCTAAGTTTTTGTATTTTTAGTAGAGATGGGGTTTTGCCATATTGGCGAGGTTGGTCTCCAACTCCCGGTCTCAGGCAATCCACCCACCTCAGCCTCCCAAAGTGCTGGGATTACAGGTGTGAGCCACCACACCCAGCCCTCTTGTATTTCTTTTAATGTCTGTTGGATCTGTAGTGCTGTCTTCTCATTCATGCCAGATATTGGTGATTTTGGTCTCCTGTTTTTTAAAATCAGTCTCACTAGAGGTAGATCCATTTTATTAATTCTGTCAAAGCTTTTAATTTCTCTCTTTTTCTTCCATTTTGTTTCATTTATTTATGCTCTCATTTTTATTATTTCTTTTGTTTTTATTTTTTAGGGGTTTAGTTTGCTTTTCTTTTTCTAGTTTCATAAGGAGGAAACTGAGGTCATTGATGCGAAATCTTCCTTCTTTTCTAATTTAAGCATTAAATATTACAAATTTCTCTTGAATCATTGTACTGGTTGATTTCACAAGTTTTGATACATTGTGTTTTCATTACCATTCATTTAAAACTACTTTCTAATTTTCCTTACAATTTCTTCTGGGATCCATGAAATATTTAGAAGTGAGGGGAGTTTTGATTTTGTTTTGTTTTGTTTCTTGTTTGTTTGTTTGTTTTTGAGACAGGGTCCCACTCTGTCAACCAAGCTAGATGGCAGTGGTGTGATCATAGCTCACTATAGCCTCCACCTGATGGGCTCAAGTGATCCCCCCACCTCAGCCTGCTGAGTAGCTGAGACCACAGGCATGCACCACCACACCTGGATAATTAAGAAATTTATTTATTTATTTTTTTGTAGAGATGAGTTTTTGCTATCTTGCCCAAGTTGTCTCAAACTCCTGGACTCAAGCAATCCTCCCACCTCAGCCTCACAAAGTGCTAGTATTACAGGCATGATCCACTCCCCCTGGCCAGAAGTAAGCTTTTAAATTTCCAAATATTTGGGAATTTTCCAATATCTTTTTGTTTAGAGCTTAATTTTTGTGGTCAGAGAATAATACACAGTATATGATTTAAATATTTTAAAACTTACTGAGACATGTTTTACAGCCTAGGATATGGTCTATCTTTGTAGATATTTCATGTTCTCTTGAAAAGAGTATGTATTTTGCTCTTGTTGGATGGAGTGTTCTCTAAATGTCAATTAGGTAGATTGATGAATAGTGTTGTGCACGACTTCTAATTTTTACTAATTTTTGTCTACTTCTGTCAATTTATTGAGAGATAAATATTGAAATCTCCTATATTTGTCTTTTTCCTTTTAGTTCTGATTCTTTACTCTTATTTTTATAATAGTTTTGGGTTTCAGAGTACAGAGCATTCCCACATGCATTGAACCCAGTTTCCCCTGCTGTTAATATCTTACATTACTGTAGTTCGTTTGTTGCACAAAGGAACCAACATGGCTTTTAACCAGACCCTATATTTTATTCAATGGCATTATTTCTTCCTTAGTATCCGTTTTGTTTTCCAAGATCTAATCCAGGATATTACATACCATTTAGCCATTAAATCTCCTTAGCCTCTTCTTGTCTATGACAGTTTCTCCAGACTTCCCTTATTTTTAAGGACCTTGACAGTTTTGAGGAGTTCTCGTCCAATATTGTGTACACTATTCCTCAATGTGGGTTTGTCTGATGTTTTTCTAATGGTTAGACTGATGCTATGGGTTTGGAGAAGGAAGATCACAGAGGTAAAGTGCCATTCGCATCACATCATATCAAAGGTACATGCTGTCAATGACTTATCATTGATTGACTACTAGGCCAAGGCGGCAGTTGCCAGGTTTCTGCACTGTAAAGTTACTTTTTCTCTCCTTTCCGTACTTCAATCTTTGTAAGCAAGTCACTAAGCACAGCCACACTCAAGGGGAGGGTGAAATATATATTATTTGGGATACTTCTACAAGGAGATTTGTGTCTTCTTTTTTTTACCTATTCTATCATTTTTATATCCATGTTGATTTAAGGGCATGTATTTTATACTTTAGGATATAATCCAATACCACATTATTTACTTTGTTGCTCAGAATGTTCCAACTTTGGCCATTGGGAGCTTTTTCAGCTTGGCTCCAATTCTGTCAGGTTTTGCTTCATGTTTTTTGAAGTTCTCTTATGAGGTGCATACATGTTTAGGACTGCTATTTTCTCCTACTGAATTTATTCCTCTCTCATTAAGAAATGTTTCTGTTTGTCTCTGGTATTATTTCTTCTGTGTGCATCAATATATATTGAGTTCATGGGTAGTCTGATTAAAAATAAAAAAAAAAACCCAGGAGGTTTCTGGAAGATCTTTTGCTCTGATCAGGGTTATCCTGGTTATTTCAGTCTAGGGCTACAAAGCAATGCTTGAATCACCATCAAATCAGACCTATCAAGGAGAAATCCAGTTGGCAATAAGGAGCTGGGTTGCCTAAAACTATTTTCAAATATCACAGTCTTGAATTTTCTCAAACCAACAGGAAATTAAAATTTATTGCAAACTCCTATATCAAGGCTCACAAACCAGAATGAGTCAAAAATGAGATGATGAAATGTCAGGACTGATTTATGAGGTTTTGGTTTGTGAACTCTTTGGTTACTCCCTATCTGTCTTTTTCTGTCTGTCTCAGTTTCATCAAAACTTTTCCCAAATTATGTAAATCATGCCTGGCAGGGCCCATGATTTCTGCTCATATTGAGGACAGAAAACTGTCCTAATGCCCTTCTGTTATTCCTTCCTCCGTTCCTCCTTGCCTCTTTCTTTTCCTCTTTTCTCAATCTCTCTTTGCTTTCCTCCTTGTTATTAAACATTTATTTATCAAGTGCCCACTATGCATAAAGTCTGGTAGTACAGTTGCTCTCAAACTTTCTTGATCATGATCAATACTAAGAAACACATTTTTATATCAAAACCCCAAACCCAGCTTTCTCTCATACACACACACGCACACACACAACCACACACATTTCACTAAACAACTCTCCTGTAGGCACATTAGTCTGCTCAGGTTGCTGTAACAAAATATCATAGACTTGGGTGGCTTAAACAGAAATGTATTATCTCACAGTTCTGGAGGCTAGAAGTCCACGACCTAGATCCTTCAGGGTAGGTTTCTGGTGAGGGCTCTCTTCTGGCTTGCAGACAGCCACCTTCTCACTGTCTTCACATGTGTGTATATAAGAGGGAAAGAGAGAGAGCATGCTCTCTGGTGTCTCTTCTTAGAATGACACTAATCCTATCAGATCCACCCCTATTACTTTATTTAATCTTAATTACGTCCTTACTCCAAATAGAGCTACAGTGGGGGTTAGGGCTTCAAACTATGAATTTGGGGGTGAGGGAAATATACATGCAGTTCATGACACTAGATATTTTGCAATCAGACATTTTCTGTTCTATTTCATTCTGATTATTTTAATTTAATGTTGGTGACACTCACTAAACTAATTTCATAATCTGCTGCTGGGTCAGGGCCTATATTTGAAAAACGCTGCTGGGAAGAATATAAGGATTTAAAAGGCAAAGTTCCTACCTTGTAGAGGCTTACATTCTAATTGGGAGAGTAGGGCATGGCCTCCAATTGCAGCAACCTGTGATACTATGAGATGTGTGTTTGTTAAGAGCAGAGCAGGCCGGGCACAGTGGCTCATGCCTGTAATCCCAGCACTTTGGGAGGCCGAGGCAGACGGATCACGAGGTCAGGAGATCGAGACCATCCTGGCTAACATGGTGAAACATGGCTAGTCCTCATGTGGGAAATTCAGGACCCTTCCTTCCCGGTATCTCCAGGTAATCATGGGAGGGTTTGCCCAACTCTTTTCATCATGCCAGGCTTCGAGTTACTATTCCAGCTGAATCCATGGTGCCTGTCTGTGCCCCTGCCCTCCATGAGGCATCTCCTTCACTCTGAACATATCCATCTCTTTCTGCTCGAAATAACCACAATCCAAAGCTGTATATGGAGCTGACGTTACTGAAGGCTGTGGCAGTAGAGGGGTCACATTCACACAGCAACAGCCCACAAGCTTCAGAGGAATAGCAGACAACAGCAGCCCCTGGCCTCCAGCCTCCAGCAAGGAATTCTCAGTGCCAGAGCCCCGGCCTCTAGATGCCCTGGGCTTGCTGTGCTCCTTCCTCAGATACCCACATCTCTTCCTTCCCACTCGCAAACCCAAGCTTCTCACTTTACTATGCAAAGAATCTTAGCTTCCATTGTCACACCAGCTCCCTCTAGTTTGGAGTTTCCATCATTTTTGCTCATAAAATGACTCATCTCAGCGTTTTGATGACTAAAACGGTTTTTATCTATAAAAGAAATTCTACCAGCATATAAACTCATTTTCCTCCCAATTAAATTTTAAAAATATAAAGAATAAAACCCAAATCATCCATAATCCTTTCACCTAGACAGAGGTAAACAATGTCAACAGATTGGTATAATTCATTCAGGACTGCCCCCCAGGTTGTGTGGGATACTAGGTAAAGATTTTTTGCAAAACTTCTGTCTATAAGAAATATCTGAGTCACCCCAAATCAGCGGGTCAGTACCGTCCTAGCTGCCCAGTGTTGAACAATCCCATGAAAAAAATCCTTGCCAGGCAGCAGGAACACTCCTAAACCTGGAGTCCAACCAGGATAACCCCATAAACACAAGTGCTGCAGCTCCCTGGAGCATCTGGTTGACTCCCAACACCCAGAGTAGGGAGTGGCACAGGGTCAGGGTATCCCAAAAAGAGGAGAAACATGGGCCAAGCGCTCCACTTGGACATCCCTGCTGGTCTTGTCTGGTCCTGGACACCAAAGAAGGACTTCCTTGGAGAAAGTCATGTAAAGCTGGGGAGTGGGGCAAGGATGAGGTGTGGGATCCGGTATAGGGCACTGTCAGTCTAAGGATGGTACCGTATCTGCTAACAAAGCTGTGTAAACCAATGCCAGGATCTCATATCCCGCGATGCTAATCAAATTGGTATGGTGCAAAGCACACATATCTCTTTTATTATTATTTTATTTGTTAACAGTGGCCTAGCTTATGGGATTTTATTTATTTAATTTTTAGTTTTTAATTTTTGTGGGTACATAGTAGTTGTATATATTTATGGGGGCACATAAGATGTTTTGATACAGGCCTGCAATGTATAATAATCACATCATGGAGGATAGGGTATCCATCCCCTCAGGCATTTATCCTTTATGTACAAATGATCCAATTATAGTTATTTTTAAGTGTATAATTAGATTATTATTGACTATTGTCACCCTGTTGTGCTATCAAATACTAGGCCTTATTCATTCTAATTTTTTTTTTAACCCATTAACCATCCCCGCCTCCCCATCACCGCTCCACTACCCGGTACCTCTTTCAGAAGCTGTCCAGGGGATTTTTTACCACGGAGTCAGAGTTGAGAGCATTCAACTTAATAGTGTTTAAAATCCTTGTATCTTCCTTCCTGGGAAATTGAGATTATAATGTTGAAGGAACTGGCCCCAAGCCACCCAGTGGGCCAAGACTAGAGCCCTGATATCCTGCATGTACCCACACCCCACTCCCTATTTGCCTTAAGAGCCTGAGTGTCTAGGCTGCTCAGTTCCTTCCACCTAGCACGACTTAAGTACTCCCTTCTTCTCTCTCTCTCTTTCTCTTTTTTTTTGTTTGTGTGTTTTTTTTGTTTTGAGATGGAGTCTTGCTGTGTTGCCCAGGATGGAGTACAATGGCACGATTTTGGCTCACTGCAAGCTCCACCTCCCTGGTTCAAGCAATTCTCCTGCCTCAGCCTCCCGGAGTAGCTGGGATTACAAGTGCACACCACAACGCCCAGCTAGTTTTTGTATTTTTAGTAGAGACGGGGTTTCACCATGTTGGCCAGGCTGGTCTTGAACTGCTGACCTCAGGTGATCCACCTGCCTTGGCCTCCCAAAGTGCTGGGATTACAGGTGTGAGCCACTGCACCCGGCCCTTTCTTCTCTTTTGATGTAGTTTTTAGGTACTGTAGCTGCCAATAACATCTCTGCTGTTACTGCCCTTACTAATCTTTATGCTGTCAAGCTAAACATTTGCTCATGAATAGTTGGGAAGGGTCTTAAGAAAGACGCAGCCTTTTTCGACTAATCGGCATTAATCATTTCCTTTTGTTAAGCTGGCTGAGACAAAACCCAGAGGGGTGCTTGTTCTTTTTTGTAATCAGTGAGACTCCATGAGGAAGTGCAGGTGATGTGACTTCCAGGCCTATTCTCCATGGTGCAGAACCAGGCGGAGAGCAGAGAGGAGCTGAGAGCACACATTTTCCTCTGCTGATGTTCAGTTACAGGGCTGGCCTGCTGACAGCTGACGGGTCTGGTTCAGACATTGTAGCTCAAGGTGGGGTTTGTATTCTTTCAAACCATCTACACATAAGGAAGGGAAAACAACAACGTGATTTTCTCCGACACTTTCCCTGAGTTCCTTTTCCTTTATTATTGTTAGAAATTCCAGAAAGAAAAACACTGAATTAAGCATTACATACATTCCTCTCTGGATGAGAACTAGGTGTGTGGATTCTTGGGTTTATGATTGAAATTCTTGTATACCAAGTACTTGGTAGCCCAGGAAAAGCCAGAAAATCTTCATGCCTACCTTTCTTTGGCTATAAAATGGGGTCAACACATTGGCTTCAAAGGCCAAGCTACTCATTCTAGCCTTGCTTGAATTTTCCTGATAGCTTGTTGGGATGGTTGACAAAGATGTGTCCTCTCCTAAGTAGAAGCTAACCTGAGTTGGAACGTCAGTAAAGTCCTGGCAGGAGCAGATGGCACACTCGGAAGAGAGTTTTTGAATAGATGATTTACAGAAGTGTGGGTAAACCTATGAGAAATGAGGAAGTGTCCTGGGGCTAATGACAGCACTGTGGCCTTCCCATCCCCAGGCCTGAAAGGACAGGAAGAGAAAGTGGTTTTAGGAATCTGGTGAGACTTGTCATCGTAGGAGCTGTGGTCTTCAGTAGAGATGCAGCCCCTGCCAACCCACCACCCAGCAGGGAGGGCTTGGGGAGTAAATACCCCAAACGCACTCAACCCCGCCCTCTGATCTCCTACTGTGCCTCCCTGTGGCTAAACCCAGCAGGAAACCAGAAGGCAAGAGAGCCCAGCTGCTGCAGCCCAAAGAGGTCAGCCTCGGGGTCACAGAACAGGGTGGAGAAAGAGAGTGAATCCCATAGGGCAAAAGGAGAATATCCCCTAGAGCTGGACAAACAGCCCCATAACCCCCCACCCCAGTAACAATTCTCCAAATATGCATCTCCAATGTACGCACCTCCTTCAAGGTTGGGTCCTGATGCTCACTGTTAAACACAATGATGTACATAAAATCACACTATCAATTGTAAAGACCTACACATATTCCAATTTATTACTATGGTTGTTGTTATTGGAATTAGAAACCTAGCCATTAGATGTCAGGGACTAAGCAAATAGAACAGTGTAGCAACTGTCAGCCCCCGAGGCTGTTGTCAGGCTCCCTCCATCTCCGTGCTTTGGTGCCTGTGCCCCATCTGTGACCAGGTGGCCCCACTGGAAATTCCAACAGCATAAGCTACAGTCATTCTGCCTGCTCAGTGTTGATTTTCCTCTCTCCTCAGCTCCTGCAGGGTGGAATGTCAGCTAAGTGGCAGGGAGCCTGCTCACCAAGGGGCTGGCTGATTGCTTAGGAAACCCATCCCTCTACTGGAATTTAATAAAAACCACCCACCAGACACAGGGTGGGGGCATTGGCTCTTTAAATGATGCTTTTCTTTAAGGGGGAAAAAAATCTATCTGTGCCAGTAAAAGAAAGAAGAGAAAGAATCTAGTTATTCAAAGATGGAAGAAAAAAAATGTTTTTAATTTGTAACTTTGCTAATTTCATTCTGCTGCTCAAAACTCTTTGATGGCTATCATTGCCTGGGGAATACATTTCAAATGCTTTAGCCTGAGATCTGGCCTCAGCTTTTCCTACCAAACCTTTCATTACTCTCCTTCAATTATCCTTCTTCCATCAAATTGCATGACTCAGAGGACATTTTCTGGGCAGTTCCAGGTATCCTCCCACACACAGCTTTTTCATGCTGTAGAGCAGTGGTTCCCAACACAGGGTGTTCTTGCCCCTTGGGGGACATTTGGCAATGTCTAGAGACATTTTTGGTTATTACGCTGGGGCAAGGGTGCTACTAGCATCTGGTAGGTAGAGTCCAGGGATATCGCTAAACATCATACAACGCACAGGCCAGGCCCTGACAACAAAGAGTTATGCAGCCCAGCATGGCAGCAAGACTGAGACTATGCCCAGCTGTCTCCCCACTGTCTACATCTTGTGTATTCATTGATTCATTGGTGAGCCTTGTGTATTCACCATAGTGAAACCTGCATTGTCCAGGACACTAGCCGCTTATCACATGTGGCTGTTGAGCACTTGAAATGTAGTTTGTCCAAACTCGATGTGTTGTGTCAAATGTTAATCAGATTTCAAAGACTTCATATGAAAAATGGAATGTTATTGTTCCATTGATAATTTTTATGTTGATTACATGCTGAGATTATAATATTTTGGATATTCTGGGTTACATAAAATACACCATTAAAATTAATTTTACCTTTTTTTTACTTTATTAAAGTAGCTACTAGAAAATTGTAAATTACAGATATAGCAAAATTGTAATGTTATTAACACTGGTCTAGAACAGGGATTGACAAACTTTTTCTGTAAAAGGTCAGATAGGAAATAATTTAGGCTTTGTGGGCCTCTGTCCCATTTCTCCTCTTCCTCCTCTTTCTCCTCCACCTTTTAAAAATACAAACTTTTTTTTTTTTTGAGATGGTGTCTCGCTACATTGCCCAGTCTGGTCTTGAACTCTTGGCCTCAAGCAATCCTCCCACCTTGGTTTCCCAAAGTGCTGGGATTACAGTCATGAACCACTGTGCCTGGCCAAAATATAAACCTTTTAAAAAATACAAAACCCTCTTAAACTTTTTAAAAATATAAAACCTTTTAAAAACACAAAAGAAACATTCTCAGTTTGAGGGCCATATAAAAAACAGAACTTGGCCCCAGATTCAGATGGTGGGTCACAGTTCACAGTTCGTGGCCCTGTGGAAGTCAGCGAGCTCCTGAAGCAACCCTTCCCTCCTGTCCTTTCACAGTGGGCTTCTTGGACTTCACTGCATCCTTCCTCCCATCAAGTCTGGTATCTGCATCTCAGCCCTTTCTTAATCCTTGGCTTCTAGAAGTTGATATAGTCTTTCCCGGCTGGGCGGTGGCTCACGCCTGTAATCCCTGCACTTTGGGAGGCCGAGGCGGGTGGATTACGAGGTCAGGAGATGGAGACCATCCTGGCTAACATGGTGAAACCCCGTCTCTACTAAAAATACAAAAAATTAGCTGGGCATGGTGGCGGGTGCCTGTAGTCCCAGCTACTTGGGAGGCTGAAGCAGGAGAATGGCATGAACCTGGAAGGCAGAGCTTGCAGTGAGCTGAGATCGCGCCACTGCACTCCAGCCTGGGAGACAGAGCGAGACTCCGTCTCAAAAAAAAAAAAAAAAAAAAAAAGTTGATATAGTCTTTCCCAGTGTGGATCCTCCAGAGAGACTGGCATGATGCCTCACACCAAGCATGGCCTGATGAGGGAGGCGGTAGCATACAGGGGTGAGGCGCCCAAGCTGTGGCTGGGTCTTGACCTTGCCCTCCATGACCTTCCATTTTCCTTACTTCTAAGTGGAGCAAATGACAGAGTCTCACTCAGAGAGTGAGTGTGATGATGAACGCAAAAATAGACAAATGGAGCACTTAGCACTTTGCTCTGAACATGGTGTGCTTCTCATTATTATTGTTAACATTTTTATATGAGTCATTATTGTAATTTTTGAAACTTACATGTTTGTTGAGTTACAGAGATGAAAGAAATGTGAAAATTATTCTTGTTATTCTTCTTATTAATGGTTACTTTTAAAAACCGAGTTTTTATTGAATTGCATTTTAAAGTCTATAGAACTATGGTCTACTACTTTCAAAAATTTGACTGTTTTTCCAGTGAGTTACATACATGCATAAATGTGTATATGTTGGCAGCTCAGAATTAACAGAGTATTTTTTTACGTTCTAAATTCCTCTCAAATGGGAACGAAGTGTTCTCCTGACCCTTTCTACACTCCTTATTACTGTCGACATCTGCAACTAATTGTTGATCTATAAGTCAAAACTGTGACCAATGCAAAAAACCTTTAGCAAAGCCTGCCTGGGCTTGGGTGACCCTTCTTAATGTATTTCAGATTAAGACTGAAACAAACCACCTTTTAACTGTCCAACTGAGCACCAAACAGTAGCGGTGAGTATTTATCAAACATCAAATAATAACATGATCAGATAACATGCTTACCAGCGAAAATCTAATTTAGAGCTTTAAAAATGTTTCATTTGAATTTTCAAAACCCAGACTTTTTGATAGGTACAAAGAAATATATTTTCAATGTGCAATTTGATTGACTAAAGTAACTATATGTCAACAAAATCAAATTTTGACCATCTGAATATCTTTGTAGTAAATGAATGGCGTTTTAAGAAACCACGGGAAAAGGCAACATCCCATTTTGGTGAAGAATTTGGGTTCTGGAATAAACAGACACAAGTTTATGCCCCGACTCTGCCATTTACTAGCTGGGTGATACGGGGCAAGTTACCCAACTTCCTTGGGCCTCACCTGTGAAATGGGGGCAACAGAAGCTTCCTTGTAGAAGAATCCTTGTGATAATTAAATGTGAAGCATTTGAAGGGAAGTGTTTGGCACACTGCAGACTATGTTTCAAACACTAGTAACAGAAAGGCTACAAAATGTATAGTCTAGACAAGCAACAATATCCTTTAAAAAATTGAACTAGGCTGGGTGCAGTGGCTCACACCTACAATCCCAGCACTTTGCCGGGGATCGCAAGCACTTGCTGAGGATAGCAAGACCCTCATCTCTACAGAAAGAAAAGAACTTCAGCTCTACAGAAAGAAAAGAAAAAGGAGGGAAGGAAGGAAGGAGAAAAAAGAAAGAAAGAGAGGGAAAGGAAGCAAGGAAAGGAAGAAGAAAGAAGAGAGAAAGAAAGAAAGAAAGAGGGAGGGAGGGAAGGAAGGAAAGAAGGAAAGAAGGAAGGAAGGAAGGAAATTAAACTAAATAAAGATAATGGACATTATAGCATTACAGGCTATTTGTGTGTACTAACTGGTTTAGTTTGTATTCTTCAGAATAGTTAAACGAATAAATCTGTTTTCCTCACTTTGCAGCTGACTACCCAGAGTTGCTCTACAGGAAGCAGCATGTTGCAAATCAACAACCACGTTCCAATGTGGGGCTCATCCACTGCCATTTGTTTTCTTGGCCCAGCCTCTTAGTTTGAGGGCCACTCCTCCCTGCCTGCCAGGCACAGCTACCTGTCACTAGATTTCAGTTTCATTCCCTCCGGCGGATGATTACTTATCTCTTCAAGCTCTCTCCCAGGGCAGAGCCTACATTTTCTGTCACCCTCATCACACCCTTCAAAATTGGTAAAAATCTATCCAGCCATTTTCACAAGATGTGGTAAAGTCAAAGAAACATAAACTTCATATCTAAAATACAATTTTGTTTATTTTGGAATCTATGTGATTCCAAAATCAGATTTTATAGGATCAATATTTATGAACTTTTAAATTATCGATAGCCTTGAGAATGAGGATTCGATTTTCAATTTTTTTCGTTGACATCTCGTGCATGTCTCAAGCTCTGGGCCAGCCATCTGTGTAACTGCAGACACTGTCTTCCACTTCAGCTGTTACTTCTTAGTCTTGGACCACCATCCTGTGAAATGAGAGGGCAGAGGCAGGATCCCCGGAGCCAAAGACGCAGAGGCAGTGGCCATATTCACCTGAAATGGACAAGCTCCTTGGGCTGGAGCATGGGCGCGCTTTAGCCTCCTTCCACCTATAGGGTTCTGAATCTGTTTGGGGTGGAGGGGAGTGCACCAACCACAGGTCCACACCAAAGCCCTCAGCCCCTTTAGACAGCTACAGCCACTCCCAGCCAAAGGCCAGGCCACTAAGGAGCCCTGAACACCACATCCTCTGGGGCCACACTTGGGAGGAAAGTTGTCTTCCCACAGCTGAAGCCATTGATAGGCTGAGTTAGCCCCTCTTCTATGATCAAAACTGTGTGTGTCTATTGGGCAATCGAATATCAATAGTGACTGAAACTCCCATTTCCTTCCAGCCCAAGCATGCTCTGCAACAGGGGAGGAAAGGGTGGCTATTGACTAAGTGTCTCCAAGGTGCTTTCACAAGATGCTTGGTGCTTTGTATATATTATCTCATTTAATTCACAACCACCATTGGAATAAGGCATTTTAATCCCCATTTCACGGCTGAGAAAGTTGAGGTTCAGAAACGTTAAGTCACTTGACTGAGGTCCTGTAGATCACAAGTGGCAGGGTCCAACCCAAGAATGACTAGTATGTTCATAATCAGACTGCCACAGCAGGCCAAGACAGGGTGGGCAGAGGGGGTGCCAACACTGCTCCATAATCCCACCCCTGATGAATGGACAGCCATCTATGACAGGGTCACCGTGACTGGGTCTTTGTTCCAGTGCTGAATGCATGCACACACACCCACACACGTGCACATACACACACTCACATGCACCACAGGGTGCCGGAGTAATGTGGCTGTTTTGATCTGCTCTGAGGTTCCTAACTCAAAGCACTGAAGTCCTGGGCTCGGCTTGAATTCAACCTGAGCCGAGAGCTGGCCAGGCCTCAGAAACGCGGGGCCGTCCATCACTTACGTCTCAGGTCTGCTCCTCGGAGAGCTGGAGTTGACCACAACTGCCTTGGCACAGTTCCACTGTGAGGGAGTCACAAAACTGGCATTTAAGTCCGGAGCGGAAAAAACACCCCAAGCTTGTTCGTTTTTCTGACAGGTGCTGGAGCCCATGAAAGGTCAGATTCCAGCTCGCAGTCACATCCTGGCTTAGCCGGCTCCAGGCACACAAAGGCCTGTCTGTCTCGCCCCAGCGCGGGGAGCGGGGATGGAGGCCAAGGGCTTAAAATGGCCGCCCGATGGCCTGCTCCTGCTGATCCATTCCTTCACGCACATTGGCCTCAATGAAGCATTGGGAAACCCAGCTGCCAGGGATGTGTGAAACGGGAGGAATGAAGAAGAATGCAGGCTTTTTTCTTATTTGGAATTGCAAGAGATATTAACCCCCCGGCAGCCCATGAATCCATGCCCTGACATCAGCCTGCTGTGGCTCATTTTGTAAGAGCCCCGGGGACACTTCTGTTTCATGTTCAAAGCCTTACCAGGCTGGAAAATTGAGTGAGAGCTGTCCCTCCAAGCCCTCAGCAAGGATGTTGGGAAATGAAGGAGTTTATTCTCTTCCTTGCTGGTGCATCAGGGATAGCTCAGAATCGCGGTGTTATTGGAACAGAGGGCGTGTGTTTAAATGCACGTAGCCACATGCTTTCATCCAGGAAGGTTTATTTTTGCAGCCTTTATGAAAACATCCTCCAATTCAAAATGGCTCCAAGGACCCACAGTCCTGTATTTTAAGTTTCTCACCAGCAGCTGTAGGCTGAGATTCTTTACCGCTTCTAACTTCTTCAAAAGATCTCACCACCCTCTCTTGTCACATGACTCCTTCCCCTCCCTCTCTGTCACCTCCCCATAACTTTACGCCAAATTATAATGCTGACAAGAAGCCAAAAGTTACAGTGGCTGCTGCACATCATCCTTGTAAAGAATCCTGAGTGATATTGATCATATAATAAAAACTTCAATTGACAGCTTCTTTTAAAATAACAAGCTCAGAGTACCAATACAATTCTTTAAAAAAAAAAAAAAAAAAAAAACTTGCTTTTGAAATTAAAAAACAGTGGTTTTGGAATAATTTTTTCCCCACCAGTTGAAAATCTCACCCTGACAAGAAACTTTCTCAGTAAAATAAGCTGTAGACTGGAAACTGGAGGCCTGGCCTCTTGTCCCAGCTGTATCATGGAGTTATTCTGCATCAAATATGTTCATATTCAGATGCTGGGGAAGCCCCAGCTTTCTGAAGGGGTGATCACCAGCAAAAGACTGACTGAGGAGCTCTCCTATGTGTCCTGAATGTGTCTCCAATCCCTAAAAACCCTGTCCTTGCTGCCTTCTGTTAAGATTCCACCCCATCACCTCCACCAATGATTGACTAATTGAGCTTTTGTTCGCAGCCTATGTGAAAAAGTATAGTGTCCTTGGGGCCTGTCTCACAGCCACTCTGTGATTTCATGTCTCCATCTCTTAACAGGAAACACACTCATTCCCCTAGGAAGCATATTGACGATCACACCTACTATGCACATACATTGTGCTAAGTTCTTTTCAGGCACGGTCGTGTAATTTTTCCACCATTTTATGAAGTAGGTATGTTATAAACTATTTTGTAGAATGTATCCCATTTTATAGAAAAGGTGCCCGAGGCTCAGAAAGGCCCCCTGATATTGTGGAGCGAGCACACAAGTCCATATCAATCTGACTCCAAAGACTGTACTCTCAGCCACCACCCTGTAGTGCCTCCTAGCATAACTGGGACTATGAGGAATAACTACTCTCCAATAATTTTTTAAAGAGCACAGTAGAAATGCTTTGGTCAAAATAACTACCATTCATTGGGCCTTCAGTACATGGTGGGAACTGCTAGGAGCTTTGTGTAAATCTCTTATAACGTTCTCATAGGGTAGGTATTCACGTTCCCATTTTACATGTTAGTGGCTCGATGACACAAAAGACAAAACAAAATCCTGGGCTCAATCCAGGAGTAAGAGACCTTGGCAATTCAGCTGGACTATGTACAGTGCAAATTTGGCAGCATTCAAAAGTCTTACTGCTACAGCTCTGTTATTTATTATTATCAGAAATAATAACTATGGCATTTATTGAGCCTGGAATGCCACATGCTTTAGGGCTCCCTTCCTGGTAGGCTGTGGTCATGCTTTGGGGATGTCAGCCTTCCAAAAATGTGGTTCCTGTGATTTCCAGACTGCCTGGGGCTCCATGTGTGTGTGTGTGTGTGTGTGTGTGCGCGTGTGTGTGTTGGCACACACCCCACGATGTGTGTCTGTCACACTGCAGGGAGCTTTCCTTCATTTAAACAGCCAATTAAAACCCACTTTGGCACTTAACGCATGTCACTGCTTCTCGGCACTCAGCTGGCTTCCCAGCAGGCCTTTAATTTGATAAAGAGCTTCTAATAACGACTAACAGAGGGCCCGGTAAGTTAATTAAACCTTGCCCTTTATTTTGCTTTCAAGGTGTGCCTCCTTGTAAAAGCCCAAGGTTTGTGCTTGCAAATGACTTTAGACAATGTTCCATGCTTCAATGAGAAAAGTATGTCTGCCATGTCCTGGCAAGTTACTCTTAAAGTCTCAATTTCAGCATCATGTCAGGCTTTCACGGAGGCCAGAAGCAGATGGAAAAAAACTTCTGCACCCAATTGTAGGGAGGCCAGAGTTAGCAATGGAAGATGAGTTTCCTCTGAGAGTACAACGCTGAAAGATGAGCTGGCTGTCATATCGAACTCCATTTATCCCATTTCTTTAAAGTAATCTGAGAGTCCAGATGGGTTGTATAAACAGAAGAGGAGGTTCCTGGGAGTTCACTAGCTTAATGAAGCCCGTATGTTTGACTCATGTAATAAGTATTTAATCATGCTGATGAAATTCATTTAAACTCCAGCCACACACGCTGTTGCTGAAGCCCAGATAATACCCTACATCACTCGTGCTGGCAGCACTGGAGCGAGACAGGTGACAAAGAAAATTGTGGCATTTCACAGGGTAAATGGGCTTTGGAGGGTCTGCAGGGGAAAGATAATGAGCCATGGGGGGCTGACTTGTTCGGCCATTGCCTCTGAGTCCTTGGAGGTCCCCTCTGTACCTGGCCATGGTGAGGTGCTAATGGCAGGGTAATAACTCACACATGCTTGCTTCTTCCTTTCTGAGTAATCGACGCAGAGAAGGTGTACCCATCAGGAAGCTTTCTGCTGCAAGTAACAGAAACCTCAACTCCACTAGCTTGAACAATCTGGAATTTTTCTGAATACATATTACCAGAAGTCCTAATATAAAGTGCTGCAAGATCTGGTTATTTCAGCAGCTTGAGCATATCCTCAAGGCCTCTGGTCCTTTCCCTATCTCTGTGCTGTTGTTCACGATGTGGTCAGTTGTGGTCCCAGTCCAGAATATTGTCTGCTCATAGGCCAATGACTGCCAGTGAGACGATGATATGGTTTGGGTGTGTCCATGTGTTGAATTCCCATGTGTTGTGGGAGGGATACAGTGCAAGGTAATTGAATCATGGGGGCAAGTCTTTCCTGTGCTGTTCTTGTGATAGTGAGTAAGCTTCATGAGATCTGATGGTTTTAAAATCTCTCTCTTTGCCTGCTGCCATCCATGTAAGACGTGACTTGCCTTGCCTTATGCTATGATTGTGAGGCTTCCCCAGCCACATGGAACTGTAAGTCCAATTAAATAGCTTTCCTTTGTAAATTGCCCAGTCTTGGGTACATCTTTATCAACAGCATGAAAATGGACTAATACAGATGGGATCACCATGATTGACTATTATCTCTGAGTGGCAATGGGGCAGTGTTGGTTCGGAGCCAGCTCCTACCAGCTCATGCAAGCTGATAGTGCACATCTCCTCCCAGCCTTGCATTTAGTGACTTCATGTTGGTAGCTTGAAATTGGGCATGATGGGACTATTTACACCACAGGAATTGGCCAACACTACATAGCAGGGCTTTTTCTCCTGAAAAGCCAGTTGGCAAACATTTATCTGCATATCACTGTGACAAGGTCACTTTCCTTATGGCTGGATGACCGAATAAAACCAGAGTTCTTCTAGCAAGGGAGAAAAATGGTAAGGACATTCAGAACGTGCAATAGACAGGGGAAACTATTCCTGACCTTCTTTTGACTAAAAAGCTGCCTGCTGTGCCAGCAAAAATTCGTGTACCAACCTGACCAAGCTTATCCATGGATGGGACTACCATTCCGATGTTTGTCTTGCTCTGAATGTCTGCTTGTCACCTGCTTGGGTTATTGACTGTGATTCTGGAAATCGTTGTTGTACACAACCTCTCTGACTTTGTGGTTTTCTCTACCAGGTTAACAATGATAGCCATAGGTGCTTTTTTGTTGTCCTTACTGGAGTGACAGCCATGTATAAAGTTATAGTCAAGGAGAACTTGCAGAAAACCATGAGGCCAAGACTAGGAATGATACAAAGGAGCAGAAGTCCCCAAGGCGCTACAGAGCCTTCCATGACTCAGTCGCTGATCAACAGCACCTTGTTGTAGCTGTACATTGAAACTGGATATCTTCACAGCTTTGGAACTTTTAAGTCTCCTGAGCATTGTTTTTAAATACAAATAAAATCTGGCTTTAAAAAAAAAAAAGAAAGAAAGAAAAAGAAAAGCATCTGTGCTCTTCACAGCCCTGATTCCCCATACACACCCTGTCTCCATGGGGTCTGCACTCCTGATGTGTTACCTCCCTGAAAGCAGGGATGCATAGCTTTTATATCCACTTAGTTACAGACATTGCACTAGGTAAACCCCCACTTCTAACACACAAGAATACACACAGTTGCCCTCTCCGAGCACACACACCCTTCCTGCCCATTTCGATGGGAGACAGAAAATCACCAAGCCTTGGAAAGTAGGTTACAGGGGGTGACTCCCCCCACCCAATGCCAACCAGTGATGGGTGAATGGTGGGCATGGAGGGCAGAGGAGCCCCTGATAGAAGTAGCTCCTGGAGCAATATCAGATGTTTCCCCTTCTCCCCTTCTCCCTTTTCCCACAGCAATGTGTCTCCCCCTCTTTCTCCTGGAGGAGAGAGTTTGGCCAAGCAAGGATAAAGTTCTTGGTGGGCAAACTCTTTTTTTTTTTTTTCTGGGGTTGACAACATCTCCCCCAGAAAGGCTTGGGTTGCCCTCTGCTCATTCTCTTTGGAAACACAGCACTCGCAGTCTGAGGAAGACTGAAGCAACTTACAAATGGGAGAACCCAAAGTGCCCTCAAAAGTGTCCTAAAAGAGCCTGCTCAAGTAGGAAGCACTTGTCTTGTTGGTTGGCTTCATTTTTCTTTCTTTCATTTTTGTTGCTGTTGTTTTTGTTTTGAGATAGGATCTGGCTCTGTCACCCAGGCTGGAGTGCAGTGGCAAGATCATGGCTCACTGCAGCCTTGATTTTCTGCACTCAAGCAATCCTCCCACCTCAGCCGCCCAAGTAGCTGGGACTACAGGCACACACCACCAAGCCCAACTGGCTTCATTTTTCTACCAAAATTAAATAACTTCTCTAAGAAGCTTTTGATTTCTTTTCAGCTAATATGATTCTCCACACTTAGTGGGCATCAGAGTCACCTAGGAGAGTCTGCTAAGATGGCAGTTTCCTGGGCTGTTCTTCTGGTAATGTGGTTCAATAGTTAGGGTGTTGGGACCAGAAACCTGCACTTTTAGCAGGCATTCTCCACCACCCTTGACCCCACCTCTCAGTGACTCTGAAGCAAGTTGTCTGAGAAGCCCTTCCATGAATGGGAATAAAATGTTCCCTTTGGTGGTCTAATCCAGAAGTTGGCAAACTGCAGTACACTAGCTAAGAAAGGCTTTTATAGCTCTGAATGGTTAAAGAAGTCAAAAGATTATCTTGTAATATTAAAATCATGCAAAATTCAAATTTCAGTGTTCATAAATAAAGTTTTACTGGAACACAGCCACACTCTGATTATGTCATGTTTGTGGCTGTCCTCACACTATAGCAGCAGAGTTGAGTCATTGTGACGGAGATCATATGGCCTGCAAAGCCTGAAATATTTACTATCTGGCCCTTTACAGAAAAAGTCTGACAACCCCTGGTCTAACATGTTCCATTATCTCTCAATTCCCTAGCAGGAGGGCTTCTGATGAGTTAGTTCTGAGCCACTGGCCACATCAGAGCCTTGCAGCCTTAGCAATAATCTGCAGCTTTACATTATTTGGCTCAAGGACTGAAAACAAAGGCCAGGTGTCTTTCTGAGTACAAAAGAGCCCTAGAGAGATGGTGAGTAGAGCAGGTAGTGGTGTGTTTCTTAGTGATACGCTGCAACCCACCCAACCAGTAACCATCGTGCCATGATCCATGGAGCATCGACTCTGTCCACACCACGTGCATGCCCACGGTGGGGGTCAGTGGGAAGTGGATGCAAACACACACATCTCGTGACCCCTGCCCCCCTGGAACTTATACTTTAGCTGAGAAGAAAACACAGAGGACTTCTAGGCAGGGCAAAAACAGTGGTGGCTCCATTTCAAGCTGTGGGGCTTTTCTCAAATCAGGTCAGAAATGTGTTCAAACATTTACCATCCCAGGTCAAAACTCTATGAAGTCAGTGTCCTCCATGAAAGAGAAAACCATGAAGGAGAGCTTCCAGGACTGCAGGCGTTGCCTTGTCACCCTGGCAGGTCCCATCCAGGCAGTATGTGTTGGCAGAATGCCTCTGATGAGTAGGGCCCAGCATGGGAACTTAAGGAAGAAGGGCACTCGGAGAGAGGGCTGAGCCAAGAGGACAGAAAAACACACAGAGGAGGTGATTTTGAGAAGAGTAGCAGCGGGGAGGACATGGAAGTGGGGAAGGGGAGGATGAGCGAAAAGAATGGCTCAGCTCCTGGTGGGGTTGGGCTCGGGTGTTTAGGCTGAGAAGGTAGAGTGGGTCATATTGTGGAGGGCTCTGAGTGCCAGAGTTAGAAACTGGTACATACGGAAATCCACGGGAAAGGAGGATCCATGAACAGGTTTTTAAATATAAACTTTATGTTAAAGTATAACATATAAAATAAGGGCACAAATGACAGGTGAATTTCCAGAAGGTAAGAACATTCGTCTAACAGTGGGTCCATTACCTGCAATACGCCTACCTGTGGGGATTCTCCTGTTCCTGAAACTTATATTCAGTTTGTAATAACAGTAATCACCATGACTTACACTTACATAGAATGTTTTGATTTACAAATTTTATTTATGTACCTTAAGTCTCTCAACACCGTGTGATGGGTACTATTACTATTATTTTTATTTTACAAAGGCATAAAGCAATAAGATCATGTGAGTATTAAGCAGAAGAATTTGGACTCTACACTTTGTATTCTTACCCCATTATTGGTGCAGCCATTAAGATAATGTAGATAGATATTTATTCATATAAGAACATGATCAAAATATATTATGAGGTTAAAGAATAAGATATGGAAGGGTTATGTAGTATGTATCTTATGGAAAATATAATAGAGCAGTAAAGGATACCAGAGTCAAATCATCTGTGTTTAAACCCTGGCCCTGACACTTACTAGCTGTGTGACCTTAGACAAGTCATGCAAATTCAGAAAGGCTCACTTTTCTTTTTCTATTTATTTATTTTCTTTTTCTTTATTTTTTTCTTTCTCTCTTCCTCGCTTTCTTTCTTTCTCTTTCTCTCCTCTCTTTTTTTCCTTCTTTCTTTCATTCATTCTTTCTTTCTCTTTTTTTTCTTTGAGACAGGGTCTCACTCTGTCACCCAGGCTGGAATGCAGTGGCACAATCATGACTCACTGCAGCTTCGACTTCTCAGGCTCAGGTGATCCTCCCACCTCAGCCCTCTAACCCTCAAGTAACTGAGCCTCACTTTTCTTATCTGCAAAATGGTAATAATAAGTGTCAGGCCTCTGAGCCCAAGCTAAGCCATCATATCCCCTGTGACCTGCATGTACACATCCAGATGGCCGGTTCCTGCCTTAACTGATGACATTCCACCACAAAAGAAGTGAAAATGGCCTGTTCCTGCCTTAACTGATGACATTATCTTGTGAAATTTCTTCTCTTGGCTCATCCTGGCTCAAAAGCTCCCCTACTGAGCACCTTGTGACCCCCACTCCTGCCCACCAGAGAACAACCCCCCTTTTTCCTTTACCTACCCAAATCCTACAAAACGGTCCCACCCCTATCTCCCTTCGCTGACTCTCTTTTTGGACTCAGCCCGCTTGCACCCAGGTGAAATAAACAGCCTTGTGTCTCACACAAAGCCTGTTTAGTGGTCTCTTCACACATACCGGAGTGAAATTTGGTGCCATGACTCAGATCGGGGGACGTCCCTTGGGAGATCAATCCCCTGTCCTCCTGCTCTTTGCTCCATGAGAAAGATCCACCTACGACCTCAGGTCCTCAGACCAACCAGCCCAAGAAATATCTCACCAATTTCAAATCCGGTAAGTGGCCTCTTTTTACTCTCTTCTCCAACCTCCCTCACTATCCCTCAACCTCTTTCTCCTTTCAATCTTGGTGCCACACTTCAATCTCTCCCTTCTCTTAATTTCAATTCCTTTCATTTTCTGGTAGAGACAAAGGAGACATGTTTTATCTGTGGACCCAAAACTCCAGCTCTGGTCATGGACTTGGGAAGGCAGCCTTCCCTTGGTGTTTAATCATTGCAGGGACGCCTCTCTGATTATTCACCGAGGTTTCAGAGGTGTCAGACCATGCAGGGATGCCTGCCTTGGTCCTTCACCCTTAGCAGCAAGTCCCACTTTTCTGGAGGAGGGGCAAGAACCCCAACCCCTTCTCTACATGTCTCTACCCCTTCTCTGCTTTTCTGGGGGAGAGGCAAGAACCCCTCAACCCCTTCTCCTTCACCCTTAGCGGCAAGTCCCGCTTTTCTGGGGGAGGGGCAGGAACCCTGACCTCTTATCTCTGCACCCCGATAACTTATTTCCGCATCCCAACCTCATACTCTGCACCCCAACCCCTTATTTCCATGCCCCAACCCCTTCTCTGCTTTTCTGGAGGGGAAGAACCCCCCACTCCTTCTCCGTGTCTCTACTCTCTTTTTTCTGGGCTCACCTCCTTCACTATGGGCAAGCTTCCACCTTCCATTCCTCCTTCTTCTCCCTTAGCCTGTGTTCTTATGAACTTAAAACCTCTTCAACTCTCACCTGACCTAAAATCTAAGCATCTTATTTTCTTCTGCAATGCTGCTTGACCCCAGTACAAACTCGACAGTAGTTCCAAATAGCCGGAAAATGGCACTTTCAATTTTTCCATCCTACAAGATCTAAATAATTCTTGTTGTAAAATAGGCAAACGGTCTGATATGCCTGATGTCCAGGCATTCTTTTACACATCAGTCCCACCCTAGTCTCTGTTCCCAATGCAACTCATCCCAAATCTTCCTTCTTTCCCTCCCGCCTGTCCCCTCAGTCCCAACCCCAAGCATTGCTGAGTCTTTCTAATCTTCCTTTTCTACAGACCCATCTGACCTCTCCCCTCCTGGCCAGGCCTGGCTAGGTCACAATTCTTCCTCAGCCTCTGCTCCTCTACCCTATAATCCTTTTATCACCTCCCCTCCTCACACCCAGTCCGGCTTACAGTTTCGTTCCGTGACTAGCCCTCTCCCACCTGCCCAGCAATTTCCTCTTAAAAAGGTGGCTGGAGCTAAAGGCATTGTCAAGGTTAATACTCTTTTTTCTTTATCCGACCTCTCCCAAATCAGTTAGCCTTTAAACTCTTTTCTTCAAATATAAAAAACCCAGCCCAGTTAATGGCTCGTTCAGCAGCAACCCTGAGACGCTTTACAGCCCTAGACCCTAAAAGGTCAAAAGGCCATCTTATTCTCAATATACATTTTATTACCCAATCTGCTCCCAACATTAAATAAAACTCCAAAAATTAAATTCCAGCCCTCAAACCCCACAACAGGACTTAATTAACCTCACCTTCAAGATGTACAATAATAGAGTAGAGGCAGCCAAGTAGCAATATATTTCTAAGTTGCAATTCCTTGCCTCAACTGTGAGACAAACCCCAGCCACATCTCCAGCACACAAGAACTTCCAAACACCTAAACTGCAGTGGCCAGGTGTTCCTCCAGGCCTGCCTCCCCCAGGAGCTTGCTACAAGTGCCAGAAATCTGGCCACCAGGCCAAGGAATGCCCGCATCCCAGGATTCCTCCTGAGCCATGTCCCATCTGTGCAGGATCCCACTGGAAATTGGACTGTTCAACTCATCTGGCAGCCACTCCCAGAGCCCCTGGAACTCTGGCCCAAGGCTCTCTGACTGACTCCTTCCCAGATCTTCTCAGCTTAGTGGCTGAAGACTGACACTGCCCAATCGCCTCAGAAGCCCCCTAGACCATCACAGACACCGAGATTTAGGTAACTCTCACAGTGGAAGGTAAGTCCGTCCCCTTCTTAATCAATATGGAGGCTACCCACTCCACATTACCTTCAAGGGCCTGTTTCCCTTGCCTCCATAACTGTTGTAGGTATCGACGGCCAGGCTTCTAAACCTCTTAAAACTCCCCAACTCAGGCCGGGCGCAGTGGCTCACGCTTGTAATCCCAGCACTTTGGGAGGCTGAGGCGGGTGGATCACAAGGTCAGGAGATCAAGACCACGGTGAAACTCCGTCTCTACTAAAAATACAAAAAAAAAAATTAGCCGGGCACGGTGGCAGGCGCCTGTAGTCCCAGCTACTCGGAGAGGCTGAGGCAGGAGAATGGCGTGAACCCGGGAGGCGGAGCTTGCAGTGAGTCGAGATTGCGCCACTGCACTCCAGCCTGGACGACAGAGAGAGACTCCTTCTCAAAAAAAAAAAAAAAAAAAAAACCTCCCCAACTCTGGTGCCAACTTAGACAATACTCTTTTAAGCACTCCTTTTTAGTTATCCCCACCTGCCCAGTTCCCTTATTAGGCCAAGACACTTTAACTAAATTATCTGCTTCCCTGAGTATTCCTGGACTACAGCCACATCTCATTGACGCCCTTCTTCCCAATCCAAAGCCTCCTTTGCATCCTCCTCTTGTATCCCCCCACTTTAATCCACAAGTATAGGATACCTCTACTCCCTCCTTGGTGATCGATCATGCACCCCTTACCATCTCATTAAAACCTAATCACCCTTACCCCACTCAATGCCAATATCCCATCCCACAGCACTCTTTGAAAGGATTAAAGCCTGTTATCACTCGCCTGTTACAGCATGGCCTTTTAAAGCCTATAAACTCTCCTTACAATTCCTCCATTTTACCTGTCCTAGAACCAGACAAGCCTTACAGGTTAGTTCAGGATCTGCGCCTTATCAAATTGTTTTACCTATCCACCCCGTGGTGCCAAACCCATATACTCTCCTATCCTCAATACCTCCCTCAACAACCCATTATTCTGTTCTGGATCTCAAACATGCTTTCTTTACTATTCCTTTGCACCCTTCATCTCAGCCTCTCTTCGCTTTCACTTGGACTGACCCTGACACCCATCAGGCTCAGCAAATTACCTGGGCTGTACTACCGCAAAGCTTCACAGACAACCCCCATTACTTCAGTCAAGCCCAAATTTCTTCCTTATCTGTTACCTATCTCAGCATAATTCTCATAAAAACACACATGCTCTTCCTGCTGATCATGTCCAGCTAATGTCTCAAACCCCAACTCCTTCTACAAAACAACTACACCTTTCCTTCCTGGGCATGGTTAGATACTTTTGCCTTTAGATACCTGGTTTTGCCATCCTAACAAAACCATTATATAAACTCACAAAAGGAAACCCAGCTGACCCCATAGATCCTAAATCCTTTCCCCACTCCTCTTTCCGTTCCTTGAAGACAGCTTTAGAGACTGCCCCCACCCTAGCTCTCCCTGACTCATCCCAACTCTTTTCATTACACACAGCTGAAGTGCAGGGCGGTGCGGTCGCAATTCTTACACAAGGACCGGGATTGCATCCTGTAGCCTTTTTGTCCAAACAACTTGACCTTACTCTTTTAGGCTGGCCATCATTTTTCCTGCAGTGGCTGCTGCTGCCGCCCTAATACTTTTAGAGGCCCTTAAAATCACAAACTATGCTCAACTCACTCTCTACAGCTCTCATAATTTCCAAAATCTATTTTCTTCCTCACACCTGACGCATATACTTTCTGCTTCCCAGCTCCTTCAGCTATACTCACTCTTTGTTAAGTCTCCCACAATTACCATTGTTCCTGGCACAGACTTCAATCCAGCCTCCCACATTATTCCAGATACCACACCTGACCCTCATGACTGCATCTCTCTGATCCACCTGACATTCACCCCATTTCCCCATATTTCCTTCTTTCCTGGTCCTCACCCTGATCACACTTAGTTTATTGATGGCAGTTCCAACAGGCCTAATCGCCACACACCAGCAAAGGCAGGCTATGCTATAATACAAGCCACCAGCCCACCTCTTAGAACCTCTCATTTCCTTTCCGTCATGGAAATCTGTCCTCAAGGAAATAACTTCTCAGTGTTCCATCTGCTATTCTACTACTCCTCAAGGATTATTCAGGCCCCCTCCCTTCCCTACACATCAAGCTTGAGGATTTGCCCCCACCCAGGACTGGCAAATTAGCTTTACTCAACATGCCCCGAGTCAGATAACTAAAATATCTCGTAGTCTAAGTAGACACTTTCACTGGATAGATAGAGGCCTTTCCTACAGGGTCTGAGAAGGCCACCGCAGTCATTTCTTCCCTTCTGTGAGACGTAATTCCTCAGTTTAGCCTCCCCACCTCTATACAGTCTGATAACAGACCAGCCTTTACTAGTTAAATCAGCCAAGCAGTTTTTCAGGCTCTTAGTATTCAGTGAAACCTTTATATCCCTTACAGTCCTCAGTCTTCAAGAAAAGTAGAACAGACTAATGGTCTTTTAAAAACACACCTCACCAAGCTCAGCCACCAACTTAAAAAGGACTGGACAATACTTTTACCTCTTTCTCTTCTCAGAATTCAGGCCCGTCCTCAGAATGCTACAAGGTACAGCCCATTTGAGCTCCTGTATAGACGATCCTTTTTATTAAGCCCCAGTCTCATGCCAGACACCAGACAAACTTGGACTGTGCCCCAAAAAACTTGTCATCCCTACTATCTTCTGTCTAGTCATACTCCTATTCACCGTTCTCAACTACTCATACATGCCCTGCTCTTGTTTACACTGCCGGTTTAAACTGTTTCTCCAAGCCATCACAGCTGATATCTCCTGGTATCAGGCTCAGCATCCCCAAACCACCACTCTTAACTCTTAAAGTAAATAAATAATCTTTGCTGGCAAGGCTGTGCTGAACCTCATTAGGCACTCTCTAATTAGATGTCCTAGGTCCTCCCAATTCTTAGTCCTTCAATACCTGTTTTTCTCCTTCTCTTATTCCGTTTAGTTTTTCAATTCATACAAAACTGTATCCAGGCCATCACCAATAATTCTAAATGACAAATGTTTCTTCCAACAACCCCACAATATCACCCCTTACCACAAAATCTTCCTTCAGCTTAATCTCTCCCACTCTATGTTCCCACACTGCCCCTAATCCCGCTCAAAGCAGCCCTGAGAAACATCACCCATTATCTCTCCATACCACCCCCAAAAAATTTTCACCGTCCCAACACTTTACCACTATTTTGTTTTACTTTTCTTATTAATATAAGAAAACAGCAATGTCAGGCCTCTGAGCCCAAGCTAAGCCATCATATATCCTGTGACCTGCACGTACACATCCAGATGGCCGGTTCCTGCCTTAAGTGATGACATTCCACCACAAAAGAAGTGAAAATGGCCTGTTTCTGACTTAACTGATGACATTATCTTGTGAAATTCCTTCTCCTGGCTCATCCTGGCTCAAAAGCTCCCCTACTGAGCACCTTGTGACCCCCACTCCTGCCCACAACAGAACAAACCCCCTTTTTCCTTTACCTACCCAAATCCTATAAAACGGCTATCTCCCTTCTCTGACTCTCTTTTCAGACTCAGCCCGCCTGCACCCAGGTGAAATAAATAGCCTTGTTGCTCACACAAAGCCTGTTTAGTGGTCTCTTCACACGGACGCGAGTGAAAATAAGAATATGTATTCATCAGTTTTCACACTGCTGTGAACTACTTCCCTGAGATTGGGTAATTTATAAAGAAAAGAGGTTTAATTGACTCACAGTTCTGCATGGTGGGGGAAGCCTCAGGAAACTTACAGTCATGGTGGAAGGGGAAGCAGTCACCTTCTTCATAAGGAGGCAGGAGAGAGAACAAAAGAGGAACTCACAAACACTTATAAAACCATCAGACCTTGAGAGAACTCAATCACTATCACAAGAACGGCATGGGGGAAACTGCCCTCATGATCTAGTTACCTCTCTCCCTCGACACGTGGGGATTACAATTCGAGCTGAAATTGGGGTGGGGACACAGAGCCAAGCCATATCAGAATACATACCTCATGTGGCTATCATGTAGACTAATAAGGAAACCTATGCATGATAGGCAGAATAGAGGCCCCTCAAAGATGTCTACGTCTTTGGGATTCTGCTGTCAAGGCCTCATCCCAGCCACATAAATCCAGGTGAGGCTAAGAGGCGTGTTCTGAGCCTCTCAGGAGCAGAGGAAACCATTTGCAGCTGGTAGCTGCCTTAGACTCATCCGAGGAATTGAAGGGGTTGGTGTGTTCCTGCCTTGTCCCAGCCCATATTCTGGAAAATGCTTTATCTAAACAGCCTGGCTTTAACTGTTGTTTGGAATTTTGACTAATTTACCTAGTGCTCCTTAAATATCTGAATTCCCAATAACCCTCATAGAAGAAGGCTGTACAACTTACTAAGCACGCGAGAATTGAAATCATGTGTCCAATTCTTGGCTCTCCCTGTTACTAGTATGTGAACTTGGATAGTTATCTAATCTTCCTAAAGCTCAGTTTCCTCATCTGCAAAAATCAGGCAATAATGTGCTCCTGACAGGTTGTTGAGAGGATTCAATGAGACGATATAAATAAGGTACTTAGCACAGTGCCTGGCAGAGATTAAGTGCCCCAAAATGCTAGCATATATTACTAATCACCCACAGTATGCCATCACCCCGAGAGCAGGGGCTGCTGAAACAGTGCCTTGCCCACACCCAACAACATCCCCAACAACAGGGCCCCAACACATCCCATAGTCTCCAGCACAGTCTTGTGCACAGGCAGGCTACAGAAGCCCATGAAGGCCGCCAGAGAACAGAAAGATGAAGCCACATGCAGCAGCCTGGTAACCTTGGAGAAGCAGCCCCGGCATCCCGGAGACCTGACATGTCCTCCTGCTGCTGGCTGCCACATTTGGAGCTGAGACAATCAGCCTGGCTTACATCAGTTCTCTTGAGTGGATTGCGGAGGGGCTGCTATGGGTGAGGGCGGGTGGGCTTGGTGCCGGACCGACTGCTCACTTTTTCTTCCTTCCCCATGCATGACAGAGGAAAAGGGACTGGACTTCACAGAGTGATTGGTTGTTGCATTTTGTTTGTGATTTTTCATAGATGGCAGCCTCTCCTGGTAAATTCCCAAGCACTTCTTGGGGGTGTAAGTGAGTGAAGGCTCTTTGCCAAGGACCTCTGGCTCCCCAAGCTAGCGAGGCTGGGGGGCATTTCTAGTCTCCCTCCCACTCTGTCTTGGCTGTGCCTCTGCTACCCCCCCGACCCTGCGGACGCCACTGCCGTGATGTAGCCACAGAGCAATGCGAAGTCACCTGAGAAAAACAGAGAGATGGACAGCCATCTTCTTTCATTTTTGACCTCTTGGAGCAAAGACATGACTTTGAAAAAGCTCAAGGCCCTTCATTGTACAACACAAGCAAAGCAGGCTCAGGGCACCAGCTGCTTCATGATTGTTCTCTTGCTATGGAAGGCAACCCCAGCCCCCTGGAGTATCATGCCAAGAAATCAAGATGTATGGATTATTTGGATGGAAGGATGGAAGGAGGGAGGGAGGGAGGGAAGGAAGGAAGGAAGAAAGAAAGAAGGAAGGAAGGAAGGAAGGAAATAAGTAAGTTAGGTCAGGAAAGGAAAGTTTGACCTTGTAGTTTGGAGCCAGGTCTATTCTAGATAGGCAATATATCTGGGCAACCAGCAAAGCCATCGAGAGAGCCCTGTGGCTGATGCTGTGGCCCAGGCACCATATAAAGAGCTAAAAGTGCCAGTGAAATGGATGTGGCTGCTGACCAATAACCATCATACCCTGACAGCAGGTGCAGGGGGCAGAAGGACAAGTGGAACCTCTTTGTCTTGTCATTGCAGACCAGAGTGCCCACAGTGATGTGAAACCTATTTGTCCTGGAGGAGGAGGGAGAAGGAGGGAAAGGGAAAAAAACAACTGGCTCGCTCTGGCTCCATAAATCACTGGAAGGGAGAGCCCTTGCCTGGTGAAGTTGGAGATTCTACCTGGAAGCTCCCTGATGGTGCACTGAGTATGGGTGTCATAAATCACCAGGGCTCTTCCAATGGCAGCCCTGCCCACTGGTCCATTGCAAAGGTGCTGGTTGTTTTGCTGGCAGCTGATGCAGTGCACTGTCCCAGAAAGCCAGGGGCAGGTGTCTGCCAGGCCATGGACGCAGGCCTACTTTGTGTGCTTCCCTTGGGTGTGATGGGGGGAGAGCGGCGGTGGATTGCTGTCCCTGGGAACTTGGCCCGGTGGCCTGGCATAGCCGGAATGTCCTTGGCCAGCTCTTTGTGAACAGCCAGAGGCAGTCAGGAGATGCGTCTCATGATCAGATGGCCTGGGCTTGCGGAGTCTTTTTCCCAGGTTTCGGAATCATCTGAGGTCACTTGAGTGTCCTTGCTGTCCTTGTTAGATCCCTCAGGTAGCTCTCTGAGTTCTAATTGTTCAGCTTGTGCTGATTTTGTTTAGCCTGAATGGGCGTGCCCCAGGGGTAGATGTGTCCACATGGACCTTTAATAGTTTACCTCATTGTCCCATCCATCAAGGAGAGGGGCCATCCCCCCAAAAACGGACAATAGCTGCCCCCTTTTACCTCCCCAGGTGGGCTACATATATCCCCACCCCCACTCCTCATCACCCTCAGAATCACATCGCTGCTCACACACCTGCAATGCCTCTTCCATCTGGCAAACACTTGCCAATGCTACCAGGCCCTCTTTGAATGTCCTGACTTCTGGACCTCCCATGACATCTCTCATCACCACCTACCAGAGAATCAATAAGAGCACTTCTTTCCTTCATTTGTTTAGTAAATAATTATTAAGCCTCTACTATGTCCCGGATGCTGTCAACACAGGAGAACACAACATGGATGCAGCCTCTGCCCTCACGAAGCCAGTGGATTAGAGACACAATACACATAATAAATAAGACGGTTCCTTCAATTCGTGTTTTCAAGGAAATAAACAAGAAGCTGAGAGCAAATAATGCAGTTTAAAGTACAGAAGCTGCTATAAAGGGGGTGACAGAAGAAGCCTCTGAGGAAAGGACATTTCAGCGGACACTGAAGATGGAAAGGAACAGGCTGTGCGTCGTACAGCGAGAGGAGCGGTCCAGGCAGAGCGGGCAGTTTGTGCAGAGAGAAGATCAGGAAACAAGGGGGACAGGGACCCCTGTGTGAGGGGAGGGGAGCACATGGTCTTGGGAAGGAGGTGGGTAGAAGTCTCTGCCCATGTGCGCCCATCCTTTGGCGATTGCCTCTCCCTTGGCAGGTCTTTCATATTCGCCCCATTGGTTTACTGCCCTGGCCTCCACACTGAGTATGAGCCCTTCCAGGGCAGGGCTGCGTCACATCCTGTGTGCATCCTTGCCCATTCGATGAGTCACAAGTAGACGAGCTGCCTATTGGGCCCTGAACACCTGAGTAGGTTTCATACCTGCCTGGCCTCTCCCCTCTCCCTCCCTCCCAAAGGTAAACCAGAAGTCACTGCTGGCCCCTCCTGTTGGAGAAGGGGATGCGGAACCAAGTGGCTGGAGGAACTGGCCTGACTTTCATCCTGAGATAACCCTGGCACCTGAGACACAAAGTCCACAGGCTTGGAACTGCTGCAGACTCTGGGTGCTTTTCCAGCTGCTGGTGATACCAGGGGTTCTCAGCAAGGCTGAGCACCTTTTATGGACTCCCCCTGTCTTGCATGCATGCCTGGAACTTGTGATCAGTTTCTGTCGATTGTTTAGAAAGTGTTACCATATATAATAGCTGGTAAGAACAGAAAATGACATGTGCTCATCAACATAGGATTAGATGTGTGGCAACCAGCATTGATCAGATACACACTTTCCATTTCAGTTCACCACGTGTTTCTGTGTCAGGCACAGGGTTGCCAAGAACAATGTGGTCCCTGCCTTAGAGAGACTATGGTCTGGTGGAAAAAAAAAAAACAGATTTGTGAACAATTAAATGCTAGAAAATATTTTATTTTATTTGCTATGATGTAGACTTCAGTTCAGCTTACAGATAATCAATTTTACCTGGGGAGGAAAGGAGGATTAGGGGGTATTGGAAGGGTTTCCATGCAGGAGAAAGTGAGTTCACATGAACCAAGCAGACAGGAGAGAGAAGGCCCTTCAGGGAGAGGGAGCAGTGTGAGCAAAGTGGCAGGAAATGATTTGTTTGTTGCATTAACTGTAAGAATATTTGACAAGGTTTGCGAGTCAGGGGCCGGGGCAGCGGTCAGGCTATGGAGGGATTTGTGTGCTGGGCTCAGGAGCTTGGGCTTGATCCCACTGGCATAGGGAGCACCGCTGAAGAGCTTTAGGTAGGAAAGGGGGTGGTAAGGTCATATTTACCTCAGGGAGAGATTGCTGGACTGGCAGTGTGGAGACTGGAGGAGAAGAGTTCAACTCAGGAGGCCAGGCAATCGGTCCCGGCACAAGTGAGAACTGTCACTGGGCGTAGCCAGGGGCTGGGAAAGAGGGAAGATTCTAGAGGCCTGAAGGAGTTGGAGTCAGCAGGACTGAATGCTGCATTGGAGATGGAGAAAGAGGAGAAGTGAGGGGTTAAGGCCAGGCTGTCGGGGTTCTCCTGCAGGAGACAGTGAAAGCTTTAATGAGGCAGAATGTAGAGGAAGGAGCAGATTTGGCATCCAGTTTGGACAGCTTGAGTTGGTCATACTCAGCACCAGACTTAGATCCTGGCAAGGGGTCTCTTCCATAGGCCCCACATTTTGGGGGCTCCATTCTAGCCCTTCCTGGGTCATACCACTTTCCATGAGCAAGACAAGTTAGTGGGACCACGGAGATGGGCCCACCTGGATCCAGCAAGGCCTTCTTCTAGAACTTGCTCCAGGTAACAAGCCTGGGGGTGCCCAGTCCAATGACCCCAGCCTGTGGCTTCTTCCCGGGTGTGTCCTCTGAAAGATGGCCCACATTTCTGATGTGCACTCCCCAGCTTCCAGCAGTGGCCAAGTGGCAGTTTTCTGGTGGGCTCTGGAGATGCAGCTTGGATGTGCAGCCTGGGTTGTCCACACATGTACCTGTGTGCAACTCCTCTTGTAGTGGGACAGAGTAGGGGTTTGGAAGACAAGAGGGCTCCATTTATCTCCCACAAATATGAGGGACAGACCTGGAGACAACCTGCAGGGTTATCTGAAATCTTCTCTTTTCCAGACTAATTATAGTATCAGCCCCCTGCCTCACCTAAGCTGATCTGACTCCATTTCCAGATCCCTCATCATCCTGTTACCCTCCTTTGAATTGACTCTAAATTTTACATAATGAGGAGGCACACAGATAGCTGCTGTTATGAACTCTACAGTCAGGGATAACCGGAGCGCGTGGAGTCAGTTACACTTGCTGCATCCCCAAGGGCACTGATGGAGGCAGAGGTGAATCCAGGATACCTTAGCGGGTGGGAGAGACGGGAGCTACCTGGGGAAGGGTTTGGAGCTGGCAAGATGTAATTCAGAGGAGCAGATAATGAGCAAAGGACAGAGAGAAAGGCATAAAGGCAGTCAGGACTTGCCTTTCATAGGATTCCAACAAAGACAAAGGAAGGGTCTGCTTTGCTTTCAAGCCTGTGGTCCTCACCCAGACTCCCCTGCAGGGTATCCCCTTAGTCTCTTTCATGAAGGCCAGTAGGTCTCCTTCACCCTTTTTCTCTGCTCTGATTACAACACAGAGCCTTCTCTTTGGGAGCAATAGCCATCTGGATTATCTTCTCTTCGTCTGGCCCCCTCATCAACTCATCATCTTTTTAATAATATCATCTGAAAACATATCCTTTCTCATTTGTTTCTTAATTTCCCCATTCTCCAGTGACTTTTCTCTCCTCCCTTTCTCTGAAACCTTATTCTTATTACTTTATAGAACACTGGGGGATAGATTGCCTAGAAAATATGTACTGGAAAGTAAATGCATATGGCGATATCTATGAATTGCCCAGATCCAGTCCATCTGTGCAATGTCACAGGCCCAGCTGTTTATTTGTGCATGGTGCAATTGCAATGGCTTTGTGACATGGGCACTGGCTTACAAACTACTCTGGTGCTGGTCAGGAGCTTCATGTGCACAGTTAACCTTAGATCACTGTGATTAATCAGAGTGCAGCCATGGTAGATCACAGGCTAGTGCCCTGGCAAGGCCAGCAGGAGCACTCCTCCAGCCTGAGCAAGTGGGGAGCAGATTTTAATTCCAGGCTGTTAGGTGCTGCCTGACATTGGTGTCCCTGTGGTGTTTCATAAGCCCTGACAGTTCCTCACCATTGTTTTAGGGAAAGCAGGCACTCCTCTCGCTTTACCACCCCATTGCCTTCCCTGGAAATGAACACTCTCTCCCCACTTTGAATCTTGTGCAATAAGGAAGGAGGGGAAATGACTGCACATTCCAAAAAGGTCAAAGATGGTCTGAAAGCAAAGGATGCACGCGTCTGCATCATTTCCAACAGCCCTTTGCAGTTCCTTTCAATTAGCTCAGTTTATGTTCCCCTCAGGTGGGGAGAAGCCCAGGATCACTCTGTCAACAGCTCTATCTATAGCAGAACCCCCATCCTTCACCCCGGCGTCTCCACTTGCACAACACTCGCTGACCCCGAGACTCAGCTGTGAGAATCAATCATCTCCTTCCAGAATTCATCATTCAGCAGCTGCGGGGCCTCAGCTATTTTTATCACCGCAGGAAGCTGGTGGCCAAGGACGTGCTGGGCTACCTTTGCAGGAGGTGTTGCTGTAGAAATGAGCTGCGGGTTGTCAGGGCAGCTGAGCCTCTGCCTCAAGGTTAAATCCAAAGTGCCTGACCTGGAACAGGAGAGCACTTGATCTTCTTTCATTCTGCAGCAAAGTGCCGCAGAGGCTTATGCTGGGGAAGCACATGTCCCAAGGAGGGGACACTGTGGAAGGACTCCGGGTGGGAGGGAGAGGCAAACAGAGTGGACATGTGTGGACATGTACCTGACTGGGAGGACATGTACCTCCTACCCAGACTGGGAAATGAGATATCTTAACCCTAGGCAGCTGGCTTCAATCACCTGCACAGTACCAGCCAAGGAATTCCCACTTTGCTGTGTTCCTACCAACCACCAACCCTTGTGGGGCACCTTCTATGTGCCAGACCCCGGACTGGGGCTGAGGCTCCAGGATCTGCCCTGGAGTTGTCTAGAGTCTAGAGGAGAGGACAAATCAGACGCAGTATCACCAAACCCTGATGGCCCCTTGCTCCAGTCACCCCAGGTCGTTTGCTGTGTTCCAGGGGAGGAAGCCATGGGGCGTAAGAGCAGGTAACACGGAAGGATTTTCTATTTGTAAATGTCCATCCGATACTCTAAACAAGCTCCTTCAGCACAGGCCTCTGAGATAAGGCAGTATTTTTAGTTTGTTTAGAAATCATCTGGCTTGCTGGCTGTGCACATGTGTGCTTTGCTCACAAAGTGGGAAAAGCAGAACTCACCAGCATCCTAACAGAGAGAAGAGGGAAAGATGTCTCTGATTCCCTGGACATCTCTCATTTCAGAAAAGGAAAGAGGGGGTAGTGCTCTGAGGCTCTGCTGCTGTAAGCTTCTGTAGCCTTTAGGAAGGGGGAAAGCGACCCTATATTCTCTGCTGGAGGGATGGGGGGATGGGGAAATGGAGGCTCTTCATCTCTTCCAAACTCCAATTGTTACAGGAAAGGAGTCCCAATCCAGATCCCAAGAGAGGGTTCTTGGATCTCATGCAAGAAAGAATCAGGGCAAGTCTGCAAAGTGAAAGCAAGTTTATTAAGAAAGTAAAGGAATGAAAGAATGGCTACTCCATAGACAGAGCAGCCCTGAGGGCTGCTGGTTGCCCATTTTTGTGGTTCTTTCTGGATAATATGCTAAACAAGGGGTGGATTATTCATGCTTCCCCTTTTTAGACCATATAGGGTAACTTCCTGATGTTGTCATGGCATTGGTAAACTGTCATGGTGCTAGTGGGAGTGTAGCAGTGAGGATGACCAGAGGTCACTCTCTTGGCCATCTTGGTTTTGGTGGGGTTTAGCTGGCTTCTTTACTACAACCTGTTTTATCAGAAGGGTCTTTATGGCAGGGTCTTTATGTGCCGACCTCCTATCTCATCCTGTGACTTAGAATGCCTTAACCATCTGGGAATGCAGCCCAGGAGGTCTCAGCCTCATTTTACCAGCTCCTATTTAAGATGGAGTTCCTCTGGTTCAAACACCTCTGACACAATGACAGGAGAAATGAGTCTGGGTGGGTCCAGAAGTCCAGTTCCCTACTGAGCAGGGGAGAAGGCCAGTTTGCCCACCACCAACCACATCTGCTGAGGACAAGCTAGGGGTCGTTGCTGAGGGGTGCCTACCCAAAGGGCCCTTCCTGGTTATAGAGGTGGAATGAGAACTACCCCAGGGAAGGTTGCAGGGCTTGGGGAAAGAATTTGCTTTGAGCACTGGAGCCAGTGGGAGCCAGGCTATGGAGCAGGACAGGAGGTCCTGGGAGGTTTATCAACTGCCCTAGGGCCCTGGAGTCCCCCAAGGCCAAAAGCTCCTCACACCCTGGGCTCTCTGTGGCTCTGACTCTGACCAGATACTTTACTGCTCTAAAATAGTCTCTTCCATAGACAATGTCAAATTAGCAAACTGTTTAAAGAATAAAGTTACTCGACACTCTCATTTAGAGCTGGGGAGTGTGCAAACTGACATAATCTTTCTGGAGGGCAATTTGGCAATTATGGGACCTTAGAAATGGCAATTATGGGAGCTTAGAAATATTCACACTCCTCAAGCTAATGATTTCTGCTTTGTAAATTTCCCCAAAGCAAAGAATATCCAAAAATAGTGGAATGGAGAAATGAATAATGGTGCATCTATTTGATGAAATCCAGTGCTGCTAAATATTTAATGATATGGGAAAGTGCTAAAAATGTAACGCTCAATTTAAAAAGGCAGAATAAAGAATGTATGTAGAGTATGATCTCAAGATTTTTGTTATTGTAACAGTTGCTATAAGAACAGTCCTTATTTAAACAAAGTCCTTTATAAGCAACTTCCTTGCATTAGAAGGAAGACCGTAGGGGAGGGAGGCAAAGCAACAGAAGAGATGCTTTGGGGGCCGCTGGTGGGAAGGGTCGGGGGAGGGGCATGGAACCAACGGGGAAGCTGGGAGCCTGGAGGTGTGAGTCTGAGGCCTCCCGGGGTGAAGAAGTCACAGATACCCTGCCTGGTGGCTGCCTGTAGGGCACAAAGATGCCTGGTGTTTTGGCTGCTACTGTGGCTTCAAACTAACTCCAACTCCACCCCCTCCTAAAATTTTCAGTGAAGTCCACCTCATCAATAAATGATCTGTGTGAGTGCAGATTTAGGATAGAAACCCAGGGAAAGACGTACTCTCCATCTAAGTTTATGAAAAATGGAACAACACCAGGAAATTAGCTATAGAAATCCATGCTTGGGGGAAGGGGTGATCCTGAGGACTGAAGACCCCATGGAATTTCCAGAAGGCTTGGGGAGGACTTTAGACTTCTTCTGGAGGGCATGGAACAGGGTTGAGCCTCTCCAGCAGTGTGAGAGGCTGGGGAATCCTTGCTGATATCCAACATGGGTATAAATGGGCATATAGGCATATACAGATACAGGGCTGGAGGAACAGTGCCAGTACCCCGTGGCACTCCCTGGCAGTGGGATTATGGTGATATTTATTTTCCTTTCTATATAGCTTAGAATTTCTAATTCTTGTAAAACAAACACAGATTTTATAACTTTTTTTTTTAAGAGTCAAAGTTTCATTCTGTTGCCCAGGCTGGAGTGCAGTGACACAATCATAGCTCACTGTAACCTTGGACTCTTGAGCTTAAGTGATCCTCCCACCTCAGCCTCCCAAGTAGATGGGACTACAGGTGTGTACCAGCATGTCTGGCTAATTTTTTTATTTAGCCATGTTGAGACAGGGTTTTGCTATGTTGCCTAGGCTGGTCTGTAACTCCTGGGCTAAAGGGATCCTCCCACCTTGGCCACCCAAAGCACTGGGATTACAGCCATGAGCCACTGTACCCAGCCAGATTTTATAATTTTTAAAAAACTAATAAATGTACATACAAAGCACTGCCATTCTATGTTGCTTGTAGAGTCTGTTTCTGCCTCTGGGTTGGTGAGAAGCCTGTGGGCCCAGATCCTGCCACGGACTCAGACTCTTCATGTAACTGAGGTTAGTGCTGGGAGCCAGAGGCCCTGCCCACTCACTAACACACCAGTGATCACATGAGATCCCAAAGATGGAACTCAAAGACATATTGGACACCTTCCTGTCTGAGCTGCAGCCTGGAGCATTCTATGGGTCCCAGAACAGGGTCCATGAAGAGGAATGTATTTCCCTGCAAATTGAGGCGCAGTTGCAGTTGCTGGAAGGACATAATCAACCACGGCATCCTGGTTTCTCTGCCTCCCTTTGAGCTTCTCTGTTTATGCACATCTCCTAAAGGCTTGCAAGTCAAATGCCATTTCTTGCTGGTTTTTGTCTTTGAGTATCTTTCCTCTCCTAAAATAGAGCAGAAGCCTACAATGCAGGGTTAGTTTTCTTTCCTCCCTTCTTTTGTTGAAGGGAAATTCTGCACATAATACATAGAGAAGAAAATACAATCGACCCATATGATCACTGTGCTTTTGGGTGGACAAGGCAAATATTTCTGTCTTCGATGACAATACATATTTGTAATATCACACTTGGAGCTTTTCTGCCATTGCCTATGTGGGGATCTGAAAGTGTTTTCTCCTCAGCCATTCATCTTCAAACCATCTTTCAGGAAAAAGAGAGGAAATTGAGAAAAATTATTTGCAGGCTTATTTTTCTGAATGATGCCCTCAAACATTTTTTGACTGTGGCCCAACTCAGGCTTGGCAGAGGTCCCCACAGCCATCTCCCTCTGCCTGCTCCCTCTTTCCAGAAGAAAAACAAAACTCAGTGATAATAAAGAACATTAGAGGAACAGACAAGAACCTCTTATTTACTTTATAAAAATATTATAAACATTATATACATGACTTCATGTTATATTGTTTCTTATTACTCATTTTGCATAGTTTATTATTATAATTATTTAACAAATATTTTTATGTTGTATTCTATTTTAAAATGTAAAACAATATTTTAAAAGAAGTTTCGTAATGCTTAATGTTTCTTGGTAGGATTCAAGTAAATAGCCTTTGGTAGTGCATAATAATGTTTACAGCATTGGGCATGGTTTGCACATAAGATCTTGGCATTTGAGATTTCGTAATCCCTGCTCAGCCCTTCTAAGGAAGGAAACCACCTCTCATATTGTCTTTTGCCTATTTGCCTAATTTCTGCCTCAAAGAAAAGAAAAAGTAGGAGTTAAAGAAAAGGCAGAAGTGAAATTTAATAGTCAAACAACCCATCACCACACCCTAGGCCTGGTAGTTAAAGATCGACCCCTGACCTAATCGCTTGTGTTATCTATAGATTCCAGACACTGTATGAGGAAGCACTGTGTAACTCCCTGTTTGGTTCTGTTCTGTTCTATTCTGATCACCGGTGCGTGCAGCCCCTGTCACATAGCCCCTGCTTGCACAATGTATCACAACCCTTTCACATAGACCCCTTAGAGTTGTAAGCCCTTAAAAGGGACAGGAATCTTGACTTCAGGGAGCTCGGATCTTCAGATGCGAGTCTACCGATGTTTCCAGCTGATTAAAGCCTCTTCCTTCCTAAAACTGGTATCTGAGAGGTTTTGTCTGCGACTGGTCCTGCTACATTTCTTGGTTCCCTGACCGGGAAGTGAGGTGATTAATGGATGGCTGAGGCAGCCCGTTAGGCAGCTTAGGCCTGCCCTGTGGAGCATCCCTGTGGGGGACTCTGGCCAGCTTAAGTGACATGGATCCTGAGAGCGCTCCCAGGTAGGCCACTGCCCAGGTGGAACGCCTTGCCAGAGCAGTGTGTGGCAGACCCCCACAGAGGATTAACGCAGCGGCTGAACACTGGGAAGGAATCCATGCTTGGAGTCCTGACATCTGGAACACGGTAAGACCGGTCTTGGACCTTGCCCACTCCATCTGAGTGGAAGTATGGCCTGATCACCCACGGCATGCCTTTATCAGCACTTTGGTTTTGGTTTTGATTTTGACTGGATTTGAAATGTTTTGGTTTTGATTTCGGTTCTGACTTTTGGATTTGAACTGTTTTGGCTTTGATTTCGGTTCTGACTTGGCTCAAATTGCTTGATGAATGAGTAACTCCTTATCTGTCCTTTGGTTTTAGTTTTAATTTTGATCTGGTGTGAATTGCTTGGTGAGTGAGTGACTTTTTGCCCCTTTTGCGTTCCCTCTTTGTGGTAAGAGTGTTGTTTTGTCCCCTGAGAGAGGAAAATGGGTAAAACACAGAATAAGCCTACTCCGTTAGGAACTATGTTAAAGAATTTAAAGAAAGGATCCAATGGGGACTATGGAATTGCTATGACACCTGGAAAGCTTAAGGCTTTGTGTGAGATAGATTGGCCGGCATTAGAGGTGGGATGGCCATCAGAAGGAAGTCTAGACAAGTCCCTAGTTTCAAAGGTATGGCACAAAGTAACTGGTAAATCAGGACACCCAGATCAGTTTCCATACAGAGATACTTGGTTGCAGTGAGTTTTAGACCTGCCACAGTGGTTGAGAGGACAGGCAGCAGCAGTGTTAGTGGCAAAGGGACAGATAGCCAAGAGGGGGATCTCCTTCCACCTACTGAGTGAAGTCAGCTCCTAAGGTTCTGTCTGACCCAACATCAGAGGATGCATGGCAGGAAGCGGCACCAGTGGTGCCCCCCCTTACCGAGAAGAGAGACTCCCCACTACTGAGCCCACAGCACCTGAACCTCCACAGGACACACACACCCCTAGACCACCCAGAGTAGACAAGATAGGAAAGAGAGAGAGAGGAAAAGAGGCAAAGAGAGAGAAGAAGAGAGAGAGAAGAGACAGAGAGACAAAGAAGGAGTGAAAGACAGAGAGAGAAAGAGAGGCAGAGAGAGGAATACACAGAGACAAAAGGAAAGTCAAAGAGAGAGAAAGAAAGTCAAAGAGAGAAAGAGAAATATACAAATAGTTAAGAAAAACAACAACAACAACAGTGTACTCTATTCCTTTAAAAGCCAAGGTAAATTTAGAACCTTTAATTGATAATTAAAGGTCTTCTCCGAGACCCTATAACACTCCAATACTACCTTGTTGTCAGTGTAAACAAGGGCGTAGCCCGAAAGTACTGAGGCCACTGACAACCCATAGCCTTCCTGTCAACCTGTCAAAAATCCTTAACCCAGTACCCCTTGGATGGCCCAAATACATTCAATCTGTAGCGGCAACGGCTTTGCTAACAGAAGAAAATAGAAAAATAACTTTTAGAGGAAACCTCACTGTGAGCACACCTCACCAGTTCAGAACTATCCTAAGTCAAAAAAAAAAAAAAAAAATGGGTAGCTTACTAACTCAAAAATCTTAAAGTATGGGGCTTTTCTGTTAGAAAAAGAAGATTTAACATTAACCACTGATAATTCCCTTAACCCAGCAGGTTTCCTAACAAGGGATCTCAGTCTTAATTAATTACCATACAAATGTCTGACCAGACCTAGGAGGAGGAACTCCCTTCAGGACTGGATGATAGATGGTTCCTCCCGGGTGATTGAGGGAAAAAGACACAATAGGTATTTAGTAATTGATAGGGAAACTCTTGTAAAAGCAGAGTTAGGAAATTTGCCTAATAACTGGTCTGCTCAAAGTGCGAGCTGTTTCCACCCAGCCAAGCCTTAAAGTACTTACAGTACCAGGAAGGAACCGTCTATACCAATTCTAAGTTAATCTGGACTAAACAAGGTCTTATTAATAGCAAAGGATAATTGAAATCCCAAACTTACAAGGTTTTCAACAAAAGTAAAGTTTGCTAAAAGTTAACAGTGTAACATGTATCATCCTAACTTCTAATCTTACGGCCTTAGGCAGTCTAGTCCACAGACATGAAGGAAGTTCGCTTTGGAAAAGAATGGTTATCATCTTTAGGGGAAAAAAAAAAAGGCGGGCGAGGGGGAGAAGAATTTATGTAAAATAATGTTATATGGTAAATTTATGGTAAATTATTTTCCTAAAATAACTGGTTATTTAAAGAAAGGGATGTTTGCAAGAAGTCAGAAAGTTGAGGCATGTCGAAGAATTGTCTGTGAAAGTCATGAAAGAAAAAAAAGTGTGTTATAAAAAGGAATTTATGCAAGAAATGTTGTATAATTTAAAAGTAATTAGGCCTCCTGAATGTAAAACTACTGAAGAAACAGTTTATCTGCAAGGTGTATAAGGAAAGTAAACTATACTTTTAGTAAAAGGATTATAAGGAGGCATAAGAATGTGGATTTTTACCTATATTAAAAGGTTAAAAACAAATTTTTGTTTGGAAGGTTTAAGCAAGTTTTAAAACATTAATCGTAAAGAAAATTCTGTGTATAAACATATTGGCTAAAGTTAAAGGGGTATCATCCAGTTTTTCTGTGAACTGGACATTAAAATAAAAACACAATGGGTTTTTCTTAAAGCACTGACCTGCTCTTTAACAAAAATTATAAAAGGTTAAAAAGAGTCTATAAAAATCTTATCTTATGGTCAGACATTAAAAATTGAATAAATATGTCTACAAAGTTTTATTAAAACTAAGTTTAACATTAATAACACTAATATAAAGGTGAAATTTAGCTTATCTGGTATAAAATCATATAGAAAGCATTGTCAAATATAAAATGGTGTTTGGCTTTCTTTGGTCTAAAAACTAATAAAAATAGGTGCCAAAGGAAATTTCTCAGTAAGAAGGCACCAAGGACTATAAAGTCCACTGCTGATGTCTCCACATTTAAAACAAAGGTCAATTTCTTATAAATAATATACTTGGTTTGTTTTCCACTTTCCTTTCCCTTAAAACTAAAAGGCTTTTGGCACATGTACCACCCCTATAATTTCCAGTAAACCAGCACCAGCCTGAAGATCACATTCTCATCAAAAGGTGGAAAGAAGGAAAACTCGAGCCAGCCTGGGAAGGACCCTACCTTGTGCTGTTAACCACTGAGATTGCTGTTCCTGCAGCAAAAAGGAATGGACTCATCACACCCGAGTCAAGAAAGTGCCAACCCCTTCAGAGTCGTAGGCCATAGTCCCAGGAGAAAACCCTACCAAACTAAAGCTAAGAAAAATTTAACTCTTTCATCTATTGTATTACTCTTTTTTCTTTCCTTGCTCTATTGCTGACCATCTAGACATAACCAAGTCAATTTCACCTCAAACTATTGCATTTAATGCTTGTCTTGCTATACCCTGTGGGGACTTGCCAAGTCAAAGGCAGCTCTCTACTTCAGAAAAGTACCTCTGTCCCTCCTGACTCTCCTCAGACTAGGCAATAGTAAATTAGGACCATTTAATCTGAGGAGATTTTGATTAAGACTCCAGTGTCAACCAGGAGTCTTGCCCCCCAGTGTAGAGCTTTCATGCCATAGTTGGTCCAATGTTCTGTGGACCACTAAAGAGCAAGGATGGACTGCCCCAACTGGTTTTTGTGATTTCTTAAAACCATACATTCATTTTACTAGAGGATCATAGAAGTTAAAGACTTAAAACAAACTTTGACAATTAAGACAGGATACAAAGATGCAAACGCCTGGTTGGAATGGATCAAATATTCTGTCCGCATGTGAAACAAAAGCAATTGTTATGCTTGCGCACATGACAGGCCAGAGGCCCAGATTGTCCCCTTTCCACTAAGGTGGTCCTCCAGTCGGCCAGACATGGACTGCATGGTAGCTCTTTTCCAGGATTCTACAGCCTGGAATAATAAGTCGTGCCAAGCTCTCTCTGCTATATCGCGAAGTTCAGCACCTTGCAGGTCAGCCCCTGAGGGCCATCCAGCTTCTGTCTCCCAACACTAAGTTCACTTCGTGTCTCTCACGACAGGGAGGAAACTTAGCATTCCTTGGAGACCTGAAGGGATGCAGTGAGCTTAAGAATTTTCCAGAGCTTACCAATAAGTCAGCCCTTGTTCATCGCCAAGTGGATGTGTGGTGGTATCATGGTGGACCTTTACTGGACACTCTGCCGAATAACTGGAGTGGTTCTTGTGCTTTAGTCCAATTGCATATCCATTTCACCCTGGCATTTCATCAAACAGAGGGAGGGCAGGTAATAAAAGAAGGATGGATCCGGTTATCGGACAGAATAGCCATGCCACAACTGCTAGGAACTGCAGTCGTACTGGCTCTGCATGAGACCACCTGTGTAGGCCAAGAGTCACTTGAAAAGTTGTTAGGCCAATACTTCTACATCTCGCGTCTGTCAGCCACTTGCCATCTCGCGTAGTGCAGCAGTGTGTCACCTCCTGGCAGCACAATGCTGGGCAAGGTCCAACCGTCCCACCTGGCATACAGGCTTATGGAGCAGCCTCCTTTGAAGATCTCCAAGTAGACTTCACCGAGATGCCCAAATGTGGAGATCTCATCCCTAGGTTTGGACTGCCTTTACGAATTGGCTCAGACAACGGGCCGGCGTTTGTCACTGACTTGGTACAGAAGACAGCAAAGGTGATCGGGTGTAGATCAAGGATTAGAATGCAGCCCCCTTGCGGCCATGGTGAAAAGGACCCCAGACCGTTGTCTTGACCACTCCCACAGCCATGAAAGTAGAAGGAATCCCAGCCTGGATTCACCACAGCCGCATGAAACCCACAGCACCTGAGACCTGGGAGGCGAGACCAAGCCCGGACAATCCCTGCAAAGTGACTCTGAAGAAGACAACAAGCCCTGCTGCAGTCACACCCGGAAACTGACTGGTCCACGCATGGCCGAAGCATGAGGAAACTCACCATGGGACTTATTTTCCTTAAATTTTGGACTTGTACAGTAGGGACTTCAACTGATCTTCCTCAAACTAAGGACTGTTCCCAGTGTGTACATCAGGTCACTAAGTTAGGGCAAAAAGTTAAAAGTGTCTTTTTGTTCTATAGTTATTATAAATTGCTGGAGCTCTAAAAAGGACTTGTTTGTATAATGCCACCCAGTACAAGGTATGTAGCCCAGGAAGTGACCAGCCTGATGTGTGTTATAACCCATCTGAGCCCCCTATGGTCACAGTTTTAAAAATAAAATTAAGAACAGTCACCTGGTGAGGTCTAAACCATACTAAAAAGAATCCATTTAGTAAGTTTCCTAAGTTACAAATTGTTTAGGGCCATCCAAAATCTCCCTGGGACTGGGCAGCTCCAGCTGGACTACACTGGATATGCGGGCATAGAGCCTACACCAAGCTACCTGACCAACGGGCAGGTAGTTGTGTCATTAGCACCATTAAGCCATCCTTTTTCCTACTGCCCGTAAAAACAGGTGAGCTCCTAGGCTTCCCTGTCTATGCTTCCAGAGAAAAGAGGAGCATAGCCTTAGGCGACTGGAAAGATGATGAGTGGCCCCCTGAAAGAATCATACAGTACAATAGGCCTGCCACATGGGCACAAAACGGCTCATAGGGATACTGAACCCCCATCTACACGCTCAACCGGATTATACGGTTACAAGCTGTCTTAGAAATAATCACTAATGAAACTGGCAGAGCTTTGACTGTTTTAGCCCGTCAAGAAACCCAAATGAAAAATACCATCTATCAAAATAGATTAGCCTTAGACTACTTGCTAGCAGCTGAAGAAGGGGTCTGTGGAAAATTTAACCTAACCAATTGCTGTCTGCACATAGATGACCAAGGGCAAGTAGTTGAAGACATAAAGATATATACAAAGCTGGCACATGTGCCCATGCATGGGTTTGATCCTTAGTCCATGTTTGGAAAATGGTTTCCAGTGCTAGGAGGATTTAAAACTCTTATAATAGGAATTATAATAGTAATAGGAACCTGCTTGTTGCTTCCCTGTGTGCTGCCCTTGCTCCTTCAAGTAATGAAAAGTTTTGTTACTACCTTAGTCCATCAAAATACTTCAGCACAAGTGTACTACATGAATTACTATTGATCTGTCTTACAAAGAAAACCCAGACAGTGAGGATGAAGATGAGAACTCCCACTAATAAGTGAGATTCTCAAAGGGGGGAAAAAAGGAAGGAGACCACTTGTCATATTGTCTTCTGCCTAATTTCTGCCTCAAAGAAAAGAAAAAGTAGGAGTTAAAGAAGAGGCAGAAGTGAAATTCAATAGTCAAACAACCCATCACCACACCCCAGGCCTGGTAGTTAAAGATCGACCCCTGACCTAATTGCTTATGTTATCTATAGATTCCAGACATTGTATGAGGAAGCACTATGTAACTCCCTGTTTGGTTCTGTTCTGTTCTGTTCTGATCACCGGTGCGTGCAGCCCCCGTCATGTAGCCCCCACATGCACAATGTATCATGGCCCTTTCATGTGGACCCCTGAGAGTTGTAAGCCCTTAAAAGGGACAAGAATCTTGACTTCAGGGAGCTCGGATCTTGAGACCCAAGTCTACCGATGCTCCCAGCTGACTAAAGCCTCTTCCTTCCTAAAACCAGTGTCTGAGAGGTTTTGTCTGTAACCGGTCCTGCTACACTTCCACTGGCCTTGGACCATCACTCAGCAGCTGTGTTTTCCTGGGAGACAACAACCTTGACATTTCGAACATGGATTCTTTTTGCTTGGAAATGATGCCTAAGCATAATGGTGCTCACATTCACAGAAAACAGACACCTATTCTAATCACGCGTTTTCTCCTCAAGTCTTCTGAGGCAATTATCTCTTTCCAGACCCTCATTTGCTTTTTCCAATCAAGGATCTTGAGGTGGTGAGTAGGAGGCAGTGGAGAAAGCTGAGGAGTGAAGATAGAGAAGTTAGTTTACCAACTAAGATTCTTCCTCAAATGCCTAAGATCATCTCCCTGGGGTTTTACAGTTAGGATTTTGAGCACCGAGTCAGAGGAAAAGTGCTGGCAAACAGAGGAGTGGAGTTTAGGGGAAGACCAAGCCATGTTCACGAAAAGGCCTGAGTAGAAGAAGAAAGCCAAGACACACGGAGGCAGCAGGTGCAGACTCAGGAGGCCGCCTCACAGCAAGGAGACCTCCTGCATGATGAAGAGCACAGTCAGGGAAGGAGCAGCTGGCTTACTCACTGAGGGATTAAAATCGATCCCCATGGTCCAGAGACACAGAGAATTGCAGCAGATGGAACTGCTCAAGTGCTTCAATCCCCAAGGGCCTGGCACTCTTCAGCTTCCTTACTTCTCCTTTTCTTCTAGAATCCAGTTTGGATGCAAGTTCTTCTTGGTTTCAGTGAAATCCTAGGCCTTTAAGAAAAAAGTTTCAGTGAGGGGTCCCTAAGGCTTGCTGACTGTAAAATAAACAAAGCCCAGTGGTGAGGGACTCCTTCTTCCACACTTCTCTAAAATTTCAAGGCTCTTTAAGAACCCTAGATTCTTTCATATACAACTTAAAACTCAAAGAAGCACTAACTCTCTTCTTTTTTTTTTTAAGATGGAGTTTCACTCTTGTTGCCCAGGCTGGAGTGCAATGGCGTGATCTCAGCTCACCGAAACCTCCGCCTCCTAGGTTCAAGCAATTCTCCTGCCTCAGCCTCCCAAGTAAGTGGGATTACAGGCACCTGCCACCACACCTGGCTAATTTTTGTATTTTTAGTAGCGACGGGATTTCGCCATGTTAGCCGGGCTGGTCTCAAACTCCTGAACTCAGGTGATCTGCCTGCCTTGGCTTCCCAAAGTGCTAGGATTACAGGTATGAGCCACCTCGCCTGGCCTCCATCTTCAGTTTTACAGATGACAACACTGAGGTGCAGAGAGGTTAAGAAACATTTTTAAGGGTACAGAGGTGATAAATGGCAGAGACAGGCCTGGAGTCCAGGTGATTCCAGAGCCTGGGCTCATACCTCTGCAAGGGTGGATGCCCTGGGCTGGGGCATCAACCTCAGGTCTTGAATAGCCCTGGAGAAGTGAAAGAAAGGGCAACAGAGCCAGCTGCAGAGGGGCTGGAGGAATGGGAAGGGGAAGGCTGCCATAAAGGAGTGTGTTCAACCAGCCAGTGAATGACAGGCACCCTCTGAGACTCTGTCCCCATGCTGAGCACTGAGGAGGGCACGAAGGAACAGAAGCAAGTGGTCCTTCACCTGTGTGAATGAGGCCGGATGAGGGCAGAGAAAGGGGCAGCCCAGGGGCTGAGCTGGGGACCCCACTGTATGGAGCAGGAGGACTCCCAGGGCCCTGCTCAGGGAGTGGGGACAGCCCCATGGAGAACACACATCCTGGCTGAGGAGACACTCCAGGACAGGGCAACATGGGGCACAGCATGATCAGTACATGTCACAGGGAACATGCTGCTGTTCACTTCAACAAACACTTTAGACAATGAGGTTAAAGTGACCTGTGCACAAAGGCCAGGCACAGATCTTTCCTTGAGTAACACAATGGTGTGTAGAGTGACATCTGGGCTGGTTTTCATTTTTTTTTTTTTTTTTTTTTTTTTGAGACAGGGTCAAGCTCTGTCTCAAACAGTGAGGAGGGCAGCGCAGTGGTGTGCACTGGTGCAAACACAGCTCACTGCAGCCTCGACCTCCTGAGCTCAAGCGATCCTCCCACCTCAGCCTCCAGAGGATCTGGGACTACAGGTGTACACCACCATGCCTGGCTAATTTTTTGTATTTCTGTAGAGACGGGGTCTCACTATGTCATTCAGGCTGCTTGGGTGGTTTCATTTGTACTACAAAAGTAAATATTGAAAAATTTATGACATAGAAAATAGAAATAAACACCGTGAGACTCTGGTGCAACTCACTGGATGATGACACTGAGCTTCTGATTGCAAAGTCTGCCGATTCTTTGTCTTAGGCACTCTGTCACCAAAGCAGCTCAATGGGGCTCCACTGAGGCCCCCATCCCCACTGCACTGCAACCTTGTCCCCTTGCAACTCTCTAGGCTTCCCTTTGCTGTGTGCAGGACTACCTGTCAACCTGTTCCTCCTCACAGGGGCCTTTAGACACCCACTGGAGGCCCCGCCTGGCCACTCGGGAGGTGCCCTGGCAGAGAAGATAGCACTTACCCAGTTGACTATGGGTCTGGCTTTCATCCTCCATTGCAGCTAAGTACCTGTCTCTGAAATTAAAACAGTTTGGTGGATTCTCTCCCCAGGTTTTATATTCTTCCAGGAGTAGGCACTGTCACTGCACTCTGGAAACCTCTGTGAACCTAGTCTGGTTTTGTCTGCACAAACAGAAATGGCTAGATGGAACCAAGGCCAACGGAAAGGGTTTGGCCAAGCCCCAAAGAAAATAAAACGATTCGACCCCAAGGAGGCAGACAGTCCTGATTCCGGGCACACGAAGTAAACGCCAAATGGAAATCCAACTGTTGCGGAGAGTGATTGCTCAGATGGGGCAAATGTGCTGTGAAATCAACCCTTGGAAAATCATCTGGAGTTCATCTTAGTGAAATCCAAAAACAATAACTGCCTCCCCCAGCCTGCTCCAGAGGGAGCCTCAGGAGCTCCCCTCGTCAGAAGCCCGGAAAGCCGCGGCAGGAGCGAGGCCCTGGGTCTTCCGACTCAGCCTTTGTTTATTTACGAACCTGCCCTGCGTTTCTTTCCCACCTCAGTTCATCCCTCACCCCCGCTTCCCGCCGCCCCCGCCCACCACGGGAGGTCCAGGGCATTCATCATGCCTCTTGCATGACAGGCAGCAGAGACGCAAATAAAAATGGGACCGTTAACTCCACGGCTACCAGGCACAGGGATGGGGGCCCAAGCTCACATTTGGGGGCCTTAGCAAATAAATCCTGATGTGTCCCCCAAAGACTTCCTGCTTCACCGGGGGAAGGTTGGGCAACCTAAGATTTTACTCTGAGACATGGCAACAAAAGTTGCAATAGAGAGAATTAGAAGGGGTTGCTGATACTTCCTAGAAAAGAGAATGAGCCTGAGTTGGGCTTTTCATTTCACAGTGCACGTTCGAAACCGCCAGGGAAGCAGCTCTGGTCCCTGGCCCCTGGGGCCTATTTTATTCTGGCAAAGTGGCCTGAGCTCATCTACATTCTTAGAGGTGCAGGAGTTCAGCCCAGGGAAAGACCACGTCCCCACCAGCCAGGAGGCTTCTGAGTCTTTCCCGCACCACACTTTCTATAATTGCTCCCACAGACAATGCTGGAGCCCTGAGTAATTGAGGAGTTAGTTGCCATATGATGGGCTGGGTTTTGATACTGCTAAAGATCAAGGGACATGGGAGACTTTTTGGAGGACTGATGGTTTCTGTCCCCAAACCTCACATCTGCCCTTGACACTCTCCTAGAGTCTGAAGCCAACCCACTCTGGGTCTGTGATCTCACTTGGAAAATTCAGATGGTGGGGCTGAAGCTTAGTTGGAGGGAGTGGAGGGAAGGAGCGGGAGGATGTTTGTAAGCTGCTTAGCAGATCAAAGTGACAACGTGTCACATTTTCCAAGCTGGTTTCCAAAGCACTATGTTAATGGATCTTCCAGAAGTCCATCTCTTAACAACCTGAAAGAGGTTTGGTTCTCGATGTTTTCTGCCACAACACACAGGATGACGATGGTCATAAGAGTGGCATACTTCTGTGGACTAGTCCACTCTTGTGCACAATTCCCCACCTACAGCTGCCTCCTACTCTTTTCTTTCCCACCCAGGAAAGCAAATCGGAATAAAAGTGAGTGTGACAGGCATTATTATGGGGTATCCTAGAATCCACTCTAGTTAAAAAAATCTTAGTGTATGAATCATTCACAGGCTTTCATACTTTGCCAGAAGGGACATGACTGTTACATGGGACCATGGTTTTACTGGGACATGGTTTTTCATGGCAGAGAAAGAGACCCACAGCTAGCATCGAGCTTGCTGAGGGCTTGTGTTTGATCCCTGGTCAGCAGGGCTGGCTGTCCAAATTTCGGGGTCTGGCATGTGGGTGTGGGAGGAGGGCACATCACCCTGAGGCTTGTGTCCCCACTAACTTATGTGAGCATCAGCTCTCTTCACCCCTGGTTGTTGTGGGCTGAGCAATCCCATGTCTGGCAGGGCTCAGAGTAACTCAGGTATAATTACACTGCCAAGGTGACTGGCTTAGGATCACAGGGCTCAAAAGAAGGCATGAGACCTGAAAATGGAGCTGCACTGTCAGGCCACACAGAGAGTAGATGAGGCAGAGGTGGGGGCTGGCAGGAAGGGTCTTAGGACTTTGGCATGAACAAGAGAGGACAGCATGGGAAATAATGACTGTGAGAAGAATTCCCAGAAAATGGGGTGGAAGGATTCTCTCAGCAACTAGAACCTGCTTTCTATGTCCCACAACTTGGGTCTCCAGAAAGCTGGTAACATCTTTCCTTTCCTTCCTGCCTCCAGCAGACAGTGCAGTTGAAAGCTCAAATTTCAGGGCTGCAAATTGAGCAAGGAGGGTAGTGATAGCAGTCCACCACACCACACACCAGCTGCCTTCTTCCCCCAAGGCCACCAAGCCCTGTTCCTCACACCACAGCCAGAGGCCCTTGGACCAACTATTACTTGGGAAGGCAGCTGCCCTCATCAACAGGCCCAGCGGTCTTTTAAGTGAGTCGGGTCTTCAGACGTGATTGAAACCAAAATGGACAAGAGGAGTCAAGGTTTTACTCTTAGTTTCCTTAGCATGTATTCCACAGGTGTTCCACCGTGGTGAGTGCAACAGACACAGCCCCCCTCATGAGTGGTTCTTCCTCTGGTGGAGGCAGACAGGAAATAAATACAGAATCATCAAAAATCAGCTCCAAGATGGCAAGAGTTTTTGTCTGTTTTGTTTTCCCAGAACCTAGAATGGTGCTTGGCACATGATAGGCGCTCAGTAAACAAATATGTTAATAACCAAGGGAAAGTGTCAGAGTGCTAGGTGCTGTGGCCAGAATGAGAGTGTGCTGGGACACAGATAGGCCAGAGGTTTTGCCCACAAGGTGCAGCTGCAGTGAGAACACGTCTGATGATGCTCTGCTCAGCACAGGACGGTTCCACGATGAGTGCGTCAGTTCCCTCGGAATACGATAAGAAGCCACAGACTTAAACAGCAGAAACTTACTGTCTCGTGGTTCTGGAGGCTAGGAGTCCAAAATCAAGCTGCTGGAGGGTTGTTTCCTTCCGAGGGCTGTGAGGGCAGGATCTGTCCCTGGCCTCTCTACTTGGCTTGTGGATGTGGCCGTCTTCCTCTCCCTTTGCATCATCTTCTCTCTGTGTGTGTCTCCATGTCCAAATTTCCCCTTCTTGTAAGGACGCCAGTCATATTGGATTAGGGCCCATTCTCATTTTAACTCTTTAAAGACCCTGTCTCCAGTTAAGGTCACACTCTGAGGGACTGGGGGTTAGGACTTCAACATATGAATGAAAGGGGGCCCAATTCAACCCATAACAGTAAGGATTAAATACATAGTAGTAGTTATTAATGATGATAATAAAATCAATAACAAGGAAAAGGTAGAAATAAAAACCAAAACAAAGCCATTAACAACAAAGTCAAAACTTTTGCTTTATTAACACCAAGCAACTCTTCCAGCAGCTCCATGTAGCCTATGGGACAAAGGCCAAGTTCCCTGGACTGGCAGTCAAGGGCTTCCACGGGGAGCCTTTGCCTTGTTTTCCACCTTCCCTCCCTGCCTAGGCAGTGTCTCCCAGTGCTCACTTCATCTCTTCGTGAACATTGCTGGGGCTGTGCTGCCCCTAGAAAGCCCTTTTTCCTCTTCTCTGCTTATCCAACTTCGTCTCATCTCAGGAGCCCAGATGTGGGTGCCGCTCCTGCAGGAAGTACTTCCTAAACATGGTCTGCCAGTCAGCATCCAAACAACCTCAAGACAACTCTGAAGAAAAAAGGGGCTGCTTCCAGAGTGGGGAGGCTCAGGGAACCCAGTAGGGAAATGGGGACCAGCAACAGCAGGAAGCCATCAGCTCCCCTAGTCCTGCCAGAGCTGTAGCTCTGGAGGAACCTGCCAGTGTCAGAATCACAGCAAAACAGGGAGGAAGCAGGGAACATAAATCCTGGCCTCACTTTTCCTCTGCTCTGCGACCTCCTGCCCACTGCTCCACCAGCAAGGCCACTGGAAGCTGGGGCAAAGGGCCTGTTGCTGCAGCCTGCAGCCATTGCATCCAGGGCACATGGCAGGGAAGAGTGGACACAGGGGTGAGTAGGGGGTAGACAGAATAATCAGCACATATACTGCCTGTGTCAACCTTGCCCTTCTCTGAACCCACACGGTATTGTTTTTTAATCTGGACCACTTGTGTGCCCCGCAGTCCACCAGGGCCATCTTGGCTAGGAAGCTCACTTCCAAGTGTGTGGCCATCAACTATGGCTGGAGTATGAGGCCGAAAGCGGAGAACACATCAGATGCCTCCTCTGTGCCCTGCCTGCTCCCCTGACCTGCAGTGCTGAGTACAGAGCCAGGCTTGTAGTATGTGCTTAGTAAATCAGAGCTGAACACAAGTGGGGGTTTTGGAGATGAAGCGTGGGTGGGATCCATGCAACTACTTATTGAAAAATCACTGGCTCTGGAAGAGCAATTGTCAGGTCCAATTCCTGCTGCAGACGGAGCCAGGAGACGCTCTGGGCTTGGCAACCTGACAGCGGAGGAGCAGCCAGGGAATTTAGCAGGAGACAGAGAAAATGAGCCCTGCGGGGCTGGTGAAGCCCCATCAAAAGCAGACTCAGGCAGAGTCTCCCTTCCCTGATTCAGGGGCCAACGCCGGGGTGGGGTGCCGGCTCTGCTTGCTCAGGTCCTCTGTGAGCCAGAGCTTGTAGGAGTCAGGGAGAACAATGCATCATTCTGGAAGCTGATGCTTCAGTCTGAGGCCAGGCATAGCTTGAGGGCCACAGAAATTGTCGCCTGAGGAGAGCACAGATGTGTCAGTCCTGGCACCTGCCATGCCAGGTCAAAGCTGGCCTTTGGCCTCAGCGGGTTTGGGGCTGGGGATAACCCCTGTATGCACCAGCAGAGGGCACCTGTCTTAATTGCAACCTATCCATAGGCTGGCCACTGATGTGTGTGGTGGGCATTGCAGCCTCCACTCCAGCATGGTTTTCACCCCAGAGGACCTGCATAGTCACTTCATTTCCCTTTCCAATTCAGGAGTGAGTGTGTGACCCAATTCTGGCCAAAGAAATTTACAGGGAGTCCAGGTGCAGCGGCTCATGCCTGTATTCCCAACATTTTGGGAGGCCAAGTGGGAGAATTGCTTGAGGCCAGGAGTTCAAGATCAGTCTGGACAACACAGCAAGATCCCATCTCTATAAAAAATTAAAAAATAAGCCAGGTGTGGTGGTGCATACCTATAGGACTATCTACTGAGGAGACTGAGGTGGGGAGGATTGCTTGTGTCCTAGAGTTCAAGGCTGCAGTGTGCTATGATCGCACTACTGCACTCTGGCCTGGGTGATGGAGCAAGACCTTGTCTCTATAAATAAATAAATACTTTAAAATATGTATAGGGAAGTCTGCTGGGTGCTTTTTGAAAGCAGAATGACAATCCGTCTTCTTCCTCTGAACAATGTATCTCAATGTGATGCCTATGACTGCTGCTACTGCCATTTTGCTACTACCCAGAAGATGAAGCCAAACCTGATGCTCACAGGACTGAGAGGGAGAAAGAATGTCAGTCTTTGATGAGATAATATAGCCTCTAAAACAACCAGCCCTCAAACCACACTATTCCAATATTTCAGTTCTGTGAGACAATCAGTGTTCTAATTGTATATATAATAGGCTAAATATTAAATTATATTAATATAATTAGATATTACATATAATTAGATATAATACACTAAGTATAAAATATATATTATATATATATATATATTTTTTTTTTTTTTTGCTGGAGATGGGGTTTCACCATGTTGCCCAAGCTGATCTTGAACTCCTAGGCTCAACTGATCCACCTACCTCAGCCTCCCAAAGTTCTAATTCTTTAAATCCGCATCAGTGGGATTCCCATTACTTGCAGCTAAGAGCATCCTATTCAATGCCACCTGAGAGATCATTAGCTAAGCCAGGTAGACTAACTCCCTCCAGGACCTGTTGAGGACAGGCAGCCCACAAGCAGCTCAGGAGATAACTTTAACAGTTACACAAACATGTATTTTAATAGCTATGTGATTGTTTTAACAACTTTTAATTTTTAAATATAAGCAGGATGTCAAACCCATGATACAATGTTTCCTTCTGAAATCTGTTATTTAAGTAAAAGCATGAATTATTTGTAAAGGAGAATATTAAGTAAACTACAGTACTGATGGGGGTCAGGACACATTACACGAAAGTACGGCACCTTGGCATTTGAGGAAACAGCAGAAGCAGGAACGTCACACGTCACTGTCAGACTTTCTCCCATCTTTCTCCCTTGAAGAAGGTCCTAAGACCACCGTTTGAAAGATGCCCTCCCTATATCCAGAGGAAACGAATGTCCTTATCTCTGAAGACACTGGGACACAGAGAATATGAACAAATGGGCCTTGCCAAGTCCCCCTTCCCTGTTGATTCCCTTTATATCAAACCCTTTTGTCCTCCAGCCATACTTCTTCATGACCATCCACACTTCATCAAACCTAAGCATAAAAATACACAGGTTTCCTTGTTTCTTTGGCTCTTTATTTCTGAAATCTCCTGTGTCACATAAAATTTACATTGAATACATTTGTCTGCTTTTCTCTTGTTAATCTTTCGTTTGTTATAGGGGCTTTGGCCATGAACCTAGTGATGGGTGAAAAAAGAAATATCATCTCCCCTGCAGTATAAATTATATGAAGTGAAATAATGGAATGTGACTGTCTGAAATGCTGGCCAAGTGGATCAAGGCTACTGCGGGGTTGACTGGCCAGTAAGGAGGCAGAGGAGCAGAAGCACCAAGGGCAAGGGACTTTCAATTCAGCAACTATGAATTGAGCATCTTTTATGTGCCCAGCCTGGGCCAAGTACTAGGGTTGCTGCAAAGAAGACGGTGACTCATCCAGCTGCCCTGGTGCTTCCATCTAACCAGGAAGATGGACATTAACTAAATAACTTCACAACACATTATTTAAATATAGAGGTAGTAAATCCATGTGGAAAACAGAGGGGTGTTAGGAGTGCGTATAACAGAAACACCTGACTTCATCCAGAGGGAATGGAAAGGCTGTGGAGACAGAAGTGGAAAGCTGTCTGGGGCTGCCCCACATTGGCCTTGCTCAGCTCCAGGCCATCAATATCCTTAAACAGGCTTTTGCTCTGGGAAGCCAAGTAATTGTGTCCTCCCACCAGAAAACTGGCATGTTGAAGTCCTAACCCCCAGTCCCTCAGAATGTGACCTTAAGTGGAGATAGGGTCTTTAAAGAGGTAGTTATGGTTAAATGAGGTCACAAGGGTGGAGCCTAATCCAACAGGAGTAGTGTCCTTTTAAAAGAGGAAGACGTAGACATATGCAGATGGGGGACCACATGCATTCACAGAGAAGACGGTCTTCTGCAAGCTGAGGAGAGAGGCCTCAGAAGGAATCAACCCTGCAGACAACTTGATCTTGGCCTTCCAGTCTCCAGAACTGTGAGACAATCCATATTTGAGCCATTCAGTCTGTGGGACTTTGTTAAGGCAGCCCTAGCAAACGAATATAGCGGCCTAAGTGAGGAGTTTTTGTCCTTTGCAATCGAAAGAGCCCTACTAATACTAGGAGCAAATAGGCTCCATTTTGGGAAGGGAGGATCCTGGCTGGGCCTGAAGATGTCACTGGGGCTGTCTGAGCACAGGACAGCTCCCTTTGTGTCTGTTCAGCCTCATTGTTCTTCCCATCCCCCAACACGGGGAGATTTGCAGCAGACACCCGCTTCCCTGCTGCATGGGGAGCAAGCTGGTAAGGAGAAACCCCCGCCCTGCCTGGTTATGGGCTTCCTGATGTTCTAACTGTGGATCAGTTATAACAGTCCTGCAGGGAGGAGGGGGTTTACTGCCAGGAAGAAAAACCCCAGGAACCCAGCCTTTCTGCTTCTCGGGACAGTGGGGGCCGTGGGGTGGAGTGAGATTCTCCAGCCATGACTCATGCTAGGTTTCATGAGTATGGGAAGTTAAGAGAGTCATAATGACCATACTGAAAAGCAGTTAAGTCCATTTTCACAGCAGCATTACACAGAATTAAAAACTGCACAATTTGATCCTATTTGCAACCACAGCTGCCATAAACTAACATATAAGCAAACTGAGCAGAGTGAACTCAGTGCCCTGATTCAGGCTACACATCCACAGTGCTTTCAGCTTCAGCAGAAAAGACCTCACCCTTCCATTCCATTCCTATTCCTCCGAACCACTGAAATCACCTGGGTGTCTGCCCCTTGGGTGGGGACACCATCAGAGCTGGCCTCTGCCAGGGGAAGAAGAATAGAAGCCTCACTGGCCAGGACTCAGAGATTCTGAGAATGAGACTAACTGTTGTACCGGTAAGAAGAAAACCCGCAGGCTGCTGGAAAGGTGAATTATTTGTAGCTATGGCTAGAGCTGACTTCCCATTCCCACACTTCCAGCAGCAGAAAGACTTGGACAGACAGCACTGAAAAAGTCCTGGAGAAGTGGCGGGCCCAGCAGGGAGAAATGCAGGCTCTTTCACAGAGGACAGGAGATTGACAGGTGCTAAGTAGGGGATGTGAGGCCCGCCAGGGGCTTGTGCCGCACACCCATAGTCAGAAGCGGAGGGAATCTCTTCCTCTCCATCAGCCAATGCTCTGGACACTGGGTATCTAGTACTTTCAATCCAGCTAGTTGGCACCATTGCTTCCACATGTGTGCTGGAATTTATTGAGTACCAAGTGTTTACAAAGTGCAATATTAGCCACAGAAGAAAGCTTCAAAAATAGGAGCAGACTACTTTCAGTGGCTCTGCCTTTGACCTTTGTGCAGATCAGCAGCGGCAACTGACCTCCCTACACCCTTTTTCAATGGAGTAAACAAGAGGCAGGGATGGTCACAGAAAAGGGAGTTAGTCATCCAACTCCTTTAGTTGTCCCTGAGCCCACCCAAGCCCTATTTGCTTTGTGCTAACCTGGCCTCCAAAGGCAACAACCAACATTTGCTGTGTGCCTTGCCAGGGAGACATACAAAGCAGCCCACGTTGGAGTGTGTGCCTGCAGGATTTTTTTCAACCTAACTGGAAGGAGACATGTGCACGTGAACTGTTACCAACAGCACAGGCATTGTGGATAAGAGCCAGGTGAGGGACCTAGACTTCTGAGAACCAGGGAGAAGCCATTTGCTCTCCTACTTCCTCAAGTCACCCTTTGATGACACCCGTCCCTGCCCCTCCATGAGGCCAAAAGGAGAAAACAGAGCACAATGAAACAGACCATATTCTCTTAGCAGCCTCTACTCTCATACCTCTACCACCCTGTCCCAGAGTGGGAGGGAAACCTTGAACTGCTAAAGGAGCTCACTTCCCTTCCCTAAACAAGTCTTAACAATGAAAACCAAAACTATTTCTTGAGGGCCTACTCTGTGTCCTGCACTGTTTGGTTATTCTTTCCAATCTCCATAATAATTCTGCAACACAAGTGCTATTTCCTGATTTCACAAGTGTGAAAATACAGACAATGAAATTGTTAAGTCACTGCCAGGCAGGATGTAATGCAGGAGAGTCCGATGACAAAAGTTTCCTCCCCAGCCTGCCTTGAAATTGCTCAATGTTTCCATAATCAGTGATTACAACTCATTCGATTTCAGGAATAATAAATTTAGAGTGTGTCTGAAAGGGAGTTGAGCAGCTATAAATAAATACTTGTGTATATTCTCTTGAGTGAGATCCAGGAAACGGTCAGGAGCCACAGTTCTTCTACCTGGAATCCATTTTTATTCAGGACACAAATCGGCAGCCCACTGATCTCTGTGCATCACAATGCAAGGAGAGTGAGGCAGTCAGCACTGTTTCCTTGAATCCTGCTGTGCAGTGGCAATTTATTCTAGGAAGCACGCTGCAGAGCATGACCAAAAATAGAAATGCAGGTTTTGCATATTTCATTTCCTAATGCTAGTAGCACTTTGACCCTTTTGATAGAAGGCTGGGATGGCTGCTATGATTTATCAAACTTTATTGACACTTGATGTGTCCCGAGTTGGCTTGAAATGCCAGGTACCTCAAAGGGGACAGTTTCCTTGAGAAAAGCACTTGCTTGAGAGTCTAATATTTGAAGCACATTAGCCTCACCTGATGCATTCAAGTTTCTCAACCTAAATAGGCACTCAGGGCTAATGTGCTCTTTAAGGCTTGGGCTGTGGTCAAGCATGGGTTTTGACTTCATGTTTTGAAACAATGAGGATAGCAAATTAAGGAGACAACAGATTCATATAGGTCAATTCCTCACTCAGATGGTTTGGGCTGTCCATCCTGGAGACCAAGGCCCAGTTCTGACAACGGTTATATGCTGGAGGCTGACAAAGCTGAGCTACAGAGCATGCAGAGATCCTGGAGGTGGCACCCCGTCCATGCCAAGGACGCACAGAAAACCAAGACTATTTGTTTCTTCTTCCTCAATTTGTTCCCACTCTGTCCCTGCTGGTGACTGACTTGCGACCATTAGGTATGCATCCCTTTGAGTTAATGCAGACCATCACAGGTCAGCAGCTGAATAAAGGTAGATTTTTCATAAACCAATTATATTCCATTTTAAAAACTGTATTTGAAATCCTTTTCCACTATTTTATTATTGTGAAAATATGCTTGCTTTCAGAAAGCGTGGGTAATATTAGGTGGGAATGCATTTTCTTTTTAATGTTCTCACTTAGCAAAATAAAAAGTTAGCACTTTGTCAGAGTTTACCAAAATTGGGGGGAGTTTTACTGGTCTAGGAACCTCTGCATTAAGACATCATTCCAAGAAAGCTTGCATTTTAGGATGCAGACCCTACATGGTAAGCCTGGGACAGCCCAGTGAGAATGAGCTCAGAGGTTCCTTTTTCACTGAAAAGTGGGAGCCCAGGTTCAGTGAGCACAGGGAGAACCCACCTACTGAAACCCCCCAGAAGTGGGAGTGGGGGCGAGGGGCACTGGGCAAAGACACATTGTGATTATTTTGATCATTTTGCTAAGGCTCCTCCTGTCTTCCTCTTCCCCAAACAAAGGGGGGGAAAAACCCATGAAAATAAATCCCCCAATGTAAGAGAAAAGGAACCGGACAGGTTATGGTTTGAAAATTTTATTATGGGTGATTTACCATCCCTCACATAAGATGGGTTATTATCAGGGCATCTCTTATCAGGGTGTTCTCTCTCTCCAAAATCCTGAACAAGAGGAAATTGCCTCAAAATGAAGCAAGAATGGGTCTAGATAGTATTTGCTGTTCCCCTACCTTCTCCATCTTTCAAGGCTCAAATTAATCTTCATTCTGACACCGTTCCCAGCTCCCACAGGCAGGCCCAGTGGTTCCTTCCTTGATGCACCCACAGTACTTTATCCATACTTCCGGTGTTGTCCTTCTCATTAAGTATTTCTAAATACTCTATTTTCTTCTGATTACAAAACACAAAAGTTAAAAAGCAGACCCTTTGAAATAACAATAAGTGCCTGGCCCTCTTCTAAGCACATCACAGTTATTACCCTGTTAATTCTCTCCATAACCCAGTGTCTCAGCAACCCAAGTGTCTCCCTAAATTTATAGCTGGAATCTGTGATGCCTGACATGGTTGGCCTCAGTCAATACCTAATAAAATAATTTTGAGTTTACAAGAAAGACAACAGTTTGATTTGGATATTTCACATGTTGCCAAATTTAGGAAAATGGGTCTGTTCAGGTGTCATTTGGGAGCTTTCTCTAGCTTAAAGAGCTAGTATTGTGGGCACCTTGTATTAGTCTGTTTTCACACTACTATAAAGAAATACCCAAGACTGGGAAATTTATAAAGAAAAAAGGTTTAATTGACTCACAATTCTGCATGGCTTTGGGAGGCCTCAGGAAACTTACAATCATGGCATAAGGGGAAGCAGGCACATCTTACATGGCAGCAGGTGACATAGAGAGAGAGAGAGAGAGAGACAGAGAGAGAGAGAGAGGAACTGTCAAACACTTTAAACCATCAGATCTCATGAGAACTCACTCACTATCATAAGAACAGCATGGGGGACCACCCCCATGATCCAATCACCTCCCACCAGATCCCTCCCTTGATACGTGGGGATTACAATTCGAGATGATATTTGGGTGGGGACACAGAGCCATACCATATCACACCTGTAATTTACTCGCACACTTTCTCGTCTTATTGGGTGTTAGTATACATATGTATGTCAATACACTCATAATTTACCAATTTATTAATCATCGACTGGCTGCTACGGGTAATTCTGAAAGTGGGTGGGTGTGTACAAGATTAGTTATATGTGTGTGTGTGTCTCCCAAAAGGCTTGGCAAATTAGTAATTTATGTCTCTGTCAACATTTCTTTTCTGAAACTAAAATATTTACTTACTTAACTAACTTTTGGCTTTACTAACAGCTGTTAGCACAACAAACTGGTGTTTGATGAAGTAGGAAAAATAATAAAACATATTGTGACTCAACTGCTTTTTAAAAAACACATCTTTGCTGGGAAGGCAAATTGGAGCTGGAGGACATCCAGAGAAATGCAACATATGGTCAAGAAAATGGAATGCCTTCTATACAGGCAAAAAAATGTCTTTTTTTTTTTCCTGGAAAGATTAAAAAAAGTTAAAGGGGAAAAAAGCTATAAAGCTATAAAATTGTGAAAGACACAAAGAAGATAAACATGGAGAGTTGGTGTCAAATTCCAAAATAATGAAATTACTTGTCCTTTCTACCTTGGATATGAGGTAAATTTAGATAGGCAGAATGAAATATTACTTTTTACATATTGGGTAGGAGGTTAAAAAGAAGTACTACTCCATACACAGTGATAACTGGGAGTTGATGATTGGTTTAGGAATGGGTGGATGAAGGAATCATAAGAAATTATAAGAGAAAAATAGGATGTTGGGGGAGGGTGATAGTTTCCTAAACTGATGATGCTGACATTGTGGCAGACAACTATGCCTCTACCAATCATGCCTGAAACAAAAGACTATGTTGAATGGACTATGAGTCAATATATAAATATTTGTTTAAACTTACATTTCTATATTTCCTATTGTGTCTGTAAAGTTTGATTTTCATTAGTATGATGAGTTTGATTTTCATTAGTATGTATAAATTATTTCCCTCTGACCGGTTTCATAGGGTCATTATCTTATAAAAACAATTGGCTTCCAATAAATGGTCTTATTTTGGCCAGGCATGGTAGCTCACGCCTGTAATCCCAGCACTTTGGGAGGCCAAAGAGGGAGGATCACCTGAGGTCAGGAGTTTGAGACCAACATGGTGAAACCCCATCTCTACTAAAAATATAAAAATTGGCCAGGCAAGGTGGCAGGTGCCTGTAGTCCCAGCTACTTGGGAGGTGGAGGCAGGAGAATTGCTTGAACCCAGGAGACAGAGGTTGCAGTGAACCAAGATCGCTCCACTGCACTCCAGCCTAGGTAACACAGTAAGACTCTATCTCAAAAAAAAAAAAAAAAAAAAGGGGCGGGGGTTCCAAGATGGCCGAATAGGAACAGCTCCAGTCTACAGCTCCCAATGTGAGCGACGCAGAAGATAGGTGATTTCTGCATTTCCAACTGAGGTACTGGGTTCATCTCACTGGGGCTTTTCAGACAGTGGGTGCAGCCCATGGAGCATGAGCCAAAGTAGGGCGGGGCAACGCCTCACCTGGGAAGTGCAAGGGGTTGGGGAATTCCCTTTCCTAGCCAAGGGAAGCCATGACAGACAGTACCTGGAAAATCAGGACACTCCCACCCTAATACTGCACTTTTCCAATGGTCTTAGCAAACGGCACACCAGGAGATTATATCCTGTGCCTGGCTCAGAGGGTCCCATGCCCATGGAGCCTCACTCATTGCTAGCATAGCAGTCTGAGATCGAACTGCAAGGTGACAGCGAGGCTGGGGGAGGGGTGTCCACCATTGCTGAGGCCTGAGTAGGTAAACAAAGCCATCGGGAAGCTCGAACTGGGTGGAGCCCACTGCAGCTCAAGGAGGCCTGCCTGCCTCTGTACACTCCACCTCTGGGGGCAGGGCATAGCTAAACAAAAGGCAGCAGAAACTTCTGCAGACTTAAACCTCCCTGTCTGACAGCTTTGAAGAGAGTAGTGCTTCCCCCAGCACGGAGTTTGAGATCTGAGAATGGATAGACTGCCTCCTCAAGTGGGTCCCTCACCCCCAAGTAGCCTAACTGGGAGGCACCTCCCACTAGGGGCCGACTGACACCTCATACAGCCAGGTGCCCCACTGAGATGAAGCTTCCAGAGCAACGATTAGACAGAAACATTTGCCATTCTGCAATATTTGCTGTTCTGCAGCCTCCGCTGGTGATACCCAGGCAAAAAGGGTCTGGAGTGGACCTCCAGCAAACTCAAACAGACCTGCAGCTGAGGGTCCTAACTGTTAGAAGGAAAACTAACAAACAGAAAGGACATCCACACTAAAACCCCATCTATACGTCACCATCATCAAAGACCAAAGGTAGATAAAACCACAAAGGTGGGGAGAAACCAACGCAGAAAAGCTGAAAATTCTAAAAATCAGAGTGCCTATTCTCCTCCAAAGGAATGCAGCTCCTTGCCAGCAACAGAACAAAGCTGGATGGAGAATGATGAGTTGAGAGAAGAAGGCTTCAGATGATCGGTAATAACAAACTTCTCCAAGCTAAAGAAGAATGTTCGAACCCATCGCAAAGAAGCTAAAAACTTGAAAAAAGATTAGACGAATGGCTAACTAGAATAAACAGGGTAGGAAAAACTTAAATGACCTGATGATGCTGAAAACCATGGCATGAGAACTACGTGATGCATGCACAAGCTTCAGTAGCTGATTCAATCAAGGGGAAGAAAGGGTATCAGTGACAGAAGATCAAATGAATGAAATGAAGTGAGAAGAGAAGTTTAGAGAAAAAAGAGTAAAAAGAAATGAACAAAGCCTCCAAGAAATATGGGACTATGTGAAAATCTACGTCTGACTGGTGTACATGAAAGTGACGGGGAGAATGGAACCAAGTTGGAAAACACTCTGCAGGATACTATTCAGGAGAACTCCCCCAACCTAGCAAGGCAGGCCAACATTCAAATTCAGGAAATACAGAGAATGCCACAAAGATACTCCTCAAGAAGAGCAACTCCAAGACACATAATTGTCAGATTCACCAAAGTTGAAATGAAGGAAAAAATGTTAAGCGCAGCCAGAGAGAAAGGTCAGGTTACCCACAAAGGGAAGGCCATCAGACTAACAGTGGATCTCTCAGCAGAAACTCTACAAGCCAGAAGAGAGTGGGGGCCAATATTCAACATTCTTAAAGAAAAGAATTTTCTACCTAGAATTTCATATCCAGCCAAAGTAAGCTTCATAAGTGAAGGACAAATAAAATCCTTTACAGACAAGCAAATGCTGACAGATTTTGTCACCACTAGGCCTGCCCTACAAGAGCTCCTGAAGGAAGCACTAAACATGGAAAGGAACAACCAGTACCAGCCATTGCAAAAACATGCCAAATTGTAAAGACCATCGAGGCTAGGAAGAAACTGCATCAACTAACAAGCAAAATAACCAGCTAACATCATAATGACAGGATCGAATTCACACACAACAATATTAACCTTAAATGTAAATGGGCTAAATGCTCCAATTAAAAGACACAGACTGGCAAACTGGATAAAGAGTCAAGACTCATCAGTGTGCTATATTCAGGAAACCCATCTCACCTGCAGAGACACACAGAGGCTCAAAATAAAAGGATGGAGGAAATGGAAATGGAAAAAAGCAAATGGAAAGCAAAAATAAGCTGGGGTTGGAATCCTAGTCTCTGATAAAACAGACTTTAAACCAACAAAGATCAAAAGAGACAAAGAAGGCCATTACATAATGGTAAAGGGATCAATTCAACAAGAAGAGCTAACTATCCTAAATATATATGCACCCAATACAGGAGCACCCAGATTCATAAAGCAAGTCCTTAGAGACCTACAAAGAGACTTAGACTCCCACACAATAATGATGGGAGACTTTAACACCCCACTGTCAACATTAGACAGATCCACGAGACAGAAAGTTAACAAGGATATCCAGGTATTGAACTCAGCTCTGCACCAAGTGGACCTAATAGACATCTACAGAACTCTCCACCCCAAATCAACAGAATATACATTCTTCTCAGCACCACAGTGCACTTATTCCAGGATTGACCACATAGTTGGAAGTAACATACTCTTCAGCAAATGTAAAAGAACAGAAATTACAACAAACTGTCTCTCAGACCACAGTGCAATCAAACTAGAACTCACGATTAAGAAACTCACTCAAAACCGCTCAAATACATGGAAACTGAACAACCTGCTCCTGAATGACTACTGGGTACATAATGAAATGGAGGCAGAAATAGAGATGTTCTTTGAAACCAATGAGAACAAAGACACAACATACCAGAATCTCTGGGACACAGTGAAAGCAGTGTGTAGAGGGAAATTTATAGCACTAAATGCCCACAAGAGAAAGCAGGAAAGATCTAAAATTGACACACTAACATCACAATTAAAACAACTAGAGAAGCAAGAGCAAACACATTCAAAAGCTAGCAGAAGGCAAGAAATAACTAAGATCAGAGCAGAATTGAAGGAGATAGAGACACAAAAAACCCTTCAAAAAATCAATGAATCCAGGAGCTGGTTTTTTGAAAAGATCAACAAAATTGATAGACTGCTAGCAAGACTAACAAAGAAGAAATGAGAGAAAAATCAAATAGACGCAATAAAAAATGATAAAGGGGATATCACCACCGATCCCACAGAAATACAAACTACCATCAGAAAATACTATAAACACCTCTACACAAATAAACTAGAAAATCTAGAAGAAATGGATAAATTCCTCGACACATACACCCTCCCAAGAATAAACCAGGAAGAAGTTGGATCCCTGAATAGATCAATTACAGGCTCTGAAATTGAGGCAATAATTAAGAGCCTACCAACCAAAAAAAGTCCAGGACCAGATGGATTCACAGCAAAATTCTACCGGAGGTACAAGGAGGAGCTGGTACCATTCCTTCTGAAACTATTCCAATCAATAGAAAAAGAAGGAATCCTCCCTAACTCATTTTATGAGGTTACCATCATCCTGGTAACCAAAGCCTGGCAGAGACACAACAAAAAAAGAGAATTTTAGACCAATATCCCTGATGAACATCGATACAAATATCCTCAATAAAATACTGGCAAACCAAATCCAGTAGCACATCAAAAAGCTTATGCGCCATGATCAAGTGGGCTTCATCCCTGGGATGCAAGGCTGTTTCAACATACACAAATCAATAATCATAATCCATCATATAAACAGAACCAAAGACAAAAACCACATGATTATCTCAATAGATGCAGAAAAGGCTTTCGACAAAATTCAACACTGCTTCATGCTAAAAACTCTCAATAAACTAGGTATTGATGGGATGTATCTCAAAATAATAAGAGCTATTTATGACAAACCCACAGTTAATATCATACTGAATGGGCAAAAACTGGAAGCATTCCCTTTGAAAACTGGCACAAGACAGGGATGCCCTCTCTCACCACTCCTATTCAACAGAGTGTTGGAAGTTCTGGCCAGGGCAACTGGGCAAGAGAAAGAAATAAAGTGTATTCAATTAGGAAAAGAGGAAGTCAAATAGTCTCTGTTTGCAGAAGACGTGATTGTATGTTTAGAAAACCCCATCGTCTCTGCCCAAAACCTCCTTAAACTGATAAGCAACTTCAGCAAAGTCTCAGGACACAAAATCAATGTGCAAAAATCACAAGCATTCTTATACACCAATAACAGACAAAGAGCCAAATCATGAGTGAACTCCCATTCACAATTGCTTCAAAGAGAATAAAATACCTAGGAATCCAACTTACAATGGATGTGAAGGACCTCTTCAAGGAGAACTATAAACCACTGCTCAATGAAATAAAAGAGGACATAAACAAATGGAAGAACATTCCATGCTCATGGACAGGAAGAATCAATATCATGAAAATGGCCATACTGCCCAAGGTAATTTAGAGATTCAGTGCCATCCCCATCAAGCTACCAATGACTTTCTTCACAGAACTGGAAAAAACTACTTTAAGGTTCATATGGAACCAAAAAAGAGCCCGCATTGCCAAGACAATCCTAAGCCAAAAGAACAAAGCTGGAGGCATCACACTACCTGACTTCAAACCATACTACAAGCCTACAGTAACCAAAACAGCATGGTACTGGTACCAAAACAGCATGGTACTGGTACCAAAACAGAGATATAGACCAATGGAACAGAATAGCACCCTCAGAAATAATACCAGACATCTACAACCATCTGATCTTTGACAAACCTGACAAAAACAAGAAATGGGGAAAGGATACCCTATTTAATAAATGGTGCTAGGAAAACTGGCTAGCCACATGTAGAAAGCTGAAACTGGATCCCTTCCTTACACCTTATACTAAAATTAATTCAAGATGGATTAAAGACTTAAATGTTAGACCTAAAACCATAAAAACCCTAGAAGAAAACCTAGGCAATACCATTGAGGACATAGGCGTGGGCAAGGACTTCATGACTAAAACACCAAAAGCAACGGCAACAAAAGCCAAAATTGACAAATGGGATCTAATTAAACTAAAGAGCTTCTGCACAGCAAAAGAAACTACCATCAGAGTGAACAGGCAACCTACAAAATGGGAGAAAATTTTTACAATCTACCCATCTGACAAAGGGCTAATATCCAGAATCTACAAAGAACTTAAACAAATTTACAAGAAAAAATCAAACAACCCCATCAAAAAGTGGGCAAAGGATGTGAACAGATATTTCTCAAAAGAAGACAGTTATGCAGCCAACAGACACATGAAAAAATGCTCATCATCACTGGCCATCAGATAAATGCAAATCAAAACCATAATGAGATACCATCTCACACCAGTTAGAATGGCGATCATTAAAAAGTCAGGAAACAACAGGTGCTGGAGAGGATGTGGAGAAATAGGAACACTTTTACACTGTTGGTGGGACTGTAAACTAGTTCAACCATTGTGGAAGACAGTGTGGCGATTCCTCAGGGATCTAGAACTAGAAATACCATTTGACCCAGCCATCCCATTACTGGGTATATACTCAAAGGACTATAAATCATGCTCCTATAAAGACACATGCACACATATGTTTATTGCGGCACTATTCACAATAGCAAAGACTTGGAACCAACCCAAATGTCCATCAGTGATATATTGGATTAAGAAAATGTGGCACATATACACCATGGAATACTATGCAGCCATAAAAAATGATGAGTTCATGTCCTTTGTAGGGACATGGATGAAGCTGGAAACCATCATTCTCAGCAAACTATCACAAGGACAGAAAACCAAACACCGCATGTTCTCACTCATAGCTGAGAGGTGAACAATGACAACACTTGGACACAGGATGGGGAACAGCACACAGCAGGGCCTGTCTTTGGGTAGGGGGTGGGGGGTGGGGGGAGGGATAGCATTTGGAGATATACCTAATGTAAATGATGAGTTAATGGGTGCAGCACACCAACATGGCACATGTATACATATGTAACAAACCTGCACATTGTGCACATGTACCCTAGAACTTAAAGCATAATAAATAAATAAATAAATAAAAGGTCTTATTTTAAGTGATGAATGATGCCTCCTAACAGAACAACCAGCAGAACACTAATTAACGCATAAGCTTCTTGGCTGGTCTCTCTCATAAACATTAGCCCAAGTTCTGCTTTCAGCCATCACACATCTCTGTCTTCTATGGTTCCAAATCATGTAAGTGATCCTTCTGCTAATAAACTCTCTTTGGCCTTGGGCTGGGCTCACTGAGTCCTGGCACCCACTCCCTGGAGGTGCCCATAGGGACATGTTCTATACGCAAAAATGGTGATGATGAAAAAGGGCTGGGACTTCATGGATTTTGGTTCGGTGAGCTGTTGCCATTCCTCTGGCTTCTCCTGACAGAGCCTTCACTTAGCAGATCATCACATTTCACCCTTCAGAGCATGAGACTTGTACTAATGCTGCAGCACTGCCCAGCAGGCAGCCAGCTTTCCCATGGTCACTGGATGTGTGTGGTGTTCCACAGAGCCAGGGCTGCGCCAAGATCTTCAGCTCCAAGTAAAATCTTGGAGACCTTTGCCTTAAATGGTAATTACTCTGGCAAAGGTCCTTTATACCTTGCTCTAAATGTTATCCCACCCAAAGTAGAAAATGACTTGTGGAAAATCTTTCTTGTTTTAAAAAATAGCTATAGCTATAGTAAGGGCATAGCAGCTTTAGAAATGGAACATGTATATTTTTTATAGGCCATTATGAAATAAACTTGCAGTAACTAATTCTTTCTCACACTCATTTGCCTCTTTCAGAGACCCTGCAGGATTTAAGATCCCAAACCAAATATACTGTTATGTGTTCCCAAACTATTTTTTCTCAGGGCTAAAGGGAAATTCTCATGAAGTGCTATTTTTCCAGGATGCAGCCCCCTGTCAATGCCAAAGAGAATACTTTACAAACGGTATTTCTCAATATTAGGGTACATTATGGATACAAAATCTTAGCCCAAATCCCCTTGGTCATATAAAACATGTCACATAATTGTATTTTCGGTTAGGAAGGAGTGTTACAAAATAAATATTTCCCCATTAGAACATACTGGGAAACGTTTGCTGACACCTACACTCAAACCCAGAAGGTTCCCTTGAAAGAGTTTGGCAAAGAACAGGCCCCTCCTTAATGAGGTGCTGGAGTTGGTTGAAAATTAAATATTAATTTACAAAAAATGGTTGCATTTAAAAAGTCAAAACTGAGGCCTCCTTGCGGGTGTCTGCGCCTTCTGCATTCTGGGTCTGTGAAATGTCCTGGGTCAACCGAGGATCACTGTCTTTGATTGGATTGCATCAGTCTTTCTCTTTCTAAAGCAGTCTGTGGAAAACATCAAGAAGGGTTTTGTTTTGTTTTCTCAGAATTTTTTTCCTTTCTCTATTTCTCCTACTGGAAAATTCTTACCGAAATTGTCAATGGTTGTTTCATTTGATTTTAAGAGATGCATGGCCGCAAGGGCTGTGGGAGTACAAATCAATAGCTGTGATCACTGCTGGATCCTCTTGGAGGGTTTTCCCCTTTTTTCCCTCTAGCACACAATCTAGATAGTCCTTGAGGGGAGCCTCATCTGGCCTGGTTTGGGCTTTTCTCTAGCTGCCAGATTGAAGTGTGACAACCACAGAGGTGGCTGTGGGGCTTTTGCTCCTCTCCTCTTGTCCCCAGAAGATTTAGTGTCCGCATTCTCAGCTACCCAGGTGCTCTCAGTTCCAGAGCCAGTCATTTCCCCTCTAGCTCCCCTGTTCTTAACAGAGTCCCTCTCCCTACTCACTCACTCACTCACTCACTTAATTCACACGATAGTTTGTCTAGATCTGTGACCTTAATTTGTAAGTGGAGTGATGGTTGCACATTAGTTATTATGCTGGTCCTTCCAACACAAACTGCATACATTTTCATCCTCTAAGGTCCTAGAACTATTTCTTTGCACTCTAATGCTGGAATTTCAAGACCCCAAAACAAAACAGGTGGGATTTAGAGGCAGGCTGGCCACGGAGGTGGTCTTCCAATCACAACCGGCTCTGACTGCTCTATTCAGATTTTGGGAATGAAGTTTCAACAACATCTGGGACTGAAGTCAATTTACATATTTTGACACCATGTCAATCCAAAAGTAATTCTTTTTGGAGGTGTTTGGGTTTGAGGTGCTTGAGCAAATGATTCTAAAGTATATTTAAAAGAACAGATATGTGAGAATAGCCAAGAAAATTTTTAAAAAGAGAATAAGGGCAGTGTCCATGCTTGATTAGCGATGAAAACACAGGAGTTCCCCTCCTGCTTACTACAAAGAAAGCTTAAAATAGTGCCTCTCCCATCCTAACAACAACAACAACAAAGTCAGATGACCACAAAACCATACCTTTTCTTGAGTCCATCAGAAAGCTTAGATCACACGGAACCCAAAAGCCTGAAATCTAAGGAAAGGCTGCGTTCCCAAGAAGAGATGGGACATAAACAAGGTTTTGTGGCTGAGTATGGGAAGAGACACTGGGTGCCATACAAAAATATAAAAAGAATTCATCTAAAGCTTTTAACAAATTACTAAAGGCCAGAAGTGGACTAGCATGAGTGTAGCATCCCTGGGGGCTGCAGATACAAGAGGAATTTGTGCCCACTTGCAGGCTCTTCTCCACTCCCTTCCACCTACTGATTGAGAACGGACAAAGGCAGGGTGGGAGAGCAAAGAAGGCTCCCTGCACAGTGCAGGCCCAGGGAAGAGGGGCAACATTGCTGAAGGAAAGGCATAAGGCTACAGCCACACCCTCCTCCCACCTAAGCCATTGGGGAGGGACAGTACAGCCTGTTGCAGTCAGGGCACAGGTGAAGACCTACCGCAGCTTGGGGGAGGTGAAAGCCAAAACACCCTTGATCCCTGGGGAAGGGACAAGAAACAGTCCTGAGGCCCAGATCCAGACATTCTCTCCTGCACATGACACAAGGCAGGGTTCAGCAGCCACAGGAGGAGGAGGAGGGGCAGGATTTCTGAGAAAGCTTTACTCCTGAGATCCAGGCATACAGGGCCTGCCAAAGCCTGAGAGTGTACTAGGATCAAGCGCACCCCTGACTCCCCAGCACTAAGTAACAAGCAACAACATTCTACTCCAAGGCTGAAGACTTCTCGTTAAATATTAAAACTTCTGAAATCTTGAAATTGTTTAATTAATTGAATAATTTAGCCCTAGCATAGATTAAGGAGACATTAAGAAAAGTTCAGAAATACAGAGTTCACAAATTCAAACATACTTAAGAATTTAGTAACTTTGAAGAAAATGTTAGCTAGTACCTTGTACCTTAAAACAAAATTAGTTCTATATGATTATTTTATAAAAAAATACACATAAGAGTACCAGTAAAACATGTAAATACTGTTACCATTTTGGGACGGGAAAGTTATTTTAAAGTATCAACCAAAGACAGAAACTATAAAGCATTAATAGACTATATACAAATGGGGAAAAAATTCAGAATAGAATAAACAAGCAAAAACACAAATAAAAATTGGGGGGAATAGCAACATACATGGCCATTATACCTTAATATATATGATGTATAGATCCATAGATGTTAGACAGATAGATGCCTTAATATAAAAGGAGAATCATTAGAACCTGGGAGGTGGAGGTTGCAATAAGCTGAGATCATGCCACTGCACTCCAGCCTGGGTGACAGAGAGAGGCTCTGTCTCAAAAAAAAAAATTATATATATATATATATATATATATGCTCTTATAAATTAAATAGAAAAGTATGTTCCTTTCCTTCAAAAGAATTATGAACAAAAGACAATAGCAGTCACTCACAAAGCAATAATTACAAATAGCTAACAAATATTTGCAAAGTCATTGAACATAATAACTCAAAAATTTCACAAAGATAATAATCAAAGTTGGTAGTATGCCTGGAAGTCGACATTGTCATAAAGGCGTATGACTGATGGTAGTATAAATTGTCACAAGTTTTTTGAGGGAGAGGGTAAGAAATTTGGCAGTATGAATCAAGAACCTGCAAAACGTACCTACCCTTTGATATAGCAATTCTACATCTAGAACTTGAAGGAAATAATTAGTCAAAATCCAAAAGATTTATATGTATAGATATGTATAGCAGTGTTGTTTATTATAAATAAATGTTAGAAGCAACCTAAATGTCCAGTCATGGGAGATTGGTTAAACAGATTACAATAAATCCCTATAAGTTAATGCCAGGCAATAATTAAAATGACTAAATAGAGCAACATCATGGACATGGAAAAATGTTGACAGTATATATGTTTAAGTAATAAAGTAACAGGACAATATAAGCAGTATGATCCCATTCCCATTTTTTAATACATACACACATACATGCACACACACACATTGTTGATAACAACAGAAGGAATAAACTCTGGATATCAGGTAGCTTATAGACTCAACAACAAGGCTGGTGAACTAGGCTCGGCAACAGGGCAGGAACAAAGGGTGGTGAGGCAACCAAGAACATAGCCAGCTCATGTCATAGTCCAGCCTGGTAGTGTTATAAACAAAATCCCACCACCCCCGGACACAAACCTCTGCCTTGAGGGACTCCTGATTCAGCTGTCCTCATGAGAAATCTCCAACAGCCACCTGTATAATTTCATTACTTCCTTGAAATTTGAGCCCAGCATGGGAGCACCTGATCGGTCAAGACTCAATCATGTAGTTATACCTCCCATGAAATAGAGAGAAGAAATATCTATCTGGTCCCTTTAGCTTGCTGGTAAAGACATATATTTTGAGATTCTCCTCCAATATTGATAATGTTTGAATGCTGGATAGTCAGAAAGCAAGAATGATAACTCTATAAATACACGCACAAACACACACACACGGAAAACTGGACATTCATAACATGTCATGGTTAAGAATTCACATATTAATTAGGTCGGGTTTTTTGGTGATGGTTTGGGATTTTTTTTTTTTTACATAAACAATCCTATTGTCAGTGAGTAGGGACTGTTTCATTTTTTTCATTTCCAATCTGTATGTTCTGTATTTCTTTTTATTGCCTTATTGCACTGGCTAGGCCTTTCAGTAAAATGTTGAATAGGAGTGGTATGAGAGGATATTCTTGTCTCCTAACATTAGGAGAAAACATTCAGTCTTTCAGCATTAGGTATAATATTAGCTGTAGGGTTGTTTTTTGTTTTCATTTTTTTAGATGCCCTTTATCAGCTTGAGGAAATTTCCAACCCCTATTTTGCTGAGAGTTATCATGAATGAATGCTGACTTTTGTCAAATGCCTTTTCTGCATAAATTAATATAATCATGCAGCTTTTCTTCTTTAGGCTGTTAATATAATGGAATAGTTATTTTATTATTTAAAAATTAATTTAAAAAAATCAGACTTGCTTTCCCAGCATAACCCATTTGTTCATGTTGTATTCTTCTTTTCATAGATTTCTAATATTTTGTTGAGTATTTCTCCATCAACGCTCATAAGAGATACTGGTCTATAGGTTTCGAAACTGTCTTTATCTGCCTTGATATCAGGGTAATGCTAGCCTCATAAAATGAACTGAGATGTTACCCCCCCTTTTATTTTCTAGACTATATCGTATATAATTAGTGATAGTTCCTCTTTAAATGTTTGGTAGAATTTTCCATTGAAATATCTAGACCTATTCTTGTTTGTTCTTTTAACTGTTGAATATTTCAGAGGCTTGTAAGTACAATTCAATTTCTTTAATATATATCACTATTAAAACTGTATATTTCTTCTGGGGTGAGTTTTGATCATTTGTATCTTTTAAGAAATTAATTCATTCCTCTATGCTGTCCAATGTATGGTCATAGAGTTGTTTATAGCATTCCCTTATTATCTTGTTATTGTCTGTGGGATCTGTAGTAATTTCCCTCTTTCATTCCTGATATTGGTAATTTGTATCTCCTCTATTTTTTGTCAGTCTGGCTAAAGGCTTATCAATTTTATTGATATTTTATGATAAATAGGTTTTGGTTTTATTGACTTTATTATTTTTCTGTTTTTCAATTTCATTGACTTCTACTCTTATGAACACTTTTTTATGATTGCATTTTATCTCCACTGATTTATACCACTTTAGAAATTTTTTAGTTGTTGTCCTAGCATTTACACAATACATCTTTAATTGATCAGTCTACCTTCAAATAATATACTGCTTCATTCATAATGTAAGGATCTTAAAATAATTTCTTCTCAATTCCTCCCTCCCAACCTTTGTATTATTGTTACGATACATTTTACTTTACCTATCCTATACACACGTAATACATTGCTACTATTTTTACTCGACAGTCATTTATCTTTTAGGATCATTTAAACATTTTACACGTATCTTAGTTTACCTTCATTTAATCAATTTCCAGTGCTCTTCATATTTTTGTGTCTTTAGTTATGCATTTCTATCTTGTTTCACATTTCTCCCGTCTGAAGAACTTCTTTAACATTTCTTCTCAAGTATATTTATTGGCAATACATTCTTAGTTCTTGTTTCTGTATTCCTGCCCCTTCCTCGGGACAGAGAGGTATTTTGTTTTGTTCTTCCCTAAGTTTTGCCAGTAGTCTAAAGGAAACAGTATTTTTCCCTTTCTCCTGCAGATTAAGGCTTTTGTTCTGGAAAGGAGAAAGGGTGGGATTCATGCCCCTTTGCAGTGGCTATTTTCCCTTTCCCCCATACCTGCACTGTGAGGGATTCTTTCTCTGGACTTTGGCCAGTCTTTTCTGGTGGGATACAGTGCCTGGTGGAGTCCATGGAGAAAAGTCTCCAAGAAAGTGCAAACTCCCTCCATACTCTCACCAGTCCTCACTCATTCGCCACCAATTCTTTACCTACTCCCGCTGAGTTCTTCTATTGGCTACATCTGCTCCAGGTAAGCAAGGGCTTGTGTCCCATGCTTCTTCATAGGCCTCCACCAGTCCTTAGATTTTTAGGCTAATTGGCTGCCCTGTGACCTCAGCTCTTTGAGGGTCCAAAAAAAAGTAGTAAACTTGCAGTTTGTCTGGCTTTTTTTTTAAGAGTTGAAGTGACACTCTTCCTAGACCTTCAAATGCTGAGATTTTATTCTCTTTTCACCTGTCTAGCCCACAGGACCATTTCATTCCTCAACAGCTTTTCACACCCACAAGAATGCCTTGTGGCATAGAACTAGATAGAGATAGTAATAAGCTAACAAAAAAGTGTTCCTATTGCCCTGGGGGCATCATCCTCCCAGGGGAGAACTCTATTTTGTGAAAGGCCAGATGTCCAACTGAGGAGTAAGCCTGGTCTCTTGGCCCACTCTGGGAAGGGCCAGTAGAGAGTCTAGCTTGCAGACAGGGCAAAGACTCTAGCAGCATCCCCACATGTTATGTCAGGATCTCCCGCTTTGCAGCTATGGGGACAGTGAAGATTGTGTTTTAGCTTGGGCAGGTGAAAATAACATGGTTGAGAGGCTTCATTTATTGGAAATAGGAATTAGGAGCCAGAAGACACAATCTCATCTTACTGCACACTGTGTACCTATTTAGGTATCTGAGCTGCTCTGGCCTCCAGCTGATTTGACTTCATTCCCAAACGAAAAGGAAGAAGGCAAAGAGATGCTCCATTCACCAGTTGTATGTATGGGGACTCCACGGCAGGAGAGTGTGAAGTAAAAGTTGAAATTGATTGTCTGGTTGTTTATGAAGAGATAATGAAAACCTGACTGAGAATGGGTTGGTACATCGGTCCCTGTCTCTGCTGCACTGTGGTTTTCACGGTTTCCTGGACTTGGGAGGAGGGCATAGAAAGTTGCTGGGCAAATCGCACAGCCTCCCCCATGCTAGACTCAGAGCTGCCTTCCCTAGTAAACATCACCATTTTCTTGCCTTCAAAGATTTCAATGCTTTGTGCATATGTATCAATGAAATTGATTTTTTTTTACAAATATTGCTATAGAAGAACAACCTTGTTTCCTTACTGGGTTATCTCAGTCCATTCACATCTGCATCCAACAGGTTGCCTCAAAATACCCCCAAAAGGCAGCTTTTGTTACCTATGCTTTACGAAGAGGAAAACTGAAGCTCACAGGGAATGATCAGTCCAAAGTCACTCAGCTTCTAAGAAAAGGATATACCCTGGAGTAGCACTAGGGTACCCAGGTGGGTCCACATGATAGGGGGGGACACTGGTAGCAGGGAGCCACTTCCAGTGACAGATTTTCTTGCCTTTGTCACTAAAACCTCCTGTTGGCATCTAAGCCTGGATATCCATCAGGGTCCCGACAAGAAACAGATGACTTCCCAAAAGGAAAGCTTACCAAAAGGACTTACACACTGTAATAAGCAACATTTAGGGAAATCCCCATGGGATAGTAAGTACTGCTGTATTAGTTTGCTAGAACTGCCACAACAAAATACCACAGACTGGGTGGTTTAAACAACAGGCATTTATTTGCTCACAGTTCTGGAGGTTGGGAAGTGCAAGGTCAAGGTGTGGACAGGTTTGGTTCTCCTGAGGCCTCTTCCCTTGGCTTGTAAACAGTTGCCTTCTTGCTGTGTCCTTATGTGGCCTTTCCTCTGGGTGCACATCTCCATGGTATCTCTTCCTTTTCTTACAAGAACACCAGTCACATTGAATTAGGGACCAGCTTAATGGCCTCATTTTAATTTAATTACTTCTTTAAATACAGTTGCATTCTGAGGTCCTGGGGATTGGGGCCTCAACCTATGAATTTGGGGTTGGAACACAATTGAGTGCATAACAGCTAACAGCAATGAGGGGGGCTACCACCCTATGACTGAAGGGACAAGAGGAGGTGGAGGTTTCCAGAACCCAGAACCTGGCAAGCATGGCTACACACGGGGAGGGCCACCTGAGGTGCAGTCTACCCACAGTGGCCTGGCAGGCAGGGAGGGGGCAGCAGACACCCTGACCTCACTTTCCTCCCCATCTAGGCTTCCACTGGTGCTGCTCTCTGGCTGAACCCAACAGGAAGCCAGGGGCAAGGGAATCCATTGCTACAGTCCACTAGGTGAACCTCTGGGCTCAGAGCAGGAGGAAATGGTAGAGGGCCAAGCTCAGACTATTTGGTGTGGCTTGCAAACCAAACTCTAAGTTCTGCTCTGAAGTGATGGTGATTTATGAGAGGCACATCTGATTGCCTGGTTTTTTCAATTATTCCTAGATATGTTCAAAGGTGAGAGGACAATGAGAAAACACTGTGTCTGTAGGGTCATTCTGAGGAGACGTTGTAATAAAACAACCTTTAGAGATGACTTTCCTAAGGGTAGGGTCAGGAGTCCCTTCCACAGGGCTCCAGTGGACAGCAGAGAAGGCCCCTGTCCTGGAGTGCAGGCAGAGGCAGCTGCATGGACAGAGGCCCAGAGGCATGATCCCTGCAGTCATGAGCAGGCTGTGGTGTGGTGACTAGAAAGGGCCTTGAGGAGAGGGGTAGAAACCTAGGGCAGGCCTGACCCTTCTCTGCTGTTCATCTGAGCAATGTGGGAGGCACCTACAGGTGTCTGCAGGTGAGTCTCTGCTTCAGTCAAGCAAACAGGAATTAAACTACAATGCTACTACGGGGTAATGAGTGCTGCAGAAGCACACTGAAGGGGCACCTAAGCTCGGCATGAGAGTGTTCTGGGGGTGAGTACTCCTCTTGGAGGACAAGTAAGAGGTGGCCAGTGAAAAGGAGTGTGCCCTTCACTTGACTAAAACAGACTCATGGAACAAGAAAGCCCATTTGCAGAGACCCATCATGGCAATAGGTCTTGGTACAAGTTAAAAAGCAAAATCAAAGCAGTCAGCAGGATTAAAGACATTCTCTGAATTTCCAGTGAGTCAGGAGGCTCACTGGAGCTGTGACAGGCAGACCAGTTTTACGGTTTCAGCCGTATGACAGAAGACAACAGCAGGGGATGGGGTGGTTATCCAAAGATCTCAAACTTTTCAGTATGTTTCAGGTGAGGGTGGTGTGGGGGTGCTAATATTCATCCATTCATTGATGCACACTTTGGGGGACACTGTGTTAGGAAGTGTGGGGATGCAGAAAAGCAGAGGTGATGGTCACTGCCCTGCAGTTATTTACAGCCAGACACCTGGGACTACACATAAACACGAGGCACTACAGCACTGCTGTGCACTCCCATGTGGCATCTTCCTGAGGCACAGCCTGTCTCTTCCATGTTACCGATACCATGTTCCACAGAAAACGTAATACTACACAGCCTACCCCAGTGGTTCAGAACCTAAGCTTGGAATCAGGATTCTATCCTGACTCTTAAAAGTTTGACGCTGGATATATTATTTAACCTCTCTGAACCTGTCTCATCATCTGTAAAAGGGAAATAATAATGCCTTCCCTTTGGAATTGTGAGGGTAAAATGAGCTAGTCACACAAATTGAGTACTCAGTAACAAAAGTACTTAGGGATTCAGGAGAGAAATTACTGTGGGATGGGTGGTCAGGAAAGGCTTTATGGAACATGAAAGACTTACCCTGGGCCTGGGAAGATGGGTCGGGGATTTCTATGGGTGATGAGCAAAAGGATGGGTCAAGCAATGACCCAAAGCACTGGTCAAACTAGAATAATTCCTGTGGTCTCTGGGCCCAGATCCTTGTCCAATTTACCTTGGTTTCCATTCTTCAATCAAACTTCCTGGCTCAGACAACACCCCGTCTATGGCCCCTGCTTCCAGGTCTGGCTAATTCCCCTCCTGCTCAAAACCCCCATGATTTGCTACTTGCCATGTGGCCCTCTAATTCCATCCCAAGGCTCCAGAGGTGCAGATCTGCAAACCAGCATGATTAGCCACCATTGCTGGCTTCCCATTCAGCATATAAATCTAGTGCCTGGGATTACCTCATGCCAGAAAACCGAAATCCAAGTCAGATGGTTAAGGCATTAATAGCAGTGAGTGTTGTAAAGACTCAACAATGTGAACCTTCCCAAAATGAACCATCCTGACCTCCCTCGCGCTGACAATGCGTGTGTGACATCATGTGTAAATGAGCCTTAAATTTGAACCAGGTGCCGAGAGCTGTCTGGCGTCTCCTGGCTGCTGTATTAACCACTAACATGCACAGGGGGATTCTGAGGCAGTAAAATGGAGCGAAACCAACAGCAGTGACCAGGGCCCAGTGCAGCAGCTGTAGCAGAGAACATTCAAATCACACCCACCCGACTGGGCCTGGGCCCCCCGGTCCTGTAAAGCATATTTCCGGAGGGCTGGGGAGCCTAGGGAATTTGGCTGCCTTCGCGCAGAGACAAAAGCTCCCCATGCAAATCAAACCACTTCGCCTTGCTTCTCAGACTTGATTCTGAGCTGTTTTGATTTGCATCCATGAGGGTAGAACTCAAGTTCAGCCTGAAGCTGCAGTTGGTAAGAACCAAAACCTATTGCATGCAGGTACATGCAGTGTAAGATACATTTTTGGAAGGCACAATTTCCAAAGGAGAGAGTCAGCTCCAAATTCTCAGGTGCTATGATTTTCACCAGGCTGGGACCTGGAGAAAAAAGTGTGCCTTTGTCCATTTGGCATCACAGAGTCCCTCAGCTGAGCATCTCCCCACAATAGGTCACATAACATGCCAGCTCTAGAGAACACGAAATCAAATTTGGAGGGATGGAATTAGGTGTGTATAGTGGGTGGGTGTCCTTATCATTGTTAGTCATAGGTATGAGAAAGTAGATGAAGAAGAGTAAAAGCGAGTTAGGAAGAAATAGTTCTTTAAAAAGTTAAGCCTGCATAAAATTAACAGGTTATGTTGTTGTTGTTATTGCCTTTTAATGCTTATTGTTCATGGTGCCCAATCTCAGGTTATTAACAGCTAGGCCATGTTAAAACCTGTATCCTGATCATCACTAACAGGCCTACAGCAGAGACTGGAGACAGTGAGGATAAGAAAGGGGTGTACCAAGTGATCCTCTCTTGCTAGGGACTGTTCTAGAAGCTCTACACATGCTGGGGAAAGGAGCAGAAGCCAAAGAGAGGTGAAACTCCCATTCCATGGATCCCATAGGATTTCAGCCTCAAAGAAATCCTTTGTTGTTCGGGGCACACTCTTAAACCATCAACACTAACCAAGTATACTGCACTGTACCATGAAGTCTCTGAAGTGGGTGGGTAAAGTAGGGATGGGAGGCAGGTTCTGGATGGAGGATACAAAGGAGCTGGCAGATGTGGAACCTTTCCTAAAGGCTGTCAAAGGGTGGTTAGACATACAAATATACAAGAATTTGTATATTTTATCATTTAGAGAAATTAAATGTAGCATCAAGATATTGAGCATAGGTTTCCTGAGTAATGGAGCAGTTACATTAAGTCATAGTCAGGTAAGTCCTTCTAGAGGAGGTTGAGTGTGGAAATAGGTTTTGAGGGAGTACAGACACTTTGGAGGGGAAAAACAACATGAATGGTTTGTGCAAAAGTTTGGAGGCAGAAGTTTGGGCACAGTGGCTCACACCTGTAATCCCAGCACTCTGGGAGGCTGAGGTGGATCACCTGAGGTCAGAAGTTCGAGACCAGCCTGACCAACATGGTGAAACCCCGTCTCTAATAAACATACAAAAATTAGCTAGGTGTAGTGGTGTGTGCCTGTAATCCCAGCTACTCAGGAGGTGGAGGCAGGAGAATCGCTTGAACTCGGGAGGCAGAGGTTGCAGTGAGCCAATATCCGCCACTGCACTCCAGCCTGGGTGACAGAGTGAGACTCTGTCTCAAAAAAAAAAAAAAAAAAGTTTGGAGGCAGGAACTCATACGAAGTCTCTTAAGATGCCAGAGGTCTTGACCGGGCTCGGTGGCTCACGCCTGTAATCCCAGAATTTTGGGAGGCCGAAGTGGGCGGATTGCTTGAGCTCAGGAGTTCGAGACTAGCCTGGGCAACATGGTGAAACCCTGTCTCTACAAAAAGTACAAAAATTAGCTGGGCGTGGTGGCGCATACCTGTAGTCCCAGCTACTCTGGAGGCTGAGGTGGGAGGATTGCTTGAGTCCGGGAGGCAGAGGTTGCAGTGAGCTGAGATCACACCACTGCACACCAACCTGTGCGACAGAGTGAGACCCTGTCCCAATAAATAAATAAATAAATAAAATAAAAATTAAAAATAAATAATTTTAAAAAAAGATGCCAGAGGTCTTAACAGGATCTGAGGGCATGAGGAATTTTCCAAAACTCCAGAAAAAGTTCCTCATATGCCCAGGAGCTGAGACTTAAGAACAAATCAAGTGTGTTTTTAGATAACTAGCCCTTGAAGGCCTAAAGTGCTTCTCAGCTTTTGGAAGACAACAATGGCACTAGTCCAATGCAGAGAGGCAATTAATCTTTCTCTACCACTTCTACTTGATGTAAAGTCCAAGCTCAGCCTGGGTCCAGCATTCTCTACATCAGGATCCTACCCTTCAGCTTTACTTCTCAAATTGCTATTACATCTGTGCTCCTGGCAAAATTTTTACTTGTCATCTCCAAAATATACCTTGTATTTTCCTGTACATATTGTTAGTATTTTCTTTCCAAACAGGAGTATCTTCCTTTCATTCTCATTTCTACTTTGGTTATCCTTCAATTTTACTTCAGCTGTTGCTTTCTTCACAAAGTCTTCCCCACTCCCAGAAGGCAGTGAACCCCACCTCTATGAGCTTATCCAGCAGAGCTTTTAATGTTCGTATTACTCACCAAGATATGTCATTCTTTCAACAAGCACGCACAGATGGCCTCATGTGCATGTGGCACATGCAGTAGCCACACCCTGCCCTTCAGGGTATTACCATCCCAGGTATTGTATAGAGGTCACCTCCATTGGACTGTAAGTTCCAGTAGTTTACTAACTAAAGAACAAATACTGTACCTACCTAACAATGCTTTGTGACAGGGAAAATCATCTATTCACAAATGAGGCTGGAAATATAATTCAAGAATTTTCTCTCACCAGAATAAAGTTCTAGATTGCTACAGTAGGGCTCTCTGATTTATTAAAAGCAAATTACTTTTTGTTTTACTATAGAAGTAACAACATTATGAAATGTTTAAGTAACTGAGTATGGGAGTGATTAGACATCTTTTGGGAGAGTTGAGTAGAAAAAAAAATTGAGGAAAGCCATTTTACCCTGAAATTAAAATGTAGAATGCAAGTCTATTTATGTAGTCTGGTGAGCTAATAAATTGAGAACCATTCTGGATGAATGAAAGCAAAGAATTTATTTGAATGCAAATGGATGACAAATCTTTAGACAAAGACAAGGAGAGGCTCCAAGTATTTTGCTTCCCTGTGAAATGTAAATATTATTATGGTATAATCCTTACTGACTTTTGATATATCATATAAACTTAGGAAGTTATACAGTAAAAATGCCCTGTGTTTTTTTCTGAATTCTGAAGTGTTGACAAAAATTTTGCAAATTTGTAAACCAGAACTTATTCAGATATTTTTCGCTCCCAAAGGTTAGGATTAGTAATGACTGGGGAAAGAGTCAACAAAGTCAACAATGTATTCTGTAATCAAGATCTGTTTTTGTATCTACTTCTTTCCACCTATAAGATAACTGAAGTCAATGAGCATTAGAAGTGAAGAAATCTTTACTGAATTTTTGAATACAGACTGGTTATTTAGACTGGTAGTTTCCAAGTGTTGGTCTATGAGAAAGTTTTCATTGGTCTTTGATGAGATAAATAACTATGTAGCAAGTTTTTCACAAAGGTTATTATAACCTTCCTTAATTTTTTATATTGAAGGTGGCAAGTTTAATATCCTTAATCAATTTGTAAAATAAAAAGTTTGCAATCTTATGAATGTCCCAAGATTCATTTTGACGTTCTAAAGTTCCAAAAGAAATCTCAAATCTGGGAAACTGAATTAGACTACTGATGGTCTAAGCTATATTTGGATTTTTAAAAATTGTGTTTGTAGAAAGTCACAGAACACAGAAATGGATTTCTGACATTGTTTCGTAAGACATCCAAGTTTTCTCAGTCTAGTTGACAACTACTGGAACACATTCCTGCTCTACTTGAAAACCCATATACCTTTCCTTTGTCTAGAATTTCCTCTGAAACACTTAACAAAGGAGAAACAACAGTGCTGTGGCAATGAACCATGACTCAAGAGGACACGAGGCCAGCCAAAATACTGTCTGGCTGATGTAACAGAACAGATTTAGGTGCCACATTTTAAATGAATAAAGCAGCCTTCAACACAGTCAATATTGACTATGTACCTGCTATGAGCAGAACCTTTTTGTAGAAAAAAACTCCAACAGTTGGATACACTTTATTAACATGGTAATTAAGCACATAGCCTTTATAGTCAAACTTCAGTTTCTATTCTTAGGATGGCATCTTAAGGATGTATAACCTTGAACAAGTCACTTAACCTTACAGTCTCTCTAAACTTTAATTTCTAATCTATTAAATGGGGAATATAACTGTGCTTACCTCAGATTACATGAGAATGTGCTTGGCATAGAACCTGGTCCATACACAGAAGTGCCAGCTCACTAGTGTCATATTATTTTATGAGACTAATGATCTTCCATTCATTTAAAATATGAAACTTTCTCAGATTTTAGCAGGTTGGAGAACTGGGTAAGAAAACCAGGGAATTATAAAATTTGTCTTCACTCTTTTTCCATGGGAGTGCCCTTCCCTAGGGGCCCCACTCCCTCTGATTCCTACTGCCACCATCTAAATAGAAGTTGAGTTGAAGGCCAGGTGCAGTGGTTCATGCCTGTAATCCCAGCACTTTGGGAGGCTGAGACGGGCAGATCACCTGAGGTCGGGAGTTCAAGACCAGCCTGATGAACATGGAGAAACCTCGTCTCTGCTAAAAATACAAAATTAGCTGGGTGTGGTGGCTCATGCCTGTAATCCCAGCTGCTTGGGAGGCTGAGGCAGGAGAATTGCTTGAACCTGGGAGGTGGAGGTTGCGGTGAGCTGAGATCGCAGCATTGCACTCCAGTCTGGGCAAAAAAAGTGAAACTCCGTCTCAAAAAAAAAAAAAAAAAAAAAAAAAAAAAAAAAAAAAAAAGGAAGTTGAGTGGCTCTGATCCCAAATACACACGCACACGCACACACACACACACACAAACAGGTTGATATATGGCACGTTCTTGGAGCCTGATTCCTGAACTACCAGGCTTTGTTACAGGGAACCTAGCAAGATGACCGTAAGGGGAAATGTTAGAAATTCTAGAACTGCTCCAACCTCCAAGATCTACCTCTGTGGAGGTCTGGTCTCTTGTCTCTAAAAAGAGGCATTCCCCTAAAGTACAACTGATTACTAGTAAATAATGAGCCCTTAACGCAATGAAATGACAATATATTGCCAATGAGATGTCAAGGAAAGTTCAATACACTTTGAGAGTTAGGATAAGTTGGTTCAATCACATCCCTCATATGAGGACGGTCCCACAACCCTCCTGATGTGCCCACAGACTCTGGGAGGAAGCAAGTGGCTTACATTTTTTCTTGGCCATCTCTGCCTTTGAATTTCACTTTTTGAGGTTTCTGGATCACCTGGATAGCATAAGGCTGTATGTGTTCTGTCCCATGTGGGTCTAAAGAAGGGTTTACATACACAATTCTGTTCACACAAGGTATTTTTGTGTCTACTGACTTTATTAGTTTCAGGAGACAGAGACAGGCAAATTAAAACTGAATATTAAACGTTTCTGTTCTTAAAATGCCCGTCAGCCACTTTTCCTCTAGATTCCCACCACTGGGTTAGCACTCTCTGCCTCTTTCCCTTTGCTTTTCTTCAGTTCCCAAATTCACATTTTCTCTTTTATGCAGAGTGGCTTAGCTATCTCTCTCACTTCCTCTCCTCTTGCCAACCATTTTTATAGGGTCATATTTTTTTTGATTGAGGTGAAATTCACATAACATAAAATGACCCTCTTTAAAGTATACAATTCGCAGGCATTTAGTCACTCACATTGCTGTGCCACCGTATAAGATTTCACCGTTCATACCTAAATGACTTATCAAGATATTCCCCCCCCACCCAAAAAAAAAGACATTAAGGATATTTCCCTTACTAAGAGAAGTTCTGGTGACAGCTGCATCAAGCAGCTTCTTATCCTTTTGGAGAAAGGCACAACATTTGTGAAAGAAGAAAGAAAGAAAAGAAACAAAGAGAAGGAAGGAAGGAAGGAAGGGAGGGAGGGAGGGAGGGAATAATAGGCTTGTTCACAGAAAGTTCTGTGGACAGAATTGTGCCTCCTCCAACTCCTCAATTCATATTAAGGCCCTAACCCACAAGTATTTCAAGATGGGTTCTTTGGGAGTTAATCAGGGTTAGATTAAGTGATGAGGGTGAGGCCCTCATAATGGGATTAGGGGCTTTATAGGAAGAGGAACAGAGATCACTCTTTCTCCACCATGTGAGGACACAAGAAGGCAGCCATCTGCAAGCCAGGAAGAGGCCCTCACCAGGACCAAAATAATTCTAGCCAGCACCATGCTCTTGGACTTCCCAGCCTCTAGAGCTATGAGAAATAAATTTCTGTTAAGCCATCCAATCTATGGTATTTCGTTATAGTAGCCTGAGCTAAGGTAGATGGTGGCATTTACAAAAAATAATTTTCAACTTTACTTACTGCTTCATGGAATGTCAGTAACTTACTTTGCAAATTATTCAGCAAATATAAATGTATTTACAGTTGACCTTTGAACAACGTGGGGGTCAGAGGTGCCCACCCACCACACAGTTGAAAATCTGTGTAAAATTTTTGACTCCCCCACCAAAACTTAACTGCTAATAGCCTACTGCTGACTGGAAGTCCTACCAATAACAGTTGATTAACACACATTTTGTACGTTATTTGTATTATATACTGTTTTCTTACAATAAAGTAAGCTAGAGAAACAAAAATGTCATTAAGAAAATCATAAGGAAGACAAAACATATTTACTATTAAGAGAAAGTAGATCATCATAAAGGTCTTCATTCTCATTGTCTTCATGTTGAGGAGGCTGAGGAGAAGGCAGGCGAGGGGTTGGTCTTGCCTTCTCGGGGTGGCAGAGGCAGAAAAAAATCCCCATATGAGTGGACCCACACAGTTAGAAAACCCATGTTGTTCTAAAGTCAACTGTATATTTACATATAAATATAATTTATATGTGAGTCACAAAATAAATACGACCAAATGCTAAGTTTCAGTGGTGGGTATATGGGCATATTATTTCAACTTGCATTCATGTTTAAAACTTTTCGTAATAAAAAGATGGTAAAGAACTTATAGAGGAGAGCCTTTTCATTTAGCTAATTTATACTTAATTATTCAAACAAACCAAACTTGATAATAGATCCAAGGATTAGTTGGCCTTTCTGAGTTAATGATAATACAGGATCCTGGAAGAACAATAGAAACGAATGGTGTCTGCTATGGGTTAAACGTTTGTTCCCCCCAAAACTCACGTTGAAATTTAATTGCCAATGTAATGGTATTGGGAGATGGAGCCTTTAAGAGGTGATTAGGCCATGAGGGCTCCACCTTCCTTGGTAGGTTTAATATCATAATAAAAGTGCTTTCAGAAGAAAATATCTGCAAACTACCCATCTGAAGTGGGATTAAGAATCAGAATATATGAGGAACTCAAACAACTCCACTGGAAAAAATAAAATAATCCAATCAAAAAATGGGCAAAATATTTGAATAGACATTTCTCAAAAGAGGACAAACAAATGGCTAACAGACATATGAAAAGGTGCTCAACATCACTGATCATCAGAGAAATGCAAATCAAAACTGCCATATCATCTCACCCCAATAAAAATGGCTTTTATAAAAAATACAGATAATAATAAATGCCGGAGAGGATGTAGAGAAAAGGGGAAAGGGGACCTTTATGCACTGTTGGTAGGAATGTAAATTAGTATAACCACTGTAGAGAACAGTTTGGAGGTTCCTCAAAAAACTAAAAATAGAGCTACCATATGGTCCAGCAATCCCACTGCTGAGTATATACCCAAAAGAAAGGAAATAGGTATACTGAAGAGCTATCTGCACTCCCATGTTTGTTGCAGTACTGTTCATAATAGCCAAGATTTGGAAGTAACCTAAGTGTCCATCAACAGATGAATGAATAAAGAAAATGTGGAACATACACATAATGGAGTGCTATTCAGCCATAAAAAGAATGAGATCTTTTCATTTGCAACATCATGGATGGAACTGGAGATCATTATGTTAAGTGAAATAAACCAGACACAGAAAGACAAACATCAAATGTTCTCACTTATTTGTGGGATCTAAAAATCAAAACAATTGAACTCATGGACATACAGAGCAGAAGGATGGTTACCAGAGGCTGACAAGGGTCGTGGGGTAGTAGGGGAGGGGTGAGAATGGTAAATGAGCACAAAAAAATAGAAAATATGAGTAAGACCTATTATTTGATAGCATAAGAGGATGACTATAGTCAATAATTACTTAATTGTACATTTAAAAATAACTAAGAGTATAATTGGATTGTTTGTAACACAAAGGATAAATGCTTGAGGGGATGGATACCCCATTCTCCATGGTGTGATTGTTTCACACTGCATGTCTGTATCGAAACATGTCATGTACTACATAAATATATACACCTACTATGTACTCGCAAAAATTAAAAATAAAAATAATAAAAATAAAATAAAATAAAAGTGCCTTTGGAAGTGGACTTTCTCTTTTCGCTTATCTGTCATTTGAGGAACAGTATTCCTCCCCTTCAGAGGGTGGAACATTCAAAGGCTATCTTGGGAGTGGAGACAAGGCCCTCACCAGACACCAGACCTGCTGGTACCTTGATATTGGATTTCCCAGGCTCCAGCAACACAAAATAGACTAAGCATCTCGCCTAAGAATATCACACACAATCACACGCTTTCCTGGAAACAGCAAACATGCAAAGGGGACAATTCTCACATGGGACCCGTCACAAACACCACTCATGGGAAAACTCCCTAAATACACAAGATTTAACAAATATTTACTGAGCACCAATTACTGTGAGATGCTAATATGTAATGTCATAGTTCCTGTCTTTGGGTTAATTACAACTGAGTCGGAAAGGTAAAGTATTTAAATGTGAAAAGCTAAATAACAACACAAAATTGAAAGGGTAATTCCTACATAGTTGTTGTGAATATAAATCAGTATTTTTTTTTTCTTTTTGAGACAGGATTTTGCTCTGTCACCCAGGCTACAGTGCAGTAGAGCAATCAAAACTCACTGCAGCCTCAGCCTCCCTGGGATCAGGTAATCCTCCCACCTCAGCCTCCCAAGTAGCTGGGACTATGGCCACATGCCACCACACTTGGCTAATTTTTGTATTTTTTGTAGAGAGAGGGATTTGCCATGTTGCCCAGGCTGGTCTTGAATTTCTGGGCTCGAGTGATCCACTCACCTCAGCCTCCCAAAGTACTGTGATTACAGGCATGAGCCACTGTGCCCAGCCAATAAAATCTTTAATGAAGGTCAATGTAGTAATACCTACCAAAATTAAAAATGCACATGCCCTTTGACCCAGAATTCCAGTTAAATGGATGGAAATATATACTACAGATATATTAATATATGTGCTAAATGACATATGTATACAAAGATAACATTTGAAGCATTATATAAAATTGCAACATTTGAAAATAAAAAATCCCTCAATATGCATTGATAGGAAACTAGCTAATTAAATTATGGTCTAGGCATTAACAGAATACTATGCAGCTGTTAAAATATTTAGGGAGTTTTGTGTATACTGATACAAAATCATCTCCAAAACGTAATGCTAAATCAAAAATAGACAAGTGGGACAACATCCAACAGAAGAGATTGTGCACAGCAAAAGAAATAATCAACAGAATAAAAATCTTAAGGAGAGAGAAAATATTTGCAAACTGCATATCTGATAAGGGGTTAATATACAAAATATAGAAGGAACTACAACGACTCAGTAACAAAAAAATTAAATTTTAAAATGGGCAAAGGACATGAAAGAAATTTCCCCAAAGACATACAAACGACCAGCCATTATATGAAGATGCTCAACATCACTACTTACCAGGGAAATGCAAAACAAAACCACAATGAGATACTGCCTCACACCTGTTAGGACGATCATTATCAAAATAACAAAAAACAAATGCTGGCAAGGATATGGAGAAATTGGAACCCTTGTGCACTCTTGATAGAAACATAAAATAGTGCAGCCATTAGGGAAACCAGTATGGAGATTCTTCAAAAAATTTAAAATAGAACTACCATATGATACAGCAATCTCACTTCCGGCTATTTATACAAAATGATTGCGAACAGAATCTTGGAAGAGATATTTGCACTCCCATGTTCGTTGCTGCATTATCCACAATAGCCAAGAGGTGAAAACAACCTAAATGTCTATTGGCAGCTTTCATGGATAAAGAAATTGTGGGATACACATACAATGGAATATTATTCAGCCTTAAAGAATGAAGAAAATTCTTCCATGTGCTGCAATATGCATAATACTTGAGGACAACATGCTAAGTGAAACAAGCCAGTCACAAAAGGACAAAATACTACATGATTCCTTGGTACAAGATGGCGAAAGCAGTCAAACTCATAGAAGCAAAAAGTAAAATGGCAGTTGCCAGGGGCTGCAGGGACAGGGAAATAGGGAGTTGTTGTTCAATTAGGCACAGAGTTTTAGTCATGCCGGATGAAAAAGTTTTAGGTATCTACTATACAATGTGCGTATAATTAACAACACTATATCGTACACTTACAAGTTTGTTAAGACGGCAGATTTCATGTTAGGTGTTATTTTTTGTTTTAGCACAACTAAAAAAAGTCATAATGTTAACTAAAGAGAAATCAAAGGGGCAAAGGATTTCATGTTGTATGCCAACATTTGCGGGTGTATATCCATGTATTCTCCCTGTGTTTGTGTATTCTCTCTCTCTCTCTCTCGGCATAGAATATACTGGGAAGAACACAGAAAGTTGTAAAAGTGGTTGCTTCCAAGGAGGAAAACTGGATGCTGGGGACAGAATTGGATGGGAGAGCATTTTTGTAAATTTAAAATCCGTACCATGTGCATATTACCCACTCAACAACTGAATACAAAATTACAGAAGCAATTTATGAAAAAGAATAGGAAAAATCTTACAAGGTACTAATGGTATACCAAAAGAATCATATAGATAATAAAGGGTAGACTGGAGTGGAGAATAAAGTGTTTATAGAACTGGGATTTGAGCTGGGTGTTGAAGAATGAGAAGCATTTGGATAGGTGGAAAATAAGTCACATTCTGGGTGCCTACCTGGAAGTGGGAGTAGGGAGAGGAGTAACAACATAGAAGAGGGTAATAAAAGGCAAACCAAGTGCCAGACAGAAAAAACAGTTTAAGGGTATTGTAAAACATATGTAAGAAAGGGCTCAAATATAGCTTAGTGGATGAGGCAAGGGAATCTGGGATTAATGGGGGTAGTAGCGAGCCATTATCTGGGATTAATGGGGGTAGCAGCGAGCCATTATTTGGGATTAATGGGGGTAGTAGTGAGCCATTATAGGTTCTTGAGCAAGGGAGTAATACCATGAAAGCAGGATTCCAAGGAGACCAGAGAACAGTAACAGGCAAAATGGGCTGGAAGACATACATCTGCTAGCAAGTAGATACGGCAATCCAGTAGTCATGCTTTAGAGTCATCTGGGAAGCTCTAAGAAGTATATCGATGCCTGGGTCATAACCCTCAGAGATTTGGATTTAATTGGTTAGGGTGGAACCTGCATGTGGTAATTTTTGCAAAGTTCCCCAAGTGATGCCAAAGAACAGCCTGAATTGATAATCACTGCAATACTTCAGGCACAAAGAGATGAAGGCTGAGATTTAGATAGGAGTCTGGCAGGAGGCTGAGTCAGGATAAAAGCAAATCTAGGAGGCATTTCAAAGGAAGAACTGAGATTGTGACAGATTAGAGACAAAGAGTAGAAGGACACAGTCTGTTAGATTCCTTTATGCATTCATTCAACAAATATTAAGCCACTCCAAAGTACCAGGCACTGTCCTAAGCTCTGAGGATTTGGTTATAAATAAGACAGTTATATCCCAGTTCTTATGAAACTTTCGGTCTAGTGGACACAGACAACACATAAACAATATTTCCAGCAGTGACCTGTATAACAGAGTAAAGTTAAAAAGCACTACCATGTGTTGGGGGCCATAAGATGGTCATGACCATAAGACAGGCAGGGCAGACCTCTCTGAGGGGGTGACAGTTGACCTGAGGCTTAAATAAGAAGCCAGGCTTGCAAAGGTCTTTGAAAATTATGTTCTAACTAAGGAAAACAGTAAGTGTGAGGGAACAAGCTTGGTGTGTTCAAGGGGCAGAAAGGCCAGTGTGGCTGGAGAATGAAAGATAGATTTACGTCAGAGAAATAAGTAGGTACAGACAAAATTGAGCCTTGTAGGCCATGGCATGGATTTCATTCTAAGTGAGATGGAAAGCCCTTGGAGGAAATTAAGCAGGGTAGCAACATAATCTGATTTGAATTTTTAAACAACTACTTTGCAGTATGAAAGTGGACTGTAGGTAGCAGGAACGGAAGCAAGAAAGCCAGTTGGGATGTTGGATGAAAACAGGGGCTGCTGACAGATATGAGAAAACTGTAGTGAGGAATGGATTTGGACATGTTAGGTTTGAAGTGATTGTGGAGCCCCCAAGCAGAAATGTTCTGAAGCAACTAGAAATACAGAAAACAGATAAGAGTTTAGGTTGTACCCACTGATTTGGGAGGTCACTTCCAAGGGAATTGAGGAAATGCAGGTTAGATGACACTACAGGAATATTAACAACTTCATCCAAAGTATAGATTAATAACAACTCAAGAGAAATACTGATAGCGGTGGGCTGCAGGGCCCTCTGGTTAGTCTTGTCTCAGTTAACATTTTTATCTGTGAATGGGATGAAAAAATGTAAGTATGATGAAGGATGTCACAAAAGCAGGGAATGGTGACTGATGCACTAGAATCAAGATTCAAAAAAAGATCTCAACTGCTTAAGTGGTGCACTGAAGCTAACAGGATGAAATTTAACACATAGATAACAGATACATATGTATGTATGTATATGTGTACCTATACATATGTATATATATGTGTGTGTGTGCATGTATATTCCCTCATATTTAAAAAATGTAAATCAATAGCACAAGTACAGGGTTCTTGAAACCTGGGTAATTTACCTAAAAAAGGCCTGCAGCTTTTCTGACCACATACTTTATAAGCCAAAAGTGTAACGTCATTGCTAAAAATGCTGATGTAAAGTCAAAATATGTGGGTAATATTTACTACAAAACTATAAGAATTACTTTTTCTGGGGAAAAATACATCAGTAGTGAAAATAAATGCATTGGTTAGGATATTTCTAGGATACCATTTTCTAGTCAGGCTGCTGACTAAATGTGTGAAGCAGAGATGGGAGAAGAGACAACACGGTTAGAAGTTATGTGATTTGAGGGACAGTAAAGTAATAAAAGTGTACGTATATTCAATGCTTAACGGCTTACTCGAGTTTTCCCCAAATATGTAATCTCACCTGAAGGAGAATTTCCTCTGGTTGAGAGAAAACCCAGTCAAATATTGAGTCTTCAGCAAGTTCAGAGAATAGTAACTTGTCCAAAATCAGAAAGATATAGAAGGAGATAGAAGCTGGGATTTGAACACAGGTAATTTTGACTCCAAAATCTTTTTAAAAAATATATGTACATATTAAAAATACATGTATAATTTTTCATTTAAGCAATTTCACTTATCAAGTTGGTCTGAAAATGTTCAGTCAGAAAAATAAAAGTTGTATCTGAACTTTTTTCAAGCAAGATGTATGTATATCTTACATAGTTTCATGACCTTGGGACTAGCTCAACTTCTAGGACATAATATGTGCTAAGAATTTGCTGAATGAATTAGCCAGCCCTTTTGCTTGTGTTGTGTATCTGTCCACTGATGAACACTAGATAAAATATATACACAGTTGACTCTTGAACAACATGGGTTTCAACTACACGGGTTCACTAACAGTTGATCTTTTTCAATCAAATATGGATAAAAAATACAGTATTTTCAGGATGCAAACTCTGTGCATGTTTACACAGGGTTGATATTTTGTATATGTGATTCTGCAGCAGGACTTGAATGTACATGGATTTTGGTATATGAGGGAGATCCTGGAACCAATCCCCCAAGGGATGACTGTACATTCAAACAAGTGAGAAACATTTCTCTGCAAGTCTTTTTCTTTACAGCATCCCATATTACAATGTCTTTTCATCCATCTGTTTTCGTGTTTTTTTTTTTTCCTCCCTAGCAACTCAATTTTCCTTTCTACCCATTTACTTTGTACCATAGGTGAATAAACCTCTTATTCCCACCTGCCCACCTGGCCATCAGCCAAGATGAGTCTTCCTGTTCCTTATAATTGCTTGTCCTGACTGACAGCTTGGCAAAGCAGGACAACAGATTACTGTGATCGTAAACACATTTATCAGATTGTTTAGGAAGGGTGACAAACAGAAAGGATTCTGATTGCAATAAAGAAACCATGTCCACAATATCTTTATTCATCCTCCATCAAAATTTTGTTTTCCTACTTTTCCTACCTCCTTATGGAAAAAATACAGGAGGATTATCAGAAGAATAAAATGTGTATTTGAGTTTTTTAAAAAGCAAATTTCTCAGTACAATAAAAAGATTCTGAAATGTTCTAAGGTCAAAAATTATGACACCTAAAATCTAGGCAGAAAAATTTGCAGGAAGTAAAGTATGTTTGACATAGGGCTAATTCTAACACAGCCACAGAGAGCTGTTAACATGCCAAAAAGAAAAACAGGTTAAAATTAATTCAGTTTGAGTCCCTCTGTTTCTAGCATCTATTTTCTCTCTGTATATACTGTATCGGCAGCGTCAGCACTACAGCCAGCCAGAGTGGAAGTACTCTCCACACCTAGCTACCCACAGATTACCCAGTAACCTGAGCCTGCAAACATGCAGAACAGAGAAGGGAGAAGAGAAAAATCTGTTTACCTTAAAGAGAGATCTTCCAAACTCATTAACATCTTATACAGTGTTTGCCATTTCATTTGTGTTAAGATAACCTTATTCCCAGGCCCTAAAATGAATCATTTCAGGGTCAAATGGCTGTAGCACTTCCACCAATGGGTGGAATACACATTTCAAATACAATATAGAACTGGTATAAAGGACACATTGAGAAAGAAATGTCTCTTTTTCAATTGATCTCTGCTTACTTCACTACCCCAGGGATATGAGAAAAAATTGTAAAGTTCTTAAAGGTAGATGCTTTACATGTAGGTAAATATAGAACAGGAGATTTCGCAAAGATGAAAATGTTTTAAAAAGGAGCACATGAAGACCAATGCTTAGCTCATAACCCATCTGAAGGCATATAAAAAGTTCACCGGAAAATGGATAACTCATTTCTGCTTTTCCACTGATGGATTTACCAGTATACTAAGCTGAAGTTTAAAAAATGCTGTGGTAGGAAGAAACATTACAGTACAGTAGCAAACAAAGCCAGAGAGGTTGGGTTGATCTAGTAACATGCTACCCGTCAAATGCCAGATATGGAATTGCTGGATAGTAGAGAATCTTTAGTATTTTCAAGACCTCGATTCTATACCTAGATTGTATTGAATTTCAGATCCTGCTTCTAGATGGAAAAGCACACACACACACACACACACACACACACACACCCCCCAAAGATTTCCAGACCTTGAGTGTTTAAAGAGTCTTCACACAGTAAATCAACCTACTGCTGTCTTGTTTTCTCTGCAACCAGACTGAAATAATATAGCACCAGCATAGGTGTGAATTACCCCCATTCATCTTAATGGAGTGTTAACTTCAAAGCCTTGTTTTAACCATTTAAATGCTAAGCTCATGAGTAAACATTCTGTTAAAAAAAAAAAAAAAGTACAATTTAAACATTCACCCTCAACATACGAAAGTAATTTATAGTCTTGGCACTTCGTCTTTTAATTTAGCAAACAAGTCTCCAAATGTTAGAAAAGTATATATTTTCTGCTTTACTTAGTTTTATTTTAAATAGTTATTACCTAATAAATTATGAACATTAAGCCCATAATGAGAAGGCCCATATTTCCCAGGAAAAATTCTGAGGGGCACTTGAACAAGGTTTTTTTTGGTAATCTTGGTTGAAGGGGACACTGCTCTCACCAGCCGTCTTATTAACTTCATCTAAATGCACAGAGAAAGTTGTGACTCAAAACAGGCAACTAGATAAGGCAGAACATTAAAGTAAAATAAAAATGAATACCTGCACAAGTTTTCTTGCTACTAAGTTTTGTGCAGAGTGTTCAACAGATTGTCCCTTTGCCAAACTTCCCATGATCCTATCTCATGAGCAGGTGACAAATGTATTAATTGATGCCCAGCTGTCATCACACTTAACAATTGCCCCAGGGGGCATCCTTGCATCTGCTGCAGATTTAGGGTTATTTTGGTATTACTGGAGTTAGACTTATTCAAGTAGCTGCACACCTATCTGTATTTGGATCCATAATGTCATAAACAGAAAAAGAGGGTACGAGTAGTAGGATATCGGATTGACTGGCTCTGGCTGACCTGAAGCCACATGGGAGGCCATGTCTGGCTGTGGCCTGGGACCATTCTAAGTGCCTAGTTTCAGGAAGGCATTATTAGTAGGAGAGAACAGCCGAGGTAAACTGTGGGAAAGCACTAAAAACGTGCACTTGGGGCCAGTTTCCCTGTGAGTGAAGGCTACAGAAAGATTCTGAAAATAATTGTCATCCAAGATGAAGAAATTCAAGGTATGTTTCCATGTCCTTAGTGGAAAGCAGATTCATTTCATTGGTCCAGATAAGGGAATGGACAAAGGGGATAAACATTTAATCTATAAAAAGAGTCTGTTTTGGTCTGCACCTAATTTATACAGAGCATTTAATTCTATCAATATGACCCTGTATAATAGGCATCAACTCTATTTTATAGATGTGAACATGGAGGCTTATAGAGGTTACGTAGTGTGCCTTACACTGAGACTTGAATCCAAGTCTTTCTAACCCAAGAGCTTTGGTCTTTTACCATTACACTACACTGTTCTCCAGTTGCCAAATAAGTATCTCGATCTTCTCAAAAGAGAAGCTCAGTTGTCAATTTTTCGGCTTATTTCCTAAGTGAGAAGCAAAGGCGCACCTGCAAAAGAGTGTATTTCCATATATGAAAACTGGTACTTTGCATGCAATTCTCTACTTTACATGTGTACTGGGGTAGGATTACATTTTTACTAATACACCCTGGCTTTGGTAGGCTGCTAACAATGTGCCCTCTATGTAGAATTTCATGGGAGGAGAGCCCTAAGTTCTGGTTCCTAACCTGAAATAAGCCATGTCAATGAGAAACTGCAATGATTTATAACCTCCAAACAAAATATTATAGAAATGATCAACATTTTGTCTCTATCAAGTAGAATGTTGCCTGTTTTAGTGACCAACTAAGAAAACTCAGAGAAAGGACTTTCAAGTACACAGGCAGTCATCACAGGTCTATCTCATAATGAACAGAAGAGGAAAGTTATAAAAGCTTTTAGATAGGATTTAAAGGGAGGGCAAAATCCCTCTAAATTCTACCAAGTAGAACAATCTCAGTTTTGTTATTAGTGACTGATGCTAACAAAATTAAACCATAGCTAAGAATCAATTTTGTATATAAATTTAATACACTGATTTCTTAAAACAAACAAACAAAAGATTGACCCAATATATTTAAGAACATTTAAACACTTCTGCTCTTTGAAAGACACTGTTAAGAGAATAAAACAGCAAGCCACAAAATGGGGGAAAAAAAATCTTTGCAAAACACATATAAAGAACAGAAATTGGCCGGGCATGGTAGCTCACGCCTGTAATCTCAGCACTTTGGGAGGCTGAGGCGGGCAGATCACTTGAGGTCAGGAGTTTGCGACCAGCCTGGCCAACATGGCGAAACCCTATCTCTACTAAAAATACAAAAATTAGCTGGGTGTGGTGGTGTGTGCCTGTAATTCCAGCTATGCGGGAGGCTGAGGCACTAGAATTGCTTGAACCCAGGAGGTAGAGGTTGCAGTGAGCCGAGATTATACCACTGCACTCCAGCCTGGGTGACGGAAGTGAGACTCTGTCTCAAAAAAACAAAACAAAACAAAACCCCAGAAATATAAAATCTAAAAAGAATGCTTAAAAGTCAACAATGAGAAAACAATTAAAAAATAGTGGTATGTGCCTGCAGTCCCAGCTGCTCAGTATGCTGAGGCACTGGGATCACTTGAGCCCCAGAATTCAAATCCAGTCGGGGCAACATAGCAAGACCCAGTATTTAAAAAAAAAAAAAAGGCAAAAGAGAGTTGAGCTAAACAGATACTTTACCAAAGAAAATAAACAGATGGCAAATATGCATATGAAAAGATTCTCAATATCATATTAGGGAACTGCAAACTAAAACAACAAGATACCACTACATGCCAATTAGCATTGTGAAAATCTAAAACACTGACACCACCAAATGCTGGTGAGGATGTAAGACAACAGAAACCCTAATTTACTGCTGTCTGGAATATATAATGTTACAGCCATTTTGGAAGGCAGTTTGGCAATTTCTCATAAAACTAAATATATTCTTACCATACAGTGTAGGAACTGTGCTCCATGGTATTTACCCAAATAAGCTGCAAATTATGTCTACATAAAAACCTACACAGGGGCTGGGCACAGTGGCTCATGCCCAGCACTTTGGGAGGCCGAGGAGGATGGATCACCTGAGGTCAGGAGTACAAGACCAGCCTGGCCAACATGGTAAAACCCCATCTCTACTAAAAATAGAAAAAATTAGCCAGGCGTAGTGGTGGGTGCCTGTAATCCCAGCTACTGGGGAGGCTGAGGCATGAGAATCGCTTGAACCTGGGAGGTGGAGGCTGCAGTGAGCCAAGATCATACCATTGCACTCCAGCCTGGGTGACAGAGTGAGACTCTGTCTCAAAACAAAACAAAACGAAACAAAAAAACCTGCACACGAATGCTTAGAGCAGCTTTATTTGTAATTGCAAAGACTTGGAAGCAACCAAGAGATCTTTCAACAGGTGAATGGATAAACAAACTGTGGTACATCCATACAATGGAATACTATTCAGTGCTACAAAGAAAGGAGCTATTAAGCCACAAAAAGACATAGAAGAAACTTAATTGCATATTGCTAAATGAAATAAGCCAGTCTGAAAATGCTACATACTATATGATTGCAACTATATGACATTTTGGAAAAGACAAAACTATGGAGACAGTAAAATGATCAGTGGAAATGTACAAAGAAGAGCGGGTACTATTCCTACAGAAACTACTCCAAAAAAATTAAGGAGGAGGGACTCCTCTTCAACTCATTCTATGAGGCCAGCATCACCTTGATACTAAAACACAACAGAGACACAATAAAAAAAGAAAACTTCAGGTCAATATCTTTGATGAACATCGATGCAAAAATCCTCAACAAAATACTTGCAAACTGAATCCAGCAACACATTAAAAATTAATCCACCATGATCAAGTACACTTATATGGGATGCAAGGTTGGTTCAACATATGCAAATCAATAAATGTGATTCATCACATAAACAGAACTAAAGACAAAAACCACATGATCATCTCAATAGATGCAGAAAAGGCTTCTGATAAAATTCAACACCGCTTCATGTTAAAAACTCTCAACAAACTAGGTATTGTAGGAACATACCTCAAAATAATAAGAGGCATCCATGACAAACTCACGGCCAACATTATACTGAATAGATGAAAGCTGGAAGCATTTCCCTTGAAAACTGGCATAAGATGAGGATACCCTCTCTCACCATTCCTATTCAACATAGTATTGGAAATCCTAGCCAGAGCAGTCAGGCAAGAGAAAGAAAGAAAGGACATCCAAATAGGAAGAGAGGAAGTCAAAACTATCTCTGTTTGCAGATGACATGATTCTATATCTAGAATGGTCTCCACCCAAAAGCTCCTTGAGCTGATAACTTCAGCAAAGTTTCAGGATACAAAATCAATGTACAAAAATTACTAGCATTCCTATATACCACCAATAACCAAACTGAAAGCCAAATCAGACAATCCCATTCACAATTGCCACAAAAAGAATAAAATACCTAGGAATACAGCTAACCAGTAAGGTGAAAGATTTCTACAATGAGAATTATAAAACACTGCTTAAATAAATCAGAGAAGACACAAACAAATGAAAAAACATTCCATGCTCATGGATAGGAAGAATCATTATCATTAAAATGGCCATATTGGCTAAAGCAATTTAAAGATTCAATGCTATTCCTATCAAACTACCAATGACATTCTTCACAGAACTAGATAAAACTATTTTAAAATTCATACGGAACCAAAAAAGGGCCTGAATAGCCAAGGCAATCCTAAGCAAAAACAACAAAGCTGGAGGCATCACATTAGCCCACTTCAAACTATATTACAGGACTACAGGAACTAAAACTGCATGACAATGGTATAAAAACAGGCACATAGACCAATGGAACAGTATAGAGAATCCAGAAATAAGGCCACACACCTATGACCATCTGATCTTCAACAAAGCTGAAAAAAACAAGCAATGGGGAAAAGACTCACTATTCAATAAATGGTGCTGGAATAACTGGCTAGCCATATGCAGAAGATTGAAGCTGTACCCTTTCCTTATACCATATATAAAAACTCAAGATGGATTAAAGACTTAAATGTAAAACCCAAAACTTTAAAAACCCTGGAAGACAACCTAGGCAATACCATTCCAGACATAGGAATGGGCAAAGATTTCATGACAAAGGCACCAAGCAATTGCAACAAAAGCAAAAATTAACTGACAAATGAGATCTAATTAAACTTAAGAGCTTCTGCACAGCAAAAAACCCCAAACAGCCTACAGAACAGGAGAAAATATGTGCAAACTATACATCCAACAAAGGTCTAATATCCAGCATCTATGAGGAACTTAAACAAATTTACAAGAGAAAAACAACCAAATTAAAAAGTGGGCAAAGGACATGAACAGACACTTCTCAAAAGAAGACATACATGCTGCCAACAAGCACATAAAAAAGCTCAGAAGCACTGATCATTACAGAAATGCAAATCAAAACCACAAGGAGATTATCATCTCACATCAGTCAGAATGGCTATTAACAAAAAGTCAAAAAAAACAGATGCTGGTGAGGTTGTGGACAAAAGGGAACACTTACACACTTTTGGTGGGAGTGTAAATTAGTTCAACAATCGTGGAAACAGTATGGTGATTCCTCGAAGAGCTAAAAGCAAAACTACCATTCATCCCAGCAATCCCATTACTGAGTATATACTCCAAGGAACATAAATTATTCTACCATAAAGACACATGCACGCAAATGTTCACTGTAGCACTATTCACAATAGCAAAGACATGGAATCACCCTATATACCCATCAATGACAGACTGGATAAAGAAAATATGGTATATATATATACCATGGAATACTATGCAGCCATAAAAAAATAAGATCATGTCTTTTGCAGGAACATGGATGGAGGTGGAGGCTTTTATCCTTAGCAAACACACACAGGAAAAGGAAAACCAAATATTGCATGTCTTCACTTATATGTGAGAGCTAAATAATAAGAACTTATGAACACAAAGAAAAAAACAACTTGGGCTGGTGGGCAGAGGGTGGGAGGAGGGAGACGAGCAGAAAAGGTAACTAATGAGTACTGGGTTTAATACCTGGGTGATGAAATAATCTGTATTTAACAAACTCCCGCAACACGAGTGTACCTATGTAACAAGCTTTCACATGTACCCTTGAACCTAAAATAAAAGTTAAAAAAAAATCAGTGGTTGCTAGTGGTTGCCAAGAATGAAACCTAAGGTAAACTATGAACTTTAGTTAATAATAGCAGTTAATATTGGCTCATCAAATGTAACAAAAGCACCACATGAACGCAAGAGTTAATAATAGGGGAAACTGTATGTTGGGGTAAAAAGGTATATGTGAACTCTGTACTTTCTGTTCAGTATTTCTGCAAACATAAAACTACCATAAAAATATTAATTTAAAAAACAAAAGATCAACCCAACATATTTAAGAGCATTTTGAGTTTGTTTCTTTTTTTGATTAAAACTGCTATACTCTTACTTCCCCATACCCACTGCCATTTTGTTCTGCTTTTCTGTTAATAATTTTTATTAAAATGTTATTTTTCATCCAGGGTGTCTTCTGGAATAATTCATTCTTGCATCTAGAGGTATATTATTCTGGTAAGATGTAGGAAAATATTTCTTTTATTTATTAATCCAATCAAAAATGATGAGTGCTAAACTAAAATTCCCAACCAAAATTCCAAAGATGAGCAAAACGAATGCCTGTGGAAATAAGAAAAAAGATAAAAGATAAGAAAGATAAAAGAAAAAAGATAAAAAGTACAATTAGATTATTTGTTAAATCTCTACTCTCTGCAATATTGTATTTTATATTTTAAAATATATTGACTTTCTTGATGCATGTAAAATAATATAAACTGACAAACTATTTCTTAAAATAGAAGTCTTGAAAAGAAAGAAACAAAAACAACCTACCCCAAACTTTTTCCACGAGAGAAAATCCTCTCTGCTAAGTTTAAGATAAAATAGTCCTGGGAATATAAAAATCAAACATGTTGATGTACTGGCACCTTTAAATTGGAGGGAAAAAAAAGAGAGGATATTGCTGGATTCAGATGTGAGGCTGGGTAACAATTTTATCAATTTTATTATGTGAACTTTTTGAAACAGAAAACTTACCAACTACACCAAATACATTTCTAATGTCAGGAACATATATTGCAAGTAAAATGATGATAATATTGAGTGCTAGAGTGATCAAAAAATGGCGAGCCCATGAGAATGGAAAATTGGAGAAAAATATCATTGTTACAGCTTTTCTGGCCTGTATTACAGAAAAATAAACATATAGCAAAGAGGAAATGTCAAAGTCCAAATATTTGCTGAGAGAAACATATATAACAACCATATTTTTGCCTCCTACATCATTTAGATTTCAAAAATACAGCATGAACTATTATTATGAAGTGTTTATACACATACTGTTTATATACTAACCCTTTCTGTGTAAGCTTCATAAAAATACTTAGCTTTAATGCTAGAAAAAATTTTCACATGCAATTTTTTTAGGTTGCATAATTTTTAAAATTACCAACAATAAAAATATGAAAAAAGTCTCAAAGAATCATTTTCATCAAATGTAACAGATTAAAAAAACAGACAATTTATAATAGAAAAAGAAATCATGCCATGGGAAAGAAATACCACTTACTATTTTATTTTATATTATATGTTTCACAGCCTGTAAATATGAAAAAATAGTTCACTACACTTCCCATTGCTAAGAGCACAGCAGGCGGTCACATCCCAAAAAATTTATCCAGTCCCTGCTGTAATCTTGGCACTGCAGCCCACACAGGGAGGAGGCTTGAAGGCCCAGCTCTTATAAAACTCAGCGTTAGAGATTCAAGACATCCATGCAGATGCATTTATACCCAAAGCCTTTGTTCCCATTTTCTCAAAAATTCTTAAGATTCTTATGTATAGTAACCAGATGCAATGAAAATCTGTTTTGCCCCTTAAATTACAATTCTAGAGCAAATAAAATATTTTCACCAAGATTGAACTAGAATGCTTATGTGAAAATAAATTTACAATAAACCCAGAAGGAGCTTATTTTTCCTGACTTGACTTTTTCCTCTTCATGCACATTTTTTTGAAAACAGAATACAGAATTAAGGGGGGGAAAAAACCCAAAACTTTAGAAGAACTGTAGTTTCTAAATTGGAAAAATGCTGTGGGAGAACATAAATCTAAACTAAATCTCAAAAAGCACAAATTAGCTTAGTGGCTCACTGTTATTTTTATGCTTTTATGGGGCCATATGCAAGTATGAAGTCTTTGATCAATTACTTGACAAGCGAATAACATATACAAGACTAGATGTGATTCAAACATTCTATTCTGCAAAGAATTAGTGTTTCCCTATTAGGAAGCGTCTATACTAGGCAACAAAACCCTTTAAGAGTACTTACAGGGAAGTGGATTAGAGGGACTGTCAAAAGTACAGCAAATAGTATGCATAACTTCACAGTCATGACAACAACATCATGTGATAAGTATTTACTATAACCTTTTAGTAATTCTGACTCCACTTTGTCTGTAAATAAAATAATAAGGATCACATTAGACAGTACTAAGATATCAATAGTAACAAGATTGTTTTCCTTTGCACTAATGGATGGTAACAGATTTTAGATTCCCATTACCAAATCCTGGCCTTTGCCCTAGCCTATGAAACACAGAGACATTAATTAAATATCTTCTTGAAACCTAACACCCTTTTTCCTTTAATAAAAACCAGAATAAGCAGAACCTCTCAAATTATAATATGACTATGAATATGTATACTAAATTCTCTCTTTGGAACTTTTCCAGAATCTAAGGGTTTGAACATTTGTGCTGTTTGTTTATAAAGTGCTTTCACAAGTGTTGTTGAATTTAGTCCCTATGATAACAATATTAATACGCAGGTAGGTCCAAAAGTGTTAAATGATTTGCCTAAGATCACATAATACAAAGGGGCAGTGCCATACACCTACTTCTTTTTGGTGCTAGAGCCAGTATCTTTTCCTCAATACCACAACGTTTTCTAGAATCTCAGAGTTTGGTGCATGTTACATTTCATCTGTGGATTCATGTTTTAGGAAAAAAAGAGGTGTTAGGGAAATGTCTTACTTAGTAGGCCAGTGTGTGGTGGTTAGCAATAGGATTTATACATGCCAACCAAGCTTTGCTCCACAGTGTTCTTGCATTCTCACAATGTCTCCCTAACCTCAACCCAGACAAGGTGAAAGAAGACTGAGGGTGCTCAGAAACACTGGATATCAGTGTTTTGTTGGAAAATATCAGTTTATACTTAAAATAGAATGGGGCCGGGCGCGGTGGCTCACGCTTGTAATCCCAGCACTTTGGGAGGCCGAGGCGGGCGGATCACGAGGTCAGGAGATCGAGACCACGGTGAAACCCCGTCTCTACTAAAAATACAAAAAATTAGCCGGGCGTGGTGGCGGGCGCCTGTAGTCCTAGCTACTCGGAGAGGCTGAGGCAGGAGAATGGCGTGAACCCGGGAGGCGGAGCTTGCAGTGAGCCGAGATCGCGCCACCGCACTCCAGCCTGGGTGACAGAGCAAGACTCCGTCTCAAAAAAAAAAAAAAAAAAAAAAATAGAATGGTGCTTTTTAACTTGAGACTGTCTTAGAAAGGATACTTTGAGGGAAACCAAAAACAAAAGGAAACATACCTCTGTTCTCAGGGAACTTTAAGAAGAGATGAGATGAATACACAAAGCTATGATAGAAAGTGTGATATACACATATAAGCGGCCAGAGAGTTCTAAACAAGAGCTATGGAGATTCTAAACTGTGATGACACAGAACATGTTCAAATCCCACCAGTTACTAGCAACTTACTCTGAGTCTCTCAGTTCCCACATCTTTAAAATGGGGACGGTCATATACTAAACTATAGGGTTACTGAGAACATTACGTGAGTCAATGAATGTGTGCTGATGTTCAAAGATGTGGGGGAAGAGATTCTCTAGAAGCAAGGAGCAGTACAAACAAAGCAAAAGGAATGTGCATCTGAGAAAATAAGTGGTCTAATAAGTACTACAGTGGATGAAACAGTGTGTGGGTGATAGGGCTGGAAATGCATTTCAGACCTAGTAATACAGTTCTGCATGAGATGTGGCCTCAACCTGGTAGGCCACAGAAATGCAATAATGACTTACAAAGAACAGTGTATTATGATCTGAACTAAGCAGGAGTACGGATTGGAAGAAAAAGAGACCCCAAACAGGCATAACAGCTACTGTTACAATCACTGAGAGGCAAAGAGAATCTGAACTAGACTAGCGATAATGGAAACAGGAGAGAAATGAATTGCCCAAAGTATCAAAAACATACTTTACACAATGTGAGATTTGGACTAAGTAGGAGACTAAGAAGAGCCAGGAAATCTGGATTCTATTTCCAAATCTGTGAGATACTTGTGAGTCTTTGGAGAAATATGGCAAACTATTTTATTTCCATTTTCTGAATCATAAAATGAGCTATTAACACTTCTTGCTTAACAACCTCATAGACTTTTAAAATGGCCTGGTTATTATGCAATGTTTGGGTACTGGCCTGGCTCACCAGAGGAACCCTTTTATCTTCCTTTCACAGTGTAATCAGAGCAAGTATCATTAATCTAGGTGCATACCTATAGGTCCCCTTAATCTGACAAATTTAGAAATTAAACTTTGGGAGCTCTGGATAAAAGGATCCAAAGCAGCTCCTGAATCTTGAAGAATTAGATTTATTACAAATTCAAAATAGATGTCACATGTCCACTTTCTACTTTCCCAGGATGAAAACCCTTCTTCTGAGCCAGTCACTCTGTGTTCTTAACTGAGCCATAACATATGTGAGGGATAGAGTGGTGCACGCTTCCCTGGATTCAGACAAATCTCTACAAATCTCAGAAAGGGCCTAATGGTGATCTCTGCAAGTTATATATGCCATTGAAGTCACGAGGCTGTCCTGTTTAATACACATTGTCAAACAGGGTATTAAGTTTACAAAGATTATCACAAAGTAGCAGAAATAACACTGGATTAGTATTCAGGAAACCTGCCTTTAATTCTGTGACAGGTCACTTCACCTCTTTGGGCTTTAGTTGCTCATCTGTAAAATGAATTGGAAGCCTTAAGTTGAGGCTAGCCCTTATAAGATCTCAGGTTCAACCAGCAATTTCTTCCTATGACATAAAACTCCTGTTATTCTGATAGAAAGATACGATCAAAGGTTTTTCTTGGTTATGATTCACAATCCAAGAGCAAATCAATATCTGCCTCTTCTGTCTTTGGAGAAGAATTTACTTTTGTATCATTTATTCTATCTATCTATCTATCTATCTATCTATCTATCTATCTATCTATCTATCTATCTATCTATCTATCTATCTATCTATCTATCTATCTATCTATCTATCTATCTATCCATCCATCTAATCTATCATCTATTCATCCACCCATCTATCTGCCTACCTACCTATCTACCTATTAATCGATCATATACCTACCTATCATGTGATTTTCTTAGATGTGTATTTCTCCATTATATAAAATTTGCATACTCTGAAGAATTTGCATTGGTGGAGAAGGGATTAAATCAGAGACAACATAATGGCTTTACTTGATATTAGACAAATCCCTGTCTAGGAAACATGCCATCTACGTGATGAAAACCTTTAGCCTTTGTGTTCAAGCAACAATGCTAGATAGATAGATTATACATAGATACATACATAGATGGATGCCTAGAGCTTAAGTGACTCATATTTTTCTAAAAGATCACCTTAACAAAAACTTGTAATAAAGGAAATCTGGCTTCTATAGCACAATTTCTGAGTAGACAGCACAGTAATAAAGGCATTGGCTTTGGAGAGAGACGAAACTAGATTCAAATCCCAATTCCACTATTAACTGGCTTCAAGTATCTGGTCTAATTACTCAACCTGAATGAACCTACACTGAGCTTGCAGAGTTGTTATAAGGATTAAGTTAGGGAGTATATATAAAATATCTGACACTTTCTTAAATGTTAGCTCAATAAATGTATTAGCTTCCATCCTTCCTCCACATCCCTTTCAATCTAATACAGCTACAATTCAATACAGTTTCTAAGCACCTAATGGTGATTCATGTAACAATTTCTCAGCCAGCCTGATATTGGCAAGCCATCTGAGGTTTCTTCCAGATAGTTCTATTTATCCATAGGGAGAAGAAGGAGGTCAGTTTTTTTGGACTTTTTCTTATTGCTGAAGATCCCTAAATATAATAGTGTTTGTGCCAGGTAGCAATTTTAATAAAAGAAATACATAGCTATTCCACTATACAAAATATTTTTGGATCCCAAGAGACCCTGTTACAGTATCTTATTGACACAGAAAAGTCTTACTGAGTTCAAGTCTGTATAAAAACTAACAAACCCAACATCCAAAAATAAAGTTTATATATTTAAGTAATTTTGTTTTATTAATGATGATCAGAAAAGCTTGACAATCTCTTTTAACTTTCTTTGTAGCGTCTCTAGCAGGGCACCATGCTCACATTGGAAATAATGCTTTTCCTGAGGGTGTACACAGAACTTTACTTTTTCTTGAGGTTCTTATCAGAATAGGATAAAAAATCAACATACAAAGCAGACAGTTTTTGCAAAAGAAATAAAACACAATTTTATTTTTGTTGCATAAATTTAAAAGAACCTGTAAAAATAATTTAAGGAGGAAGGTCATGGTGCATCATAGAATGCACATCTGCTGAATCCTGTGATAATTAGATCTGAAGGCAGAGGTGTCTGACATCTAAGTATACAGGTATAGTTCCGTGTAAAAGCCTTTCCTTTCTCAACTTGTTCTTTTGCAATTAAGATGACTGACTCACCCAACCCCCACACTTCTGAATTAGACTAATATATTGAATTCAAAATTTAAGAAAAACAGAATCATTAAAATTGCACATTTTTTCTTATAGAAAGAATCAATGTCCCTAAGCCTGAAGTTTTACTTCAGTGTTTAAGAAAATTTTCATAAGGAGTCATTAATCTTAAACCTGAACTACCTTTCTAAAAGAAAGATAATCCATTATTTAGGCCTCAAGAGCCACCACAGTACTGCATTGTAATTTGGTGACCTGAGCAAATTAACTTAGTAATAAAAGGCATAAGTAAAGTCTATACATTGGTGTGAGGCCATCTATGTAACTATTATTTTGTCATCTATAATTTTAAAATGTACTTACCATAAAAAGTGAGGTACCCAAAGAGTGCAGATATAAAATAAATGAGAAAGCTGAAAGCAATTGCTGTATTGGTAACATTCTGCATTCTTTTCTTTGAAGGACTAAAAGACAAAAATGGCAAAGGTAGAATAAGTGATCTGAATTATATGTAAAGAAGCAAGTATGTCCTAAGCTGGTCGAGAGAATTCCTCATTCAAGAACAACTCCATCAATAACTATACACTAGAATTCCTCATTTGAAATTAGTACACAAAGATTACACTTCTTCCTTTTTTTTTTTTTTTTTTTGAGACAGAGTCTCGCTCTGTCGCCCAGGCTGGAATACAGTAGCGTGATCTCAGCTCACTGTAACCTCCACCTCCTGGGTTCAAGTGATTCTCCTGCCTCAGCCTCAAGAGTAGCTGGGATTACAGGTGCCCACCACCACATCTGGCTATTTTTTTTTGCATTTTTAGTAGAGATGGGGTTTCACCATATTGGCCAGCTTGGTCTTGAACTCCTGACCTCAGGTGACCCACCTGCCTCGGCCTCCCAAAGTGCTGGGATTACAGGCGTGAGCCACTGTGCCCAGCCTCAAAGATTACACTTCTAGGAAACATTCTTAACTTGGACAGAACTAACTCTTGTTTGTTTTGTTTTAAACTAACACTTAGGATCCACTGATGAGAGGAAAGGATTAATAAAAGAGGATGTCATTCAATCTGAAAGCCTTAGAGGTAAAAAGATACACAATATATTTAAAATATTCCAGGATTCCACAGTACCTTTGAAGTTCACAGTATATGGGCAATATTGAGGTATGGCAGAGAAATGAAAAAGCCATGGTTGGTAAGGCATAAGCACTCTGAAAAAGATTTTAAAAAGACAAAATTATTAAATGCCACTCTACTGAAACCATTATTTCATTTGACAACAAACTCAATTCTTTAAAAAATCCATTTGATTATATTTATTTCATCTTTAATGAGTTCTCTCTTTATAAAATAAGAATTTTTTAAAAGAGAAAAACACTTGTGATCCAGCAAATATTTTATTTGATAGTGGGCTTGCCTGTACTAGCCAGAATATTTTTTGTTTGGCTTCCCATACCATGCTGCTTTTACTACAATCACTACTTCTATATTATCTGGATAAGATTTTAAAAATTACATAAGATAAATAATATTTAAATGAGATAAAAATAACATTTTAGAAATGTTCTTTTTTAATTCCCTGTCTTCTAAATGTACGCACAATTTAAATGTATCTTATTACTCTAAGCAGCACTAATAGTTAATGCTCTTGAACCTGCTTTCATGAACTCAACCCAAGGGAATAATGAAAATATTAATCACATTTTAATATTGCCAGCATCTTTGATTAGGATCTCTTTCAATGGGAATGAATATCATTTATTCTAGACCTACAAACTCTTAAGAGATCCAATGTAATATACAAGTATAAGGTTTTGTTGTTATTATTAGAATACTTAAGAGTCAGAGTAAAGCAAAAAAAGTTACCTTTTAAGTGAAAATACCATCTTTACCAAATAGATGATGGTGATCTATTTCCTCCTTTCTGCTCTAAAAAAATTTCCACTTAACTAACTTTAGGCTCTTAAACAAAAGAAATTCCAGAAATGAAGACCTATCTTGGGACATAATGCCTAGAGTCTTAAAATATCTGAAGGGGGTTGGGAGAGAGGAAGCTGTAGTGTTTCCTGAGGCTGGACTAGGAAAATGAGAGTTTAATTCACAAATTCTGTATTTCATATACTGCTCAATTTCCTGGCTTGTCAATTACCCTACCTAGATCTTTAAGGCACCTGGAGGTCTTTACCATGTAAAAGACGTGGTAATTTCCCTTTTGGGACCAGAGAGATATTTCTCATTTAAAAACTAGAGATAAAAAGGAAAATTCTGCATGGCAGAGTAACCAAGCTAACATTCTACACTAATAGAGTTTTACATGAGCAGGGGGGATTCTAGCATCTGGGATCTATATAAAATAGCATTTCAGCAGTCAGAAAGTACAGACGAATAAGTCTGCAGCAACAGGGAAGACTTTGAGCTCTTCTAGAGTGGTAAAGCAGAGACCATCCATGTCACAGTTGTCTCCTCTGCTGATGCTCAGGGGCTCTTACAGGCATTTTCAGTATCCTATGGCTCTTAGGGAAGGCAAAGGGACTTGGTCTCCTAGTCTCTACTCCTGGCATCATAAATTTCAACTTTGGAATGTCGGCCAGAAGATATATTGGCAGTGCTCAATCCCTAGTCCAATGATGAGGCTGTTTAGTTACAGACCAAGGTTCTACTCACAGGGGAAGAGTTTTTGATATAATTGGCTATTTAGCTTTACAAGTCCAGAGGGCAACAGGAGGTCTGTATACACAGAGGACCTTATTGGCCAGACCAGACATTCGGTAAATCTGTTCTTTTAGGCAGAGGCCCATTTAAAACAGGCTCCATTTAAAGGCATGCCAGGAAAAAAAAAAAAAAAAAAGGTGGCTGTTTCATAATAGGCCACCCTGTGTTAAATAATAGTATTCTTCTGGTAGGCAATCCTATACTTAGCACTTTCAGGAAAATTAATTAGTTACAGGTACAAAGACCTAAGAGACCCTGTTACACAAACCTCTTAAAACTTGAAATGTGAAAAATCAACTGAAAGTATCTGTTAATAACTTACACACCTCTTTGGAGAAATGAAAGAGCTTTGGCTTACAATCATCTGTTGCATTTGAAATCTGTTTAAGAGTATTGAGGGGAAAAAGAGAAACAACAGCCATTAAATTTCAGAATATATCAATAAAAATGATGAATTTATTATTACTAGGCTTTCAAATCAAAGTATTTCAAAACAAAGTTCTAAAATGCAATATAAACATTACTTTTTCATTAATCAGAAAAGAATCATTAGTCTTTCTTTTCTTTTTAGTTAAAATAAAAAGGAAGAAATTGAAAAGAAAATATAAGCTATTACCTGGACGCATTTCTCTACATAATTTAATGTCAGAGGACAAGGGATGGACCATTTTTTAATTATTACCTAAAAAAGTAAACAGAATCAGCACTCAGATCATTTCTTATAAAATTAATAAGAAACTGAATTTAAGTAGGTCAGTATCATTTCAATTAATCTCATACCATATTAAATAAGATGCTAATAGAAGAGTCTCTGCTTCTGTGACTTTTCCCGGTTAGAATTGGGTCAACATTTAACATGGTCACCTGTGGTAGGGAGGCGGTTGGAGACTGCAGGGTTTTAAGTAGAGATCTCCCCCATTAAAGACTAAGGGTACTCCTGTGTCAACTTTCAAAATTCCAACACCATCAAGGCATTTTTTTTTTAAGTGCAACTCAAAACAGGAACATGATGTTTTCAGTGACTGTCATACAGGAATATGGTTATTTGTGGAGTAGGTATTAGTGAAGAGAGAAACATTTAATAGCAGTTTATGGAAAGGCCACAGGAAGAAATAACTACAGACTTTATACACAGGAGGAGCTCAAGGATTTCTGATGTATGCATTAAGTGCTGCCCCTCCTTACTTTTACAGATCTGAATTATTTTTGGTGAATGTGGAGAAAGCTGGCTGGAATAACAGCATATAGCTAGGGAACTCCAGCTGGTAAAAATAAATTAAAAAAAAAACATCAAAAGAAATCCAGAGGGATGCTGTTTCCCAGAATTAATCAATGAAAATGTTTCATGTTTTTACTCTTAATTGTGGCCATCCTGTTATCAGACCTATAGCTGTGGCTCTGTCAATATTACCATTGTTGCTGTTGTTTCAGGGCACATAATTACTCTGTAAATGTTTGCTCCAGGCTGAATCCCAGTGCACAAAGGGACAAGAAGGAATAAAGGAAGTATTTGTCCTTTGTAGGAGACCAATACGTAAACACAATTTCTATTCCTACTCGGTATTTACCTAGTTTTGGATTTTGACTAATTTAATCAAAATTTTACACAGTGATAAAACAAATATAAGGAAAACATATACTTTTAGGATTAAGTTAATGAGTGAACTAAAGAATCACTCTTAATTAAAAACCTCACCAAGAAAAAAATTACTGTAGAAGGATAAACTAGACAAGCTGCTTTGACATTTCTAGGTAAGTTTTCAATATGACATAAAATGAAACGGTCAAGCCGGGCGCGGTGGCTCAAGCCTGTAATCCCAGCACTTTGGGAGGCCGAGGCGGGCGGATCACAAGGTCAGGAGATCGAGACCATCCTGGCTAACATGTTGAAACCCCGTCTCTACTAAAAATACAAAAAATTAGCCGGGCGTGATGGCAGGCGCCTGTAGTCCCAGCTACGCGGGAGGCTGAGGCAGGAGAATGGCGTGAACCCGGGAGGTGGAGCTTGCAGTGAGCCGAGATCGCGCCACTGCACTCCAGCCTGGGCGACAGAGCAAGACTCCGTCTCAAAAAAAAAAAAAAAAAAAAAAAAGTGACGAGTTAATGGGTGCAGGAAATCAACATGGCACATGGATACATATGTAACAAACTTGCACATTGTGCACATGTACCCTAAAACCCTAAAGTATAATTTAAAAAAAAAAAAAAATGAAACGGTCAACTTACCAAAAGGAAATAACAAAATCAAAAGCAATAATCTCACCATCATTATCTTGATAGGTTTTCAAAGAAAAAAACAACAACAACAAAAAACGATGAGGATGGGGTGAGGGTGAAACTGCTCTAAATTCAGTTTCTTTTCTTGTTTTTTTAAGACAGGGTCTCACTCTGTCACCCAGCCTGGAGTGCAGTAACACAATCTCAGCTCACTGCAACTTCCACCTCCCAGGCTCAAACCATCCTCCCACCTCAGCCTCCCGAGTAGCTGGGACTACAGGTGCGTGGCCACCACACCCAGCTAATTTTTGTGTTTTTTGTAGAGACAAGATTTTGCCATGTTGCCCAGGCTGGTCTCGAACTCCTAGGCTCAAGTGATCCGCCTGTCCCAGGCTCCCAAAGTGTGGGATTACAGGCATGAGCCACTGCAACAGCCCAAATTCAGTTTCTTATATTTTCCCCTAACTAACAGTGGTAGTGTTGGCAGAAAAAACCATTTACTGAGGACTTGCTGTGCACCAGGTACCTTGATACACTCTGTATGTGAGCTGCCTCATTCATCAGTTGTTATTTCTTAAGCTTTCAAGTCAAAATATTTCAAAGCAATGCTCCAAAATGCAATATTATCATTAATTTTTATTAATTTGAAAAAAATAAGTAGTAGCCTGATTTTATATTAATAGACAGTTCAGTTACTACAGCTAATTTCTTTGCAAAGATCCATCCCAACTCCAAGCCTGCATGGTGGTATGGGGTGGATAGAGATGATGTCCCACAAAGCAGAAGTACAGAACGGGAGTGAAACGAGACCCAACAACAAAGAGGAAAGATTAACAGGAAGTCCTTGCTCAGGTTGGTAAGAAGGTAAGTCTTGGGGTTGGAATGACAAAGGGAAAAAGGAGATTAAGTATTAAAAATATTTGTTCACTTGCACAAAAGGCCTCCCTTCCTTCTCTCTGCTCTAAGCCCTTTGCATCTTTTGTGGCTCAACTCAAGTTGTATTTCCTTTAAAATCCTTCTTTACTCTAGCTCTCACTGAGCCTTCTCTCCTCTCAACTCTTCAGACTCTTATTCTGAAGCAAATATATCAACACTTCCTTATATATTGCACACATTGTTCTCCATGTTTGAAAAGAAATTTATCTCCCCTACTAGATTGACAGATCCTTAAGACTAGTGTCCAGGTAAAATTTCCACACCCTAAAATGCCTAACATAGTGTTCAGTAGAAGGAAAGCTTCTGACTAAAATCCATTTAAATAATTCTCTATTTCAGGCCAGTGCAGTGGCTCACGCCTATAATCTCAGCACTTTGGGAGGCCAAGGTGGGACGATCGCTTGAACATAGGAGTTCAAGGCTAGCCTGGGCAACATAATGGGGCTCCGTCTCTACAAACATTTAAAAAAAAATTTATCTGGCCAGGCGCGGTGGCTCACGCCTGTAATCCCAGCACTTTGGGAGGCTCAGGCAGGCAGATCACGAGGTCTGGAGATTGAGACCATCTGGCTAACACGGTCAAACCCTGTCTCTACTAAAAACACAAAAAATTAGCCGGGCATGGTGGAGGGTGCCTGTGGTCCCAGCTACTCGGGAGGCTGAGGCAGGAGAATGCTGTGAACCTGGGAGGCAGAGCTTGCAATGAGCTGAGATGGTGCCACTGCACTCCAGCCCAGGCGACAGAGCGAGACTCCATCTCAAAAAAAAAATAAATAAATAAATAAAAAATTATCCAGGCGTGGTGGCATGCGGCTGTAGTTCTAGCGACTCAGGAAGCTGAGGCAGAAGAATCACCTAAGCCCAGCAGTGAGTCTCTAGTGAGCTATGATCATGCCACTGCACTCCAGTATGGGTGACTGGAGAGAGTGAGATTCTGTCTCTTAAAAAAAAAAGTTGTCTAACTGGATTACCAACCTATTAAAACGTTGCTTAGAATACTAATCTGTACTTAAGATAGAACTTTTAGAACGAATGGTAATCCGTTTGTGTTCTAAAATACACCAAAAAAAAGTAAATTTATCAAAAAAAGGTAAATCTATCTTGTTGGTATCATTCTGAGACACTGATAAAATTTATTTTTAAAACTGCAAAATATTTTAGAGGGGGCAAAAATTTAGGTTAAATTTTTTTAATGAAAATACAGATCTGGGAGAACAGATAAAATATAGGTTTTACTTTACATTATTCAAAGAATATAAGAAAATAATAGTTTCTGAACTGATTTTTAAAAATGTGATATAAATGCTATACATATTTACAAACACGTATTGACAAAAATAATAAATGAAAAACTGGTATCCTTCCAAAATTCTGGGTTAATATATATACGTTTCCTTTTCCTAACCACTAAGTATTTTAAAAGCTAACATTCAGAGAATCTAAAATAAATATGGCAGCTGGGCATGGTGGCTCACGCCTGTAATCCCAGCACTTTGGGAGGCCGAGGTGGGTGGATCACTTGAGGTCAGGAGTTCAAGACTTGCCTGACTAACACGGTGAAACCCCATCTCTACTAAAAATACAAAAAAAAAAAAAAAAAATAGCATGCACCTGAAATCCCAGCTACTTGGGAGGCTGAGTCAGGAGAATTGCTTGAACTCGGGAGATGTAAGTTGCAATGAACTGAGATCGTGCCACTGCACTCCACCCTGGGTGACAGAGCAAAACTCTGTCTCAAAATAAATAAATAAATAATAAATAAATAAATAAATATGCCAATTAAAAAGAATATTTAAAAAAGCATACAGAGTATTCTTCATTGCCCCACTGTAGATTAAACTGTGCTCACAGGTAAAAATCTGTGCAAATGGTTTATAAGGCATTACAATAAATGTAGAATATGGGTATTATTTCCATATGGCTGCTACATTAGAAATCTGCATTGAATTAAAGAATATCTGTCATGACAGAAACAAAACTACAGTAGACATATCATATCAATACATTTAACCTGCTTTAAGCTATTGGCTATGAAAACTAAATTACTCCTATCTATGCAATGATTGCATTGCCAATTATCTGTGAGAGAAAAATTCAATGTTATCTATACTGATTCTCTTTAATATCCATACATTCATTTGCATATGTAGGCCACTTCTAACCACACTTCTCAACAATCAAATTATGATGGAAATATTTAGTTTTTTTCTTTTTCAATATGGAGGCTACAAAGTGTATGTTCAATTCACTTATTTGTAAGATATAAGTCAGACAACTGGGAAGAGAAGAAGACGAATGATTTTAATATTGTTAAATTCAACAGATGTAAACACTGTTAAATGTTTTTAGTTTTAAGAGCATTCAATAGAGGATAAATGCTTATATACACTAAAATCAGGGTCACTTCCACTTTGTTTAAATAATTTAAAGTTATTTTATCCCTGGGTCTCAGAAGATAGCTTAGCCTAAGTTAAATGCACCCTAGGTTGTTTTGACAGCTTTGAAATCTGGCTCTTTAATATGGCTTAACTACTGATGTGCTGTCTTGCTCTTACATATGGCTGTTTCTTTCATGCATTTTCAAAAACAAGAAAGAGTTGAACCAAGCTCATGAAAAGCTCATTTGGACATGTATATTCTTGGAAAGTTAAATATGTTTATTTCTACTTAAGGTTTGACATTTAGATACTGATTATGGAATAAACTGCTATACAAAGAAAAAGGACAAAAAATTTCACACGAAGGTACTATCTTTAGAATGTTAAGATGTTTTAGGAGAATTAGAAGGAAATAAATTTAAATTCTCTTTTACTTTTATATTATTTTATAATATCAAAATAAGTTAAATTTACCATCTGATATTTTTATATAATAAAAATGAGCTAATTAAAAAATAAGGAATATATCCCACATGTGAAGAAAAATATTTGTAGTAGTGTTTTTATGAGAATTTATCTATGCTGAATAAACCAGACAAAATAGGAGAATTCAGTCAACCCAGTTCTTACTAGATCTCCTCAATGTAGTACCAGAAGCTCTGTTTTTTCATTAATGGAATAAAGTTTCAAAATTAAGATGACTAGTCTCAAACAGATTTTACAGATTAGAACCAGACTGATTCTTCATACAATATGGTACAGGAATAAATTTACACACCTACACAAAGAATTACACTCCATCTAAGATTTTAACAGAATTGGCATGCTCTCCTCTCTAGTTAACCATGAGAAATGCTGAATTTGAAATGCTGTTCTAGCTAAGCCTCTTCAAAATAGATACAACGAAGGAAATAATTTAATGGAACAAAAGTGCTTTTAATAACACAATGAAATAAAACGAGATATCCTTCCCAACACAAAACAGTTAAAAGTAAAAAAGACATTAACACAATGAGTCCAATTTTAGTGAGGAGATAAGCAATGTATTATATTTTAAACTTACCACAAGAGTAAAGAACATCATAAAGAAAAATGATAAACCACTTGTGTAGCCAAGAAAGCCTGTAAAATAACAGTAAAATAAAAAGCAAATTATAAGGAAAGTGATTTTAACGTACAACTAAAGCTATACATCTTAGGCATGTTTTCTATTACAGTGGTTGGTATCTGGGGCTTAGGGCTCAGAATAACAACATTCCAACTATCTGTCACAGATCATTTATGTAGCTCTGTACAACAGAATTGGAACTGGCTTACCACTAATGGTACACTGTAAGGAAAGTCTGCTCTTTAATGTTCTGCTGTAAAGATTTTATTTTAGTGGGGCAGACAAAATACTACTGCAAACCAAGTAATAGGTTAACTAGGCAGGGCTGAAGGCTGAACAACCTAAAATAAGGCCAAGTTTAAAATTATTCACAACCACCATCCTTCTGCCAAAAATGTGGTACTGTGAAATTTTAAAGCCCCTTAATATTTGCCTCTCTTTCCCTCCCTCCCTCCCTTCTTTCCTTTTTCTAAACAAATAATGTGCTCTATAAAGACTTACCTATTTTGGGAAGAAGTGCAAGAGGGAACACAATGCCAACGCATATGATTATTAGTAGTGTTTGTCCATCGAGATACCAATATCTATTATAAAAAAAGTTCTACTTTAGGCATGGGACTCCAGTGTTTGTTCTGACACACACACACACACACACACACACACACACACACACACACACACACGAGTTATAACCATTACAACCAGCCATTAGGAAAAGCCTACTTCCTTTCATTAAAATGTTCTTGTGGGATCCTATTTTTCTTATTAATGAATTTACATTTAGAAATGAATAAAAACAAAGAGATGCCATTTTCAACTACCAAATTAATAAATATTTAAAAATAGGATAATAGTCAACATTAGTGAGGAGTGATGAGGCGTGTAAAAAGTTGGTGAAAATGCAAATTATATAAATTACCTTTCTGGAAAGCAATTTGGCAATAGATATAAAGAATTTTCAAATAATTATATACTTGGAAACACTTATAAAAGACTAATAAAATAATAAGAACAAAGACTTTTTGTAAATTTTTATTTTATTTAAGTTCCGGGGAACATGTGCAGAATGTGCAGGTTTGTTACATGGGTATACATGTGCCATGGTGGTATGCTGCACCTATCAACCCGTCATCTAGGTTTTAAGCCCTGCATGCATTAGGTATTTGTCCTAATGCTCCCTCTCCCCTTGCCCCCCACCCACCGACAGGCCCCAGTCTGTGATGTTCCCCTCCCTGTGTTCATGTGCTCTCACTGCTCAACTCTCACTTACGAGTGGGAACATGCAGTGTTTGGTTTTCTGCTCCTGAAGAACAAAGACTTTTATAAAAAGATGTTTACTGAAAACATTTAAAATAACAAAAATTGAAAACAAACCTCCAAGACCATGATAATTTTGAAATAACAATATACTGAATATTCAGTAAACATCATATATTTGTGTGTATATAGCATGATAATTTTGAGGAAAAACATAGATGCATTAAAAATGGAAAGGAACTAAAATATATTGATAGCCATTATCTCTGGGTGGTAAAATAATGGTCACTTTTCTTCTTTATAGTTTTCTATATACATTTTTCCAAATTTCAGGAAAGGGCATTAATCACCAATTGTAAAATATTAAAATTTTCATATAAAGGGCATTAGAATACAGAATGAGAAAAAGTTAGGTTAACGTGATTTTGTATTTGTTCATTGAAAAAAACAAAACTGGATGCACATATAAAGCCAGAAGGATATACTTAAAATATGAAAAAGTAGATATTTTTATGTGATAGCAATATGAGCAATATGTGCGATAGATATGTACACATTTTTAAAAGTTAAAGTTAATTCCCAAGACCTCAATAGATTTGTATGTAAAGGAGAAACAATTCATGAAAGAAATACAACTAGTAAATACAGATGAAGAAAATCCAATCACTGGTGCTAATTAAAGAAATAATGAGACTGTTGCAATTAATCTAGCAAAATTAGTAAACAAAAATATTCAAGGATGTGGCACAATTGGACTTCATACATTGCTAGTGATCTTGCCAATTAGTACTATCTCTTGGAAAAACAATGATTATATGTAGCAAGAGCAATAAAAATGTAGTGGCAATCTACTCTAAGAAAATAAAATAGAGAAAATTCTATGTATGTGAAGCTGTTGAATACATTATTATAATATTGAGAAGCTGGAGGAAAACTCTATATACCCAATATTTGAAAATATTTAGAACAGCATACTCAATGGAATGTTACGTGGCTTTAAGAAAAAACACAATGAATAAAATGGAAAACGATGATGATATAAATGTAATTATTAGCTATAGTTTTGAAAGCTTTTGGGAAAAATTCAAAAGAATTAAAAGGACAGTGACTAGGTTAGAGATGTTATGCATGATTTTTCTTTGCTTTTTTTTCTAAATTTTCTTTATTGTAGCTGTTAGATATTTACACTTAAGTGTATACACATACATACACACGCACAATAGTAACAAAATAAAACTTATGCAAAAATGGGAGTTCAGGGCATCAAAGACCAATAGGGACTTTTTCAAATTGTTTGGTAGACAATATCAAAATTCCCACTTTGCAATAATGCATCCTCTTTCATTCTCTACCAGATAGCCAGTCTCCCACTGCCATGTTAAATTAGGTAAAGGTCTTCTACATGGATTTCAACCAGTGGCTTCTAACATGAACTTAATTGTTACTGTTGGGTGCTGACAACTTCCTCTTTAACAGAACAAGAGGAGAAGCAGCTGCAGAAACAGCACCACGATGACACTTTTCCCTTCTCCACCCTAATTTGTGTTATTAGGAAATACATATGCCAGAAACTATAACCTATGCATAAGTATTTACAGCTTTAGTGGACCTGAAGCTTTGCTCTCTCCATTTGCACATGCCCCTCAATTCCTGGTATGCAGGAAGTACTAAAAGAGTACACATATCAATAATACAAAAATGATACTCCACATGTTTACCTTCTAGTCACTCTTGAGTAAGAATCAAAACAGAAACTTCAAAAGATCTTTCATTGAGGAACACCTGGCAACCAAATTTCTGAAGCTGGCAAAAGGCCCAGGGCTCTATGTCTGAAATGTGTTTCCTTCTGGGACCCAATATTAGACCCAGACAGTTGCAGTGCCAGGAGGAAAAATGCCCAAAGGAGTACCAAAGTAGATTCCATCTGTTAGTTTTGCTGTCCCTCGTAGATAACAATACTGCATTATACACTTGAAAATCTGTTGAGAGTGCAGATTTCATGTCAAGTGTTCTTACCATAATAAAATAAAACAAAAAATTATTATAAGCCAATTTCACTCTTTAAAAGAAAAAAAAATGTCATGAAGCTAAAGTTGTACAAAAGGGAGCATTTAATCCCCAGGACCAAGACTCTTTTCTCTTGCATAGGAATAAAGGAACACTTTTTGAAATTCTGTACACCAGTTACTTTATACTATTTCAGATCACAATTCATTTATGACCATGAAAGTCATATAACTGACCAAAGCACTGAACTGTGGGACTGAAGATAACTTTACCTCCTCCCAGCAGTAACTCAGAATCACAGTTATGGAATGTTAGAGCTGGAAGAGACCTTAGAGATCATCTGGCTCAACAACTTCATTTTTTATGTCTGTAAAATCAGCAAAAGGAAGATGATGATCTTAGTGACAGTAGCAATGGAAATACTTTCAGATACTACCTCATTTATTTCAAGATCATGCTTTGCATTCTCCTTTTCATAGGATAGAACTTTAAATTCTTAATATAAAAATAATTATACTGTAAAATGTAATTTCTCTAACCTTGTCTTGGCTATTGGTTATTGTTAATCATCTCTTATCCTTAATAATTCATCTTAATAAAGCCAATTTTAAATACAGTGCTTTTCTTTACCATTCATTAACAATAAAGGCAACACTGTAAAGCACAGTAAAATTAGTTTAGATTTCACGTGTGTGTCACAGACAAATGAATTGTGTTTCTCAATGGATATTTTCCAAAGAACAGAAATTATTAAACTTACAAAATAAAACTGCTGCCTGAGAAAAAAAACTAGTAAAAAGAAATCTCAAAAAGTACATATTAAATACATTTATTTTGTAAATAAGCATTTTAGAAGAATGTACTAACTTTAATTTTTTCCTAAGGGGGGAATAAAGAATGATCTAACAGAACTCCTGTTTTCCTACTGTGATCTAAATATACATTCCTTTAAGCCAAAAGAATTAGAGTAAAAACCTTTATACTTCCTAGAGAACTTGTTTGATCTGTGGATTTAATCCTGTATGATAAAAATGTTCCAAGTATGAAATATAGAGTATAAATCCTTAGCTTTGGCATGCAGATGTTTTGTTCCATATTTTAATGAAAACCAGATTTATTTATAAGTCGCTTTAATTTCATTCTCGAAAGGAATGGAACAAGAGTATCGTATGTTCTGAATTAGGATCTTACTCACATCCCATATCAATTATGTAACTAAAATGCAAGACAACTTAATTGTGTCAATCATATTCCCCTGACAAGATCATTAAATGTTAACAGACAGCTTCCAACTTTAACAGCCACAGATTTTAAAAATGTAAGTTATTCTATGAAATATATAGATATATCATGAAAGTTCAGTATAAGTATTATAGCTTCTAACTTCTATTAGAATATTATGAACAGAGTTTCATTCTGATATCTTTATAAAGATTTATATTTCAAAGGTACACCAAGCTCGCAGATAACCCAGAAAATTAGCATACCTGAAAGATCTTAATTAAAATTTATTGTAAATCAAACCCTAAAATAAAAGCTTATCAATATCATGTTGATCTCATAGAAGAAATACTGCCATGTAAGTCTATCTAGAAAAAAACTGTCCTTTATGGATAGTAAAGTCAATTATCATAATATTTGTTTCTTACTTATTTTCTAGCATCAAGCTTTCAAGACTAATGATTTATCTTCATTCAAATAAGTTAATATAATTAGCCAAAATAAATGAATATATATTCCATTTAAAACAAGATAAGGTTGTTAAAAAGACGTACAATTTTAAAATGTAACAGAGATGATGCAAACTGACCACAGTATTTTGAAGTATATGATTTTAAAAATCTATTTCTAACATGTAAAAATAACATTTTAATCAATTTTCTATTAATGTGAGTGAGATGGAAGTTCATTTTAATTTTTATTTAAAAAAACAAAAAAATCAATGCAACAATATAAATCATTTGCCAATTATTTAAAATGAAGCTATGGTAAAAATATCACATTTAGAGAAAGAAGACCTGAATTTCAATACTAGTTCTGCCACATACTACTTTAATTATTTCTAAAATATTACATATATTTATAATCCCTCCTCTTTCCACCGACATATGACAATAAAAGAATATAAATAGGAGCCACCAAATTCGGGACCAAGAAAAAAGAAAACATATGTGACAACTGTTGGAATTAATACAGTTATATTAATTCAAATGTGTCACATTTGACTCTGAGCTTCCTGGCAGTCAGGGCAAAAAGGGAAACACCACCTTTAATATAGTAATTATTAGAATTCCCTAATTCTCCACATTTACACTGTGCTATAAGCTTGTGTACACACATGCTTGTTTATACACATGCTATTAGCATGTGTATATATATCTTACTTGATCATCCCAGCAACTTTATTAAGAAGGCAATATTGGTACCCCCATTACATCACATAAAAAAACCTAAGGCTCCAAGTACTTTATATAGTCAAAAGAAGTTAAATTAAGTTCTTGAGATTATTGAACATCAAATGGATAGAACACACATCTCCTTACTCTTAGTCTAGCCCTCTTTATTCTACCTCATATTGCCTTGAGTTATTAACCCTAAAATATAAATTTCTCACATAGAATTTGAGTAACAGAAGGTACCCTCAATGTTTTTTACAGCAAATACAAAAATGAATTTCACATAGCTACTTCTTATAGGAATTATTTATCAACCTAAGCATAAAATCAAAATGTAACTAGATAAAGCTGTAGATAAAATAAGGTAGTTATGAGTATCAGATGTGATAATGCATGTGGAAACCTCATTCACTGTAAAGTATCATACAAAGGAACAATATCTTCTGATGAAGAGAAATCATTTAGGACTTCTACTTGTCTTTTTTTAACTACATTTTCTTGATGGTTTCTATTCAGATCTAAAGTATACCACACTTTTCTTACAAATACGTATTTGCAGTTGTCTAAGTAGAATTCTTTAATGGAAGCTGAATTGTAAAAGCTAAAAACTAATTTTTGAAACCTTTCCTTGCATTTCAGAACAAGTTCAATTATTGAAGCAGAACAACCCAGTATTCAAATCTAAAAGTCTGACAGGTTTTGTACTGTGGTTTGAAACTTAACTATGTGAAATAACTTGATGGCAATTAAAATGATTTATTGTGTCTTTTCAAGTTCATTTTTCTAAAATGTTCTTGTTCTACACAGTGAAAAGAAAAGTAAAATTCATTTTGTTTTTTCCCTATAAAGAGGTGAGTCAAAAATGTAAGATGCATTTTTTAAATGAAGAAAGATAAAAGAGATACAATGTAGTTTAGTATTGTTTATAATATTGTTCAAAAACAGGAAATGAAACAACTAAGTCCTTGCAAATAATTTATTTTTTTGCCATGGTATATAATAGGAATTTCAAACAGGTATAGTTGTAACTGCCACATTTTTTATCACTATGATTTGCTGAGAAATGACAGCAATATCATTCACTCCCCTCCTTTAAGACCTGTACTGTCAGTATATCCAACCTTCTCCCATCCCCAACCCCAGTCTTGTATATCCCCAGAAATTTATCCTTTACTCCTCCTTAAGAGCATCTCAATCTCAGACCTGTCTTAGCCTATCTCACACCCCGAAGGAATGCAAGGATTATATCTGGTGCTTCATATGGTTCACAGAACAGCGCTTTCATATGGGTAATCAATAAACATTGGCTGAGTAGTTTCTATTCTATTACTGCTTCACTTCTGCCTAATTTGTAACTGTCTTGAGGGCAAGGACTACATTTATTTTACTTGCCACTACAAGTATTGCCATTTACAGCTTAATAAATATTTATCAAAGTAATACATGAATGGACACAATGTAAAATACTTTTTCTTACCTACTATAGTCTCCAGTCAAAAATTCTGCAATAGCAGCAGGAAGCTCTGTTTTAATAATTAAAAGATAAGATGACATAGCTGCAAAAGAATAAAAAGTGTTCCTATTAGAATTCTATGATTTTTAACCATTTAAACAATAATCCATCTAGGAAAACACATGTCCATTAGAGCTATGACAACATATGGAAGATTAACATATAACATACTATACCAAAGATACACACACACACACACACACACACACACACACACACACACACACACACACACAAGTAACTGTAGAGAAGAATAACAATTGTTAGGTTCATTAAGTATATTTTGTTTACATTTCAAGTCCAAAGCAAACTAGGTAAGAGAAACGGTCTTGATTACAGGCTACTTTTAAATGAAATTTTGTACGAAGTTTTACAAAAACTCTCTTATATGTTATCACCCCATCTAAGGCATTAGAGGTTAGTTTAGCAACAACTGACATAGACACAGAAGTTTAATAGGTATGGCTAGTAACTGGATTATTTGTTCCTTCTTACTAGAGAAAGATGCCTCCCCACAACAGAGAAGTCTCATTCCCTCTGTCCCTTTCTTTTCTTCTCTCTACTACCCACCCCTGCATTATGAATACATATAATTATAGGATAAAAAAGAATACATAATGAATTACATTTAAAATTAGTCTCTAAAAAGATTAGAGAAAGTTCAATAGAAACCATTAAGTATATTAAAAAGACAAAACTTCCAACTTTTATTCCATTTTATTAACAGGGTTCATCTGTATTATGTAATCATAACCTGAAGCTAGCATTATTTCTCACATTTAATCTAACAGAGTCCGATAAATAACTACCTTTTATAGCACTTTAATAACGATCCTAATTCTGATGTAGCTATAAAAACAAATTCTATAAAAATATTAGGAAAAGTTTTAATATGGTTACAGAATACAGAACTCATTCATATGTAAATACTTGAGTTTAAGCTTAAATATATAGCAACTCAGATGATTTGTAGTCAGAACTTCAATTTAACAGAGTAAGATTCTCTTTCCCCCCAGAGATTATGTTTGTGTGTATGTGTCGGGGCCAAAAAGGAAACGCCCATGAAGAATAAAGAGTGTTTGGGAGGCCAAGGCGGGTGGATCACGAGGTCAGGAGTTCGAGACCAGCCTGGCCAACGTGGTGAAATCCCGTCTCTACTAAAAATACAAAAATTAGCCAGGCGTGGTGGCGGGTGCCTGCAATACCAGCTAACCTGGGAGGCTGAGGCAGGAGAATTGCTTGAAACTGGAAGGCGGAGGTTGCAGTGAGCCGCGACTGCACCACTGCACTCCAGCCTGGGTGAAAGAGCAAAAATTCCGTCTCAAAAAAAAAAAGAATAGAGTATACTTTGTGTGCATATTAATTTTATTACTTATTTATATATCAGGAAACATTTCACTTTCTCCTTACAAAACTTACAAAAGCTAAGAACAAAAATGAATGCCAAGTTTCAATGGCAAAAATCTGGGGAAAAATTGATCAAAAGGCTCAAATAGTTTAAGAAGAATGTATATTTCTCAATCAACATTATTTGAAAGGAGCTTAACTTCATGATTACAATGCTATGTGACCATTTAACTTGAGGAAAAAAAAGGATACATGCTAGTTTGTGTGTAGATTTGTATGGAGATAGATAATACTATAGACACACATAAACATACACACACTCTCAATTTTTTTTAGTAAAATAAAATGTATTTATGTCAAAGTAAAATTTAGAACAGTTAAATAATCACTTCTCTGTGATGAAAATGTACATATACATATTTTTTCAGTTTACAACGATTTCTTTTTCCCTAGCAGAAGTATAGCTATGTCTCAGTGAGTTGACTAAAATCTGCAAAATCTTTCAGTTATGGGGTATTACATCTGATTGTATGTGAAAATGTGTTCTGTAGTGTTCATATTCTCATAAGGAAAAATGCTATCAATTTGGCACAGAACAGAAGGAAGGTTTCGACTAACCTTCTCCATTCAAGGATTTGGAGTTTTTATAATATTTTACCGATTCCAAAGAACTCTACACATATGGTGCAAAGATAAAAATCGTGAACCGAATTTTCTGAAACCGGCCTAGACTTACTTAAATGTATCTTGTGAGAGAGACAGAAAAGAAAAAAAACAAAATACTTTGAAAACAAGGAAAGCAGACTTCCTATAAAATGTAATTTATTATCTGCCCATCTTTCTTTCTTGCTTGGATTAATCCAACACCACATGCATTTCTAAAGTTTCAGACATTCATCTCTTTCAGTAATTTTCTATTATTTCTTTTGGACCTTTAGCTGTAGAAAGCTTCAGTGAATATGAGACCCTATTTCTTTCTAATACAGTATCTGTCATTCTTTCCAGAATTTCCATTAGCCCTTGGCTAATCATCTGATCACTTTTATCCTTTGTTGTACCCTTAACTCTGGTTTTCAAAAGGGAGTACTATTTCATTAGATTCCAGTCTGAAGAATCATGTATATTTTAAGAAATACGAACTCACCAAACATGTGTTTCTCTCTCAAAGAAGACCTCACATACAAGATACAAATATAATAAAACATGCAAAACATTGCTTCTTTTCTAGAGAATGCTAGTATATATTTTAAGAGCTACACAACCACAGAACTGACTATAGGAGAAAACCCACACGGATTAAGCCAGTAAAAGACCACCACCATTCTATTCACTGTGAAAATTATTTTTTTCTTAATCACAAGTAAACTTTCATGTAAGAACTAGCACTTTAACACATTATATTATATATAATACAGAAAAGAAACAAAAAGATTACCAAATACACATTAAGTTAGGAAATACATCTTAATTAAATTCATACAAAAGAACAATCAGCTCAATAAAATGAACTGGAAAAGTTTTAAAGATATACTATTGATAGGAACGCTCATATTGCCTTTAACTAAAAGGTTTACTAGATCAAATAGCTGTCTGCCACAGTTTTTGTCTCATGTCTTTTATAAATGGCATAAGAAAGTGTTCAAGCACTTACCTTACAGACCAGTCATAAGCAAAAATTTGTAAATGATTTTGGGTGACATGGACACCTAGTATAGATTCCTAAAACAAGACACACCATGTTCTACTCTAAATTAATAGCTGCAACTGGGTCATCCACAAGAGCCATGCATATAGTTAAGTGGCCCCAAAACACCAAAGCCAAAATCAGTGCCAGAAGATATACCTTGATGTCAGGTATTCAGCCATTATAAATCACTTGGTTTTACCACATTAACTAAATAGGTATTCTTTTCTACTTAATTTTAAACATAACTAATAGAACTCATTTAATAGAAACTTGTCTGGGAAAAAATAAAACATCCGTCAACTGAAAACACAAAAGTTGAAAGCACTCTTTAAAAACAACATGGAGAAGTGACTAAAATGGGATAAAATCTGATTAGGTAATAGCAAGCTGCAAGGTGTTAATATCTGTTGATCTAATTATAAAGTGAAATACATGAATTGGGCCCGGGAGGTTGAGAGGAGACATGTTAGAAACAGAGAAACAGAGAAGGGACTCTGGGTGGAGATCCATGAAAACAGCTAACATCTTTGTTTTTTAGATGCCTACTGTATGCTTGGTAGTATTCTACACAAGTTATTTCCTCACTTCATCTTTACACAAACCTGTGAGGTACATATTACTTATTTCACAGAACATAAGGAGGCACAAAGAAGTAACTTGCCCAAGCTAGTGATGGTGCAAACATCCAGCCTGGGTTGAGAAACTCGTTCTATTAACTAGTATGTGATGAGAAAGTGCAGGAGCAAAGAGAAAAAGTAAACCAACAAAGACAAATAAGGAAAGTCTACCAGAAGGACCACTCTTCAGAATTATTTTTCTTTTTTAAATCAATATTTAAACAAACTACTTTTGAATGCTGAGATTAACAGTTGACTTCAAAGGAAATGAATCTCTATCACAGAGAACATTAGTCAGAAGCTTTAGTAACACTTAGAATTTTCATTTCATCTTGAGATATATTTTCAATGTATTTAATTTTTCAGTATTGTAGCTGCTTTGGTGATGTGATTAGTTCAAAATTCATGGAGTTTCATGATGAGATTCTATTGCATCTACTGCTATGACTCTACTGTATTTACGGCTGTGACTGTAGTTCTGAAGAGGAAGTTTCCTATTCTCACATATTTGAAATATTAACACTCCACTGAAATCTAAAAAATAAAAATCAGTCTCTGTGCTTCCAAATACTGTATTCTTATGGGTTATTTTTCCCAGCACTCTGAAAATGCTTCCCAAGTTGTCGTTATTAAGCACACAAACTTAAAAAAACAAACCAACCCTAATTGGAGTTTGGGCCTAAGACATCATTACAGTTTATGAAGATAAGAATCTTTTTTGTTAAACACATAAAATATATGTATGAGGATAGAATTACTTACAGCTATTTTTAAAACAGAATTAGGTTTTCAGCACTTGGGGGAAGTTTAGCAATTCTTAAAGGATTACTCAGCCCTAAACAAACGGATGTACTACGGGGAAAAATTAAGTTTGCCTTTCTGTCTCAGAGAGATTCAATTTTATTTCAAACATGTTTTTAGTCATAGATACTAACTGGTTTATTCTATTCAACGTGTCTTATTAATCTGGTGGTCCCACAAAATATCTAAATGCTGCTGAAGTTCTATCTGCACTCAAATAGTACAGAACACATGCATAAATGAAAATCAAAATATATGGGGGAAAATGCTCCCCCATGACCCTAGAAAAAAATGTATATCTTTGTCTTACCATTTTCAGGATCTTAAATTTGAATAAAAAATGACCAAAATATCTACTGTTCTGAAAATGTTATAATTTTCAATAGAAATTACTAAGAAAAATATTTTCAAAACCTTAAAAAAGATACATTACTAGTAAAGGTTGTCAAATGAAGTGCTTATGAAAAAGACTCTCCAAATTTCCTGTACCTCTCCTATTCTAAGGCAGTGCTTTCTAGAATTTCTAGACAACACTGTCTCAAGAAAGCTGCAGTTTCACCACAAACTGACCAGCAGATGGCGATGTATCTGCGCGCCCAATCCTAGTTTCCCAAGAAACAATACAAACTAGTATATCTGAAACACTCTTAGTACTTTACTAGCCTACCAAAAAGTAAATAAATAAAATGCATGAATGAATATGCAGGAAGAAAGTAAATCCAAGTAGTTTCTAGTATCTAATATTGTGAATTTTTCAAATACTGAGAATTTGAGATTTTTATAATTCTCAACTGAAAATGATCTTATTTATACCTTTCTCTTTAAGAGATTTAGAAATGGGGTTACCCGAGTCCATAGATTACCAAACTGAGGTGTTAATAAAGGCTGCAGGAGTAAGGTGTGTGGATTCTGTGCCAGACTGAAACATCTGGGTCATTCTAGCAATTTCAGGAGGTTTCAGTAAGACTACTAATATTTATGGTTTTCCTTTCACAATACGTAGTAATGATTACATTTTCAATCTCCTTTAAAGAACAGGAGCTTTGAAGAACTAAGGAAAGCATATGCTATTCATAGTAATCCTTCATATTTATAAGAGCAAAATAAGAATATAACATCCTCCTAGGAGCTGCTCATCTTTCCACATTTTGAATTGGGCAAGTTGTGAAACCAGAAATAACATCAATTGACTTCACTGTTACCATGTGCTTGTAAGAGTTAATAATACTTTTTCTGGCTTGACTAAGAAGATGATTGGGATGTAGTGTTTGATTTCTAGTGATATTCTAACCTACCGAATGGTTTACTTCAGGAGTTCAAATGAATGTGAAACCAACTACGTACCTTAGTTAAGAAAAGAATCACATAATACAACACTGTTACAGGAACTATGTGAAAACTACCTTATACTTATTTTCTACTACAGTTATTAATCTTTTATCTTTAGTTAGGCCACCAAATTCAAACTCTCTAAGCCAGAATTGTCCCCTATAACAGCTTTAAATGTTAAAACTTCCAGACACCTCTTTTCTGACTTTGGGTCCCAGTAGCAGTGGCTCTCAACAAATGCTACTCCAGCACCTGAGGAAATGGGCTGCAGAGGGTTACCTCTGGCTCTAGCCAATGTTGAGCCTGTTATTCATTAGTATTGGGAGGATATCAGGAATTGCTTTTAAGTAGTAATTTACTATATGGTTCCCAAATTTCCAAAGCCAAGGATTTCTATAACCTTAGAATAAGTGTTAAATTTAGTGTGTGGCATTTTTTTCCATTATAAAATTTAGATATTTTATTTGAAGACAGTAGATTTTTTCAATCAATTTGTCAGACCACACTAGAGCCTTGTGACTAATACTTGGTGCCTGATTAATCTTGGGGAAGAAAAACAATTTTCTGTGAAGTTCTAACAGTAGACACTTTCCTAAAAACTATATGCTCACTTACATATACTGGGGTTTCTCTTCCTGGTCAATCAACTCTCTTTTTGCTCTTGAAGGAGTACTAAGCCAGGTCACTAGCTTTTCCTTCTCTCCCCTCTTATTCCTTTCTTTCTTCCTATAATAAATGTTATTTACTAAATGTATACTATGTGCTAAGTACTAGGGATGTAAATAAATGAGCACATTAATTTGATTTATGGAATATGGAAATGTGGGAAATAAATTGGGTCTTTGGTGAAAGACACATGAAACAAATATTGATCAAGGGCAATTCATGGTCATTTTGCTTTTAAAGGCCTTCCATTTCAATTTTTTTCATGGATTCACCACAGGAATTGTATCTCATGAAAACTGAGAAGTATTTAAATGTTACAAAGAATAAGAGAGTTAAGAAACATTAAGATACGATTTTCTTAACCTGAAAATAATATTTTACACATATGTGTGTGTGTGTGTGTGTGTGTGTGTGTGTGTGTGTATATATATATATATATATATATTTTTTTTTTTTTTTTTTTTGAGACAGTTGCCCAGGTTGGAGTTCAGTGGCGAGATCTTGGCTCACTGCAGCCTCCATCTACTGGGTTTAAACCATTCTCCTGCCTCAGCCACCTGAGTAGCTGGGACTTACAGGCACACAACCCCACGCCTGGCTAATTTTTTATATTTTTAGTAGAGACTGGGTTTCACCATGTTGACCAGGCTTGTCTCAAACTCCTGAGCTCAGGCAATCCTCCCACTTTGGCCTCCCAAAGTGCTAGGCTTACAGGCGTGGGCCTCCATACCCAGCCTATTTCAATATATTGTTAACCTATTTTACATCAATGAGATCTAACTCTCCCCGATATTTTGAACTTTTAAATTTTTATATAATTCTAAACTAGAAGTCATTCTATGGTCTTTCAAGTTTCTTTTTTTATCACTTACATAGTATACTCAATTGTCTCTTTGAGGCAAAATCTTAGGCTTTTAAGCAGAACTTTAAAAACTGTCTAATTCATTCAACAAATATTACTTATTGAGCTCTTCTCAGAAACTAGGTAAAGTTAGGAAAACAAATAAAAACACATAGTTCCTGTCCCCAAGAAGTTAGAAAATCTTCAACATTTAATCTTTTCACATTTTTCAAACATTTACTATATCATAGCAGAAAGAATAAAGGCCAACTGAGCAAGGTTTGAATCCAGGCTTCATTATGGGATAAATGAGAGCAAGTTACTTATCTCCACTGCACGCTGATCTCTTCTCTATAAAATGAAGATAATATCTATATTGAAGAGTTGTTATAATTAAAGTATCTAGTAGAGTGCTTGACCTAAATAGAATCTATTACATTATTTTTCAGTTTTAATGTAAACAACCACTGCAAAACTCAGATAATTTATACTAACAAACATTCTTTTAAAAAAAAGTTATCTGAACTACACTATTTGCAGACAGGCACTTAAGATGTGTAAAAATTCAATCTGATTTACACTTAATATAATCTTTTAAATATCCAATGTATTTCCGATTAATAAAGAAAATAATCAAAATCCATTTTAATGAAGTAACATTGGTCATATGATTGACTTACTTATTATAATAAAACTGTATATATATACTTATTTAATATAATGATGCAGTATATTAAATATCCTCCCAAATAAGTATGTTATTTGCCAGCATATATGGACTAGAAGTTCCACAGATTCTGTATAAATCAATCAAGAAACTACATTTTAAGGCTAGGGTTCCTAGACTTTAACCTAAGAGGAGGTTCTAAAGGGTAGTCCTAAGAACTGAAGTTCCCTTTTTCTTAGTGACAAAAAATAGCATCCATGAATGCTTTTAGGGCAATAGTTATTGATTTGTTAAAGATACCTAAGAAAGGGCCAAATCATCTTTTGAATCAAGTATAACCCTCTCATTGAACTTTCCTGTATTAAAATATGTTAATACCTTAAAATAATTAATGTGCCTCCCAATGTGCCAAATTTGAATTCAAATTTTGGGGTAAGAAGGGACCTTAAATTCCCTGCTTCCCACTCTACCGTCCAACAATTTAACAAAGAGGGAACTGAAGCCAAGACAGTGAGAGTGAGGGATTTCCACAAGACACATGGCTACCCAATGGCAGAGACTGGTGTAGATAGAATTCAAGGTATCTGACTTCCAATCTAGTGTTCTGCTCACAAGAGCAAGCTTCCAATTCTATTATAATAAAGAAATGGTTTATGTACATCTGGCTACGAAAAAAGAAAAAACTCTGAAAATATGTCTTTGGTTATTACTGACTGGGCACTTAATACACTTTTAACCAATGTGAAGAAAATCATGAGGATATCATTCTAAAAACTAAATAAGCATTACCAGCTTTTCTAAATTTAAGGAACATTAAAAACTGCTGTGACCACTCTAAATCACCTTTTTAAAAAAAAGTTCTAAAATAAGCAAGCAAGCAAACCAACAAAATTAAGAGTTGGGAAAACTCATGTTTTATCCACCTCCAAATGTAAGAATCCTTTCTAGAATTCTGGCAACTGACCAACCAGCTCTGTTTGAATGTTTTCAGGGCTAAGGAGCATTTTCAAAGGGATGTAGGCCATCCTCATTATCACACAGCTTAGTTACAAGGGTACTCTGAATGAGAAAACCCAGAACAGCTTCTCTGTAGATTTCTATATGTTAGCACCAGTTCTGCCCTCTGGAACAATACTTGAATTAGTCTAGTGTCTTTTTTGTATTTCATGTTCAGTCTTTCAAAGATCTGAAGCTAGATGCCAGTCTAGCATTTCCCTTTTCTCTTCTTGATAAACATATCCAGAATATTTAAAGTACTTAGAAAGAGATCATACAAATCATTTCAGCTCTATTCTGCTCAACAAGTTTATCAATTCCCAGGTATTACACTAGGTGTTGGGAGTACAAAGAGAAATGAGGCATACTTTTGAGCTAAAGGAACTTAACAATATAGTGGGGTACAGGAGCATACATACAGAGAAGTTAAATCTAGTAGCAACAAATGCTACAGTATAGCCATCTCCAATAACAGTTATAAACAAGATTAGAGAACAAGGAAGGACTCAAGGTGAAAGGGACAAAGAATACAACAGTGGGCATTGTGCCAGGGTCACAAATTTGGATCTAAATTGCTGAACTGAAGAGTCTACATAAACTGTTAAACAATAGTTCAATCTAACCTAAACAATATGTGATAGTTCTTAGAACCTATACAGAGCGGATAAAGAGGGATTAAAAATATAAAAATATACATCATATTCAGAAACATTATCAGTGCACAGTTAAGCAATACTTATTTGCTAAATAAATTATTCTAAAATAGATCTTAAAATCAATGACTATAATAAATTCATAAATGAAGAGACTGGTTTTCTTGACTTTCTACTGTGAAGTGTGAAGTAGTGTGTGTTAGGAGAAAATTATTTGGTATGGCATGCAAGAAAGCATTCTTTTTATTCATATTTTTTCATGAAAATTCAAAGAATTAAAACAGGATTCCAAAACAATGGCAGCACAATTTACTGGTGGAATGTTAATGTTTCCTTAACCAAAAAAACCTATTAAAGATGGAATTTGATTGAACAATACTTAAAGTGATATAGCTCAGACCTCTTGAGTATGAGAGCTGAAGTTTATTAAAACTGTCATCTTTGAATTAAATTGTTACATGTAAAAAATAAGATTAAAATGTCCTCTGACTACACAATCCTGTATAAGATCCAAAGTGCATGTCAACCTTTTCTGTGTATTTTCCTTTAAGAGCATTTATTTAGCACTTCAGTCAATGATAAAAGAAAACTAAGACATTGTTCATCACTACACAACTTCTTTACAACATATACACACATGATACCCATATTTTGGATTTAAATGTTTAATACATTTACTCAGTAACTGTCTATAATTAACAGTAATTTTATTTCTACATAGTTCCCAATATTGAGATCATTTCTAGAATTGGTTATTAATAGGAACAAGATACAGGATAAATGTGAGAATGTTTATTTATCTCAGATTTATTTATGTTTTAAACCACTTGGTCATTTTAAATTCTTGGTTACAAGAGGACACTGTTGTCCATACTTGATTGTTCACAGCCCACGGAACACTAATCCATCTAAAGTAGTATCTGCCAATAGGGTGATTAGAACAAAAGTAGAGGGAAAATATTTTAAAATCACCAGGAGAACTTTTCCAGACTGTATCCTACCTTCACAATCACAGAAAGCCAATGTTTTAGAGGTGTGTTGCAGACCTAATAACACGACTGCAATCAGGGTTTAGCTGGAACTGAATTTAGGAGCTACTGTCACAAGTGTTGCCAAAAAGGATAAAAAAAAAAAAGAGAGTAAAGAGGCCAACACACGGGCTTCTGAAGATAGCTATGTCTACAGAAGTTCCCAGCTAGATCTGTAGTAAGATAACAATTCAAAGGACATTATTGCCATCACATTTATGCATAAACAGTGCACTTTCAACTGCTTACCTCCAATATTCTGAATTATTATGGTGCCTGCCACCACCAACTGTAAAAGAACAAAATATTCAGAAGATAGAAGGGGAAATAATATAAAAGGATCAGTATTTTATTAAAATCCAGTAACTATTACTAAAAAAGCAGATGCAGAAGTTGTAAGTGAAGAGAAACTAAAAAGAAATTTGCCAGTCATTTGAAATACATAAAATTAATAATCATCACATTAAAAAGTATTTCTTTAATAGTTCCATAGTTACTATAAAGAAGTTTTTGAAATTTTTCTTGGCAGTCACTTTTAAATAGTTAAAAGTGTTAAAAGCTAGTAATCGATGATTATCAAGTATAAAAATTAGAAGTGTGGGAGTGGTGTCTCATTCCCTTCTTGCTGGTTTTACCACACTGCTTAAATAAGTAGAAAAAGACAGGCTGGGTGTGCTATGCCAATGCTATATTGCCTAAAAGGAAATGATATAAGTTTTCTGACTATATCAGCTTGGCATATACCAAGACTTTGTTTGAGCATCCCAGTCTCAGAGATTAATAAAGTCTAGAGCCCAATTATTGTCAAATCCTGAAAATATAGGCAAAATGTTCCAAATTCAATAATGTGAATTAAGTGGAGTATAAGACAATGGGAGCTGGCAAAAACTGTAGGATATTGGGGAATTCCTCCCCCTTCAATGAGGCAGGTGCTACTCAGCTCTGGCCAGTTGATAATACGTGAGAATGTGGATCCAATGTAGCCAGATCTTCTGATTTTTCAAAGAAAGTCAGAAATTAAATTTTTTCATACTTTAATGATGCTTAGTTGGTAATCAGTTAAAAATAAAAAATATTTGAGCCATACAAAATGTGCCTGAGGACTAAATTCAGTCTGCAGGCTTGTTAGCTTATCATCTTCGATAGAGATTCCTGGGGAACTCAAGGTAATCAGATATACTTAAAGGAAACAGTAAAACACTGTGCTTCCATGTGGGCCTTTCAATCACTGAAGTCTTAATGGATCGGAACCCCAACTTATGCCTGGAGCTGACTAGCTGTCTAGCATCTTTCAGTTCTACATGAATTGGGAACAGATAATCTTTCACGCCCATCTTTGTTAGGAATTCTATCAGTGGCGCAGATTTGCCTACCCCGAAAACAATCTAAGTTATTAGGACCTAGGAACCTTGAGGTTTGCAGAGGAGGGCTAATGATATGAAAATCTGGCAAAGCGTCTTTGGAGAGGTAGTGATTGCCACTTGAATGCTCTCCAGAAAAAATTCTGCATTTCAGCCTATGTAAAACTTAGTTCCAAAATGTCGAAGTTATTTGTGAAAAGACTATTTTGAACTTGTGTGTACTATCTTCAGTACAAATGATACGTGTCAGTAGTAGGTATACATGAAATTTGGTTTTATTTTCAATTAATATATTGCAAAAACAGTAATATTAACTTATTGATGGTTATTCTTTCATTCTTTGGCTGAATTTAAGCATTTAATATCTTGAAAGCTAGAATATCTATCTATCTACCTACCTGCCTACCTACTTATGTTTTTAATGCCTAGCACAGTACATGGTACAAAGTATTTGATCAATAAATATTTGTCTGGTGAATAAATACCAATTTATAGATATTTAAATAAAGCTTCCTTAAAAAGTTTAAAACATTTCAAAAAATTTCTTTATCATAATATCCCATATTATAACCATATAATATCTGGATAGAAGGAAATGGTTAAGTTTCAACCCAACTGTGGAAGTGGGGAGAAATTTAAACAAGCAACCAAACAACAACTCCTCATTCAGAGTATGCTTTGTCTAGTGTGCCTGCCTACTATGAACTTTTTTGGTGCATGTATTAAAATGACAATGCAACTACTCTAAGAGTTTTAGGAAAAGAAGACTCTCAGCAGTCCCTACTCTTTAAACTTTGCTGTTGTACAAGGAATGCAGGAAATATGAACATGAAATGACAGTGATGTCAGTGATGCTACTTAGAGTTATGTTTACAGGTTATATTAATTGTGGAATTTTCTCATACAAAAAATATTTTCTTCTTCATTTAAACTAGATGGAGGAAACTGATCCCTGGCTACACCAAACATCCTAATCCTCTAGAACAGAAACATTGATACTAAGGAAGATTAACAAAACCTTTTACCCTCAAGTAACATATTCTGTTTTGTTTAAGTTTCAGGTTACTAAGGTCCAAGCCATGATGCTATATAGTATATGATTTAAGCATTCTTTTTTGTACTTTAAAAACAAAGTTAGGGCCAGGCACGGTGGCTCATGCTGTAATCCCAGCACTTTAGAAGGCCGAGGCAGGCGGCTCACCTGAGGTCGGGAGGTCGAGACTAGACTGACCAACATGGAGAAACCTGTCTCTACTAAAAATACAAAATTAGCCAGGCTTGGTGACACATGTCTGTAATCCCAGCTACTCAGGAGGCTGAGGCAGGAGAATCGCTTGAACCCGGGAGGCGGAGGTTATGGCGAGCTGAGATCATGCCATTTCACTCCAGCCTGGGCAACAAGAGCAAAACTGTCTGAAAAAACAAAAACAAAAAACTCCACCAAAGTTAACTGGAATGTAAATGCAGGTTTTCTCTCCATTGCATAGCTATATATATTTTCTCCAGACTCACTTTCAGAAGTTAGTTTAGCCAGTTACAGATAGAGTATCCTTTTAGAATAAAAATAAAACAAAAAATGGTAAGTATGTGAAGTAATTCAAATATTAATTAGGTCAATTTAGCCATTCTACAATGTTTACATATTTCAAAATGACATGCTATCCATAATAAATATATACAATTTTTATTTGTCAGTCGAAAACATAAAAACACAAACAACAGATTTACAAACAAAAGAATACCTGTTTGGAGCCAAAATGAATATGAATTTTAGAAGTATAGTAGCTCTTCAGAAATTAAAAAAAATATATACTACAGCACTAATAGTAATGTTCAACTCCTGATTACTGGTGGAAGACAATTATTTTTCTCTACCTATTAAACTAGTGTAGTATCCCTATTGCAAGTAAGTGCCCAATAAATAATGCTGTTATTTCTCTTATTCTGAGTAAGCAAAGCAGTAGATCTAGAGTTCTAGGATGTGGTACTGGCTTTATATAATAGTTGACAAATAGGTCCCTTAATTTGTCTGGTCCTTAATTTCCTCACCTATAAATGAGAGGATAGCTAGATAATCTTTTAGCAATGTTCAATTCTTAAGTGATATGATCTTCTGATTACTGGTTTTGTAAACAGCCATGCTACAATTTGAATTCAATGTTGCTTTTCTTTTCTTGTCTTTATGAGGGTTTACTCATATGAGTACATAATCAAAATTAATACAACTTAAAACAGGTCATCATTACTCTTTTAAAGTCATTCAAGTCATTGTGCTACTTTATTAGGATGAAACATATTAAAAGATTCAAGCATTGAATTAAATGTATTGATGCGTTTTTAGGCAGGACACAAAGACTTCTCTTTCTCTGCCTGTTCCCATCATTCTCTCTTTTCTCACTTTAGTTTCCTTTTATTCCTCTAATGTCTTCCTCTTATATATACTTGTCTCTTTTAACTTGAAACAAAAGGAAAAATGCCACTTTCGGTTTTGGACACAATGAGGAGGAAAAAAAATTACCTTTCCAGGTAATCCAAATGCAAAGAGTCCAAGATCTTCATAAGATGTTACAGCTGTTAAGAGAAATTAAAATGTTCACTTTTAGACAAAACTATTTATGTGTCAGGTCCTAAAGAGAAGAAAATTAAATCTACTACTACAAACTAAGTACAGTATAATTCTTATGATTCAGGCCAATCAGGACTAAACACAAAATGAGAAAATTCTCCCTAACATCCTCAAATAAAGGCAATAGTAAAAAGGATGGCTGGGCTTAATTAGCTGTTTTATGTAAAAGCCTCTGGTAATTTTCATCAAATCTTTCATTTTCATCCCAAAATATAAGCCACAATACCTATGATTTTCAGATGTCTTTGTAGAACATGTCTTCTCTCAGTAGTGATGGTTTTTACTTTTTAAAAAAATCACCAAGGATTCTTTTATTATGTTGCTCTAATATCTCATTTCTGAAAGATTCTCTCTCTCAAGCTGCACATATTAAAAGTTATTTCTGGACACAGAAGACGGGTGATTTCTGCATTTCCAACTGAGGTATCAGGTTCATCTCACTAGGGAGTGTCGGACAGTGGGTGCAGGACAGTGGGTGCAGCACACCCAGAGTGAGCCGAAGCAGGGTTAGGCATCGCCTCACCCGGGAGGCGAAAGGGGTCAGGGAATTCCCTTTCCTAGTCAAAGAAAGGGGTGACAGACAGCACCTGGAAAATCGAGTCACTCCCACCCTAATACTGCGCTTTTCCAACGGTCTTAGCAAACGGCACACCAGGAGATTATATCCCGTGCCTGGCTCAGAGGGTCTTACGCCCACGGAGCCTCGCTCATTGCTAGCACAGCAGTCTGAGATCAAACTGCAAGACCGTAGCGAGGCTGGGGGAGGGGCGCTGCCATTGCCAAGGCTTGAGTAGCTAAACAAAGCAGCCGGGAAGCTCGAACTGGGTGGAGCCCACCACAGCTCCAGGAGGCCTGCATGCCTCTGCAGACTCCACCTCTAGGGGCAGGGCATAGCCAAACAAAAGGCAGCAGAAACCTCTGCAGACTTAAATGTCCCTGTCTGACAGCTTTGAAGAGCACGCAGCTGGAGATCTGAGAACGGACAGATTGCCTCCTCAAGTGGGTCCCTGACCCCTGAGTAGCCTAACTGGGAGGCACCCCCCAGTAGGGGCAGACTGACACCTCACATGGCCAGGTACTCCTCTGAGACAAAACTTCCAGAGGAACGATCAGGCAGCAACATTTGCGGTTCAGCAATATCCGCTGTTCTGCAGCCACCGCTGCTGATACCCAGACAAACAGGGTCTGGAGTGGACCTCCAGCAAACTTCAACAGACCTGCAGCTGAGAGTCCTGACTGTTAAAAGGAAAACTAACAAACAGAAAGGACATTCACACCAAAACCCCACCTGTAGGTCACCATCATCAAAGACCAAAGGTAGATAAAACCACAAAGATGGGGAAAAAACAGAGCAGAAAAACCGGAAACTCTAAAAAGCAGAGCGCCTCTCCTCCTCCAAAGGAACGCAGCTCCTCACCAGCAATGGAACAAAGCTGGATGGAGAATGACTTTGACGAGGTGAGAGAAGAAGGCTTCAGATGATCAAACTACTCCAAGCTAAAGGAAGAAGTTCGAACCCATGGCAAAGAAGTTAAAAACCTTGAAAAAAAATTAGACGAATGACTAACAAGAACAATCAATGCAGGGAAGTCCTTAAAGGACCTGCTGGAGCTGAAAACCAAGGCACGAGAACTACGTGATGAATGCACAAGCGTCAGTAGCCGACTTGATCAACTGGAAGAAAGGCTATCAGTGATAGAAGATCAAATGAATGAAATGAAGAGAGAAGTTTAGAGAAAAAAGAATAAAAAGAAAGAAACAAAGCCTCCAAGAAATATGGGACTATGTGAAAAGACCAAATCTCTATCTGATTGATGTACCTGAAAGTGACAGGGAGAATGGAACCAAGTTGGAAAACACTGCAGGATACTATCCAGGAGTACTTCCCCAATCTAGCAAGGCAGGCCAACATTCAAATTCAGGAAATACAGAGAACGCCACAAACATACTCCTCGAGAAGAGCAACTCCAAGACACATAATTGTCAGATTCACCAAAGTTGCAATGAAGGAAAAAATGTTGAGGGCAGCCAGAGAGAAAGTTGGGTTACCCACAAAGGGAAGCCCATCAGACTAACAGCAGATCTCTTGGCAGAAACTCTATAAGCCAGAAGAGAGTGGGGGCCGATATTCAACATTCTTAAAGAAAAGAATTTTCAACCCAGAATTTCATATCCAGCCAAACTAAGCTTCATAAGTGAAGGAGAAATAAAATACTTTACAGACAAGCAAATGCTGAGCGATTCTGTCACCACCAGGCCTGCCCTAAAAGAGCTCCTGAAGGAAGCACTAAACATGGAAAGGAACAAGTGGTACCAGCTACTGCAAAAACATGCCAAATTATAAAGACCATCAAGGCTAGGAAGAAACTGCATCAACTAACGAGCAAAATAACCAGCTAACATCATAATGACAGGATCAAATTCACACATAACAATATTAACCTTAAATGTAAATGGGCTAAATGCTCCAATTAAAAGACACAGACTGGCAAGTTGGATAAAGAGTCAAGACCCATCAGTGTGCTATATTCAGGAAACCCATCTCACGTGCAGAGACACACATAGGCTCAAAATAAAGGGATGGAGGAAGATCTAACAAGCAAATGGAAAACAAAGGCAGGGGTTGCAATCCTAGTCTTGGATAAAACAGACATTAAACCAACAAAGATCAAAAGAGACAAAGAAGGCCATTACATAATGTAAAGGAATCAATTCAACAAGAAGAGCTAACTATCCTAAATATATATGCACCCAATACAGGAGCACCCAGATTCATAAAGCAAGTCCTTAGAGACCTACAAAGAGACTTGGACTCCCACACAATAATAATGGGAGACTTTAACACCCCACTGTCAACATTAGACAGATCAACGAGACACAAAGTTAACAAGGCTATCCAGGAATTGAACTCAGCTCTGCACCAAGCAGACCTAATAGACATCTACAGAACTCTCCACCCCAAATCAACAGAATATACATTCTTTTCAGCACCACACCACACCTATTCCAAAATTGACCACATAGTTGGAAGTAAAGCACTCCTCAGCAAATGTAAAAGAACAGAAATTATAACAAACTGTCTCTCAGACCACAGTGCAATCAAAATAGAACTCAGGATTAAGAAACTCATTCAGAACCGCTCAAATACATGGAAACTGAACAACCTGCTCCTGAATGACTACTGGGTACATAACGAAATGAAGACAGAAATTAAGATATTCTTTGAAACCAACGAGAACAAAGACACAACATACCAGAATCTCTGGGACACATTCAAAGCAGTGTGTAGAGGGAACTTTATAGCACTAAATGCCCACAAGGGAAAGCAGGAAAGATCTAAAATTGACACCCTAACATCACAATTAAAAGAACTAGAAAAGCAAGAGCAAATACATTCAAAAGTTAGCAGAAGGCAAGAAATAACTAAGATCAGAGCAGAACTGAAGGAGATAGAGACACAAAAAACCCTTCAAAAAAATCAATGAATCCAGGAGCCGGTTTTTTGAAAAGATCAACAAAATTGATAGATCACTAGCAAGACTCATAGGAAGAAAAGAGAGAAGAATCAAATAGATGCAATAAAAAATGATAAAGGGGATATTGCCACCGATCCCACAGAAATACAAACTACCATCAGAGAATACTATAAACACCTCTATGCAAATAAACTAGAAAATCTAGAAAAAGTGGATAAATTCCTGGGCACATACACCCTCCCAAGACTAAACCAGGAAGAACCTGAATCTCTGAATAGACCAATAACAGGCTCTGAAATTGAGGCAATAATTAATAGCTTACCAACCAAAAAAAGTCCAGGACCAGATGGATTCCGAATTCTACCAGAGGTACAAGCAGGAGCTGGTACCATTCCTTCTGAAACTATTCCAATCAATAGAAAAAGAGGGAGTCCTCCCTAACACATTTCATGAGGCCAGCATCATCCTGATAACAAAGCCTGGCAGAGACACAATAAAAAAAGAGAATTTTAGACCAATATCCCTGATGAACATTGATGCAAAAATCCTCAATAAAATACTGGCAAACCGAATCCAGCAGCACATCAAAAAGCTTATCCACCACGATCAAGTGGGCTTCATCCCTGGGATGCAAGGCCGGTTCAATATACGAAAATCAATAAATGTAATCCAGCATATAAACAGAACCAAAGACAAAAACCACATGATTATCTCAATAGATGCAGAAAAAGCCTTTGACAAAATTCAACAACGCTTCATGCTAAAAACTCTCAATAAATTAGCTATTGATGGGACGGATCTCAAAATAATAAGAACTATCTATGATAAACCCACAGCCAATATCGTACTGAATGGGCAAAAACTGGAAGCATTCCCTTTGAAAACTGGCACAAGACAGGGATGCCCTCTCTCACCAGTCCTATTGGAAGTTCTGGCCAGGGCAATCAGGCAGGAGGAGGAAATAAAGGGTATTCAATTAGGAAAAGAGGAACTCAAACTGTCCCTGTTTGCAGATGACATGATTGTATATCTAGAAAACCCCATCGTTTCAGCCCAAAATCTCCTTAAGCTGATACACAACTTCAGCAAAGTCTCAGGATACAAAATAGATGTGCAAAAATCACAAGCATTCTTATACACCAATAACAGACAGACAGCCAAATCATGAGTGAATTCCCATTCACAATTGCTTCAAAGAGAATAAAATACCTAGGAATCCAACTTAAAAGGGATGTGAAGGACCTCTTCAAGGAGAACTACAAACCACTGCTCAATGAAATAAAAGAGGACACAAACAAATGGAGGAACATTCCATGCTCATGGGTAGGAAGAATCAATATCGTGAAAATGGCCATACTGCCCAAGGTAATTTATAGATTCAATGCCATCCCCATCAAGCTACCAGTGACTTTCTTCACAGAATTGGAAAAAACTACGTTAAAGTTCATATGGAACCAAAAAAGAGCCTGCATTGCCAAGTCAATCCTAAGCCAAAAGAACAAAGCTGGAGGCATCACCCTACCTGACTTCAAACTATACTACAAGTCTACAGTAACCAAAACAGCATAGTACTGGTACCAAAACAGAGATATAGACCAATGGAACAGAACAGAGCCCTCAGAAATAATGCCACATATCTACAACTATCTGCTCTTTGACAAACCTGACAAAAACAAGAAATGGGGAAAGTACCCTATATTTAACATATGATGTTTTTTTAGACGGAGTCTCGCTCTGTCGCCCAGGCTGGGTGCAGTGGCGCAATCTCGGCTCACTGCAAGCTCCGCCTCCTGGGTTCACGCCATTCTCTTGCCTCAGTCTCTCTGAGTAGCTGGGACTACAGGCGCCCACTACCACGCCCGGTTAATTTTTTTGTATTTTTAGTAGAGATGGGGTTTCACCGTGGTCTCGATCTCCTGACCTTGTGATCCGCCTGCCTCGGCCTCCCAAAGTGCTGGGATTACAAGCATGAGCCACCGTGCCCAGCCGGGATTTCCTATTTAATAAATGGTGCTGGGAAAACTGGCTAGCCATATGTAGAAAGGTGAACCTGGATCCCTTCCTTACACCTTATACTAAAATTAATTCAAGATGGATTAAAGACTTACATGTTAGACCTAAAACCATAAAAACCCTAGAAGAAAACCTAGGCATTACTATTCAGGACGTAGGCATGGGCAAGGACTTCATGTCTAAAACACCAAAAGCAATGGCAACAAAAGCCAAAATTGACAAATGGGATCTAATGAAACTAAAGAGCTTCTGCACAGCAAAAGAAACTACCATCAGAGTGAACAGGCAACCTACAGAATGGGAGAAAATTTTCGCAACCTACTCATCTGACAAAGGGCTAATATCCAGAATCTACAATGAACTCAAACAAATTTACAAGAAAAAAACAAACAACCCCATCAAAAAGTGGGCGAAGGACATGAACAGACACTTCTCAAAAGAAGACATTTATGCAGCCAAAAAACACATGCAAAAATGCTCATCATCACTGGCCATCAGAGAAATGCAAATCAAAACCACAATGAGATACCATCTCACACCAGTTGGAATGGCCATCATTAAAAAGTCAGTAAACAACAGGTGCTGGAGAGGATGTGGAGAAATAGGAACACTTTTACACTGTTGGTGGGACTGTAAACTAGTTCAACCATTGTGGAAGTCAGTGTGGCGATTCCTCAGGGATCTAGAACTAGAAATACCATTTGACCCAGCCATCCCATTACTGGGTATATACCCAAAGGAGTATAAATCATGCTGCTATAAAGACACATGCACACGTATGTTTACTGCGGCACTATTCACAATAGCAAAGACTTGGAACCAACCCAAATGTCCAACAACGATAGACTGGATTAAGAAAATGTGGCCGGGCGCGGTGGCTCACGCTTGTAATCCCAGCACTTTGGGAGGCCGAGGCGGGCGGATCACGAGGTCAGTAGATCAAGACCACGGTGAAACCCCGTCTCTACTAAAAATACAAAAAAAATTAGCCGGGCTTGGTGGCGGGCGCCTGTAGTCCCAGCTACTCAGAGAGGCTGAGGCAGGAGAATGGTGTGAACCCAGGAGGCGGAGTTTGCAGTGAGCCGAGATCGTGCCACTGCACTCCAGCCTGGGCGACAGAGCGAGACTCCGTCTCAAAAAAAAAAAAAAGAAAATGTGGCACATATACACCATGGAATACTATGCAGCCATAAAAAATGATGAGTTCATGTCCTTTGTAGGGACATGGATGAAACCGGAAATCATCATTCTCAGTAAACTATCGCAAGGTCAAAAAACCAAACACCACATGTTCTCATTCATAGATGGCAATTGAACAATGAGAACACATGGACACAGGAAGGGGAACATCACACTCCGGGGACTGTTGTGGGGTGGAGGGAGGGGGGAGGGATAGCATTAGGAGATACACCTAATGCTAAATGACGAGTTACTGGGTGCAGCACACCAACATGGCACATGGATACATATGTAAAAAACCTGCACATTGTGCACATGTACCCTAAAACTTGAAGTACAATAATAAAAAAAAATTAAATAAAAAAGAGATCATTATCATTAAAAAAAAATCTAGAGCAAGAAGGCTTTTCAGTGTTACATATGGGGATATATCAAACACCTGCTTTTCAAATGACCTATTTTGCATCAGTTTCTCTGTCAGTGAGCAAGTCGTCAAGGTAATACCCATCAAAAAAGCTAACTGGAGTTTGTCTTATTTTTATGCAACAAAATAAACTATAGATAGTATATTTAGTAAACGTAGTAAGCAAATACCTTTACTGTGAACCAAAACCATAATACTGAAAGATTCCAAAAAGAATTGGTCTTTCAATTACCTAAAATTTAAAACACTTATTTTTAATTTAAAAAATTAAAATACAACAGTTACTGTTTGAGAAAATGTAATCAAACTAACAGTTTAATGAAGACAGTTTGAACTGCAACTCTGACAGTAGCGGTATACATTTTAGTAATCTCAAACTTGCTCTCTGGGTCTATTTTTTTTAGTTTTATAAAAATATCTCTAAATGCAGCAAACTTCCAAATTGAGAAGAAAAAACCATTAGGCTCTTAAATGGAGACTGACTACAATGTTCAAATCCTAATTCTAGCTTTCCGGTCAGCATATCTAGCTAGTCATTCAGTCTGTCACTGCCATCGGACTTCTTTTATGTTGCAAAAATTAGAAGCACTTTTCCATGCCCGAGACAACATGAATATGAGTAATGGCTTCTTGCTTAACATTGAGGCCTTAATAAAATGTGTACACAGTCAGCCAAATGTTTGATCTCCACATACTCACTTTTTAACAACAAAAAATCTGCAGCATCTCAGCATATAAACTAAATCAACACTAGGGAAATATTTTTAAAATTCTGCTCTGTCATTTGGGCAATTTCTTAAAATGCTGAAAACAGTGTAAACTGGTATTGACTGTTGAAATGCAATTTGAACAATGAAACTTTAAAATATTTAAAACATTTTACCCCTAAGAGCTTGTCTTAAGTAAAACTAAAATCAAGAGAAATCATCATATGCAAAGATACTCAGGGGGTATTGTTTCAACTGGAAAAACAAAACTAACCTAAATGCTCAACAGTGAGAAAGTGGTTACATAAATTGTGGTAGGTATTTTTGATAGAATAATATGTAGCCATTTAAAATTCTATTTAAAATACTAAAATGCCAGTATTATTTTAGGTGAAAAAATACATAAAAAGACTAAAATGAATTACAAATGGTCACAAACTTTTTTCTTTTTCTTTCTTCTTTTTTGGCAGGGAAGGATTTCCAATAGTCTATAATGAATATAATACAAGTGGTAGAACTTTATTTTTAAAAACCACATTTTTGTACAGTTCCATTTTCTCTACCAAATATCTGGTAGGTTTTATTTAAGCTGTAATTTTAATTTTCTCTGGTGTTTAGTAATTGAAGTATTGCTTGGTCTACTAACAGGAGATTTTTTTTCAGCTCTTTCCTACCATCAAAGTTTTATGAAAGATGTTTTGAGAGATACAAAAATAAGATGTGGTGATGTCCAGTTACATTAATAGCATATTCCTAGAGAACAGGAATAACAGTAATTATGACAATTACAAAATTAATTGAGTCTTTTACAAGAATTGATACAAACAGTACTTGGCATGACTGACCTTAAGTAAACAAATGACTGAAAGCAATCATTAGCAGTTTATTTTAGGAAACTTTTGATATTAAAGAAATCAATGCTATGTTTTGTGGGAGCAGAAAGGCTATAAATCTTAATCAAGTAAATTTGGGGAAAATTTCTTCCTTAATGTACCATCAAGGCACACTTTAATGCTATAATATTTTTGTGAGAGCAAGAGTTGGGCCTCCACAGGAATCGCTTAGAAACCTGCTTCCCATGAAATAGTGGAATATTTCCAGCTAGTTATTCCAGTGTTCTGTCTGCTTTGCATTTTTTCCTCAATGAAATAGGACAATTAATAAACTCTGGTCATAGTACAGAGCCCAAGTTTCAGCAGCAGCAATATTATCTTTGGATCTGGGTTGAGGGACATGAGTTATTTAAATACAGTTCAACTCTCAGAAAGCTAGGCATTGGGAATGTACCCTTATTATTTTGAAATTCTTGTCTTTCTTGTGTTTTCTATCATTTTCCTCTGATCTTTTTTTTTTGTATTCTTTGTCTATGCAGGTCATTCATTTTTTGAATATTCACTATGCAATTTCATTGACACTTCTGATCTTTCTTACCATGTGTTTAGATGCCAATGTGCCAACTGAATGTGGCATGATTTTAAAACAACCAACACAGAAAACAGAATGCTAGAATACTAGGGACATTCTTTCTCATGGCACAGAGGATGTGATATTGCATATATAGAGATGATTCTGAGATCTCAGTATACTACTTAGCTCTTCAGTGAACAATATTTACAGTTATATCCTATAAATGGTAATAGTTTTCAACTTTTGGCCTCAACCTATAGATAAAAACAAACAAATATAATTATAAAACAGAAAGTAAATATTGTCAATCTGATAATGTAAAGGTACAGCAGACAGACTATAGGAAATAGGAATAAGGAAGATGAAAGAACAGAAGCGCTAGTATAATAAAGGCAGAAGATAAAAAGATACTGACTAAAGTTGATGGAACAAAATTAAATGTTTATATGTATTTAATTTAGAGTTACAGAATAATCAAAGAACAATCGAATATAAACTAATGAATATTAGAAGGGAGAAGGGGAGGGATTAGTGTAGCTGAACTTTTGCTAACCTCGTGCAGTGAAGAGTCAATAGATAATCTCTTAAATCAATAAATAACCAAAAGCTATTATTTAGACTTAGAGAGGCAATCGCCAAAAAAATTAAAAACAAAACCCTTTACATGTTGCTAACTCTGGGAAATGGGATAAAACTAGGGAAGAATGGGTGGGGAATTGTTTTAAGTTCTGCATAAGTGTGCGCGCACACACACACACACACACACACACACACACACACGACCATATATTACTTTTGATAAAAATAAAAAGGAAAGGTTAATGTAAAAATGTTTAACCCTGCAGAGATTCACACCCACCCTTCACTGCAACTCAATAACAAAAAATTCAGCTTCTGCTTAAGGGAACACTTAATCCAATGTCAAGGTAAACACTACAAAGGAATCACTACACAAGGCGAGCACACACATAATGTTGCCAGGGTTTCTCAACCTTGCCACTACTTTTGGGCCCAGATCATTATTTGTTGTTGGGGGCTGTCCTGTGTATTGTAGAATGTTTAGCAGCATTCCTGGCCTTTACCCACTAGCTGCCAATAGCCCCTTGCCTCACCCTGCCCTCCCTAATCCCCAGCTGTGACAATCAGAAATGCCTCCAGACATTGCCAAATGCCCCATGGGAGAAAAACCAAGTCCAGTTTAGAACCACTCATTAATAAGAAGGATGAGACAAGTACACTAATTCACTTTAGATAGACCCATACAATCAGCCCACTTAGTTTAACTGTGGGTTTACTGAACTATGATCCCTGATCAAAAGAAGAAAAACAGATCAAAATATAGTTTGGACAGCTCACTACCATTCCAAACCATAAGAAAATGTCCACAGTGAGCTTTGAAATGGGAAACGTATCTATTACCTTTCAGTTAGTTTTAGTTCTGTGATTGTCACAGTGAGAGTATCTCATAGTGCTGAATGGAATTCATTATATCCCTAAAACGACTCACGTCCTTCATAGGATACCCAAACGATGCTGAGAGGATGGGGGGAGATGGCTGTCAGCTCTCTATTGAGAAATGGTATGTGTCAGTGTCCATAATGTCATGTAGGTATTGAACACTATATTTGATAAGCTACGTAAAGAATTTTTTTTTCCCTTGGAAATGGAGTTTCGCTCTTGTCGCCCAGGCTGGAGTGCAGTGGTGGCAATCTCAGCTCACTGCAACCTCTGCATCCCGGGTTCAAGCAATTCTCCTGACTCGGGCTCCCAAGTAGCTGGGATTACAGGCGCCCGCCATCACGCCTGGCTAATTTTTTGTAGTTTTAGTAGAGATGGGGTTTCGCCATGTTGGGCAGGCTACTGGTCACGAACTCCTGACCTCGTGATCCACCTGCCTTGTCCTCCCCCAAAGTGCTGGGATTATAGGTGTGAGCCACCGGGCCTGCCCAAGAATTTTTAAAGACACTTTTGACTACACATAATTTTTGCCTTGCATGTTTATTTTGGAACTTATGTAATCTCTTTGTAGTTTTAATACATCCATCTATTCATCGCCATGTATCCAGCTTTTATTAAATACTCTCTGTGTGTCAAGCACATGGCAGATGCTACAAACAATGGTTAATGGTTTGAATATATATTAAATTTTCCAGAAATACAATTACCATGTAAATGCAGAAAAGACTATAATTTATTTTGTTTGGAACTTTGCAAAAAATCGTTTCCTAAATGGAAAGTCACATCACTAACATTTACTTTTTGTGTCTTCTTTATTTCATTGTTATGGCATTATATGAAGTAAGTAGTATATTAGTTTCCTAAGGCTGCTGTAAGAAATAATCACAAACTTCATGGCTTAAAACAACAGAAATGTATTCTTTCTCAGTTCTAAAGTCCAGAAATCCAAAACCAGTTTCATGATGTGTAAATCAAGGTGTCCGCAGGGCCACTCTTCTGAAGGCTCTAGAAAGAATCCATTCCTTGCCTCTTGCAGTCTCTGGTAGCTGCTGGCATGCCTTGATTTGTGGTCATGTCATTCCAGTCTCTGCCTCAGAGGTCATGTTGCCTGCATCTCCTCTATGATATTCCCTCCATGATACATGTGACTGAATTTAGAGTCCACCAGGATAATCTCTCCATCTCAACATCTTAACTCAGTCACATCTGCAAAGTTCTTTTTTGCTATATAAGGTAACAATTACAGGTTTCAGGGACTAGGATGTGGCTACCTTTTCGGGAAGCATTACTTAGCTCACTGCAGTAGGGTATAATACCTATGGGAATTTCATTTCATATAGTAAAGGGAGCATTTAGAAAATGTTATAAAAAGAAGGTATTGAGAATCAGTGCTCAAGAGGGTTTTAAAACCTTTTTGCCTTAAAAAAGAAAAAAAAAAGAGGAGCACACAAAGGCCATTTCACTCCTTCTTTATTCCATTATCATTACTAGAAATTACAATCTTCATAAAATAATTGTAACCTTCTTTATGAAAAGGAAGACAGAAGACTACGTTCTCTTTGCCAGAGAAAGAGATTATGTTCTGGGCATTAGGAAGGACCAAAATTCTCTTTGGAAGCAACCAACAGTGGATTCCAGTATCTACTTTGACTCTTTTTCAACAACCTCAGTAGCTTCTCACTGTTTCAGCAAAAACTACAAATTCCTTGGGATCTGAGACTTGTCTAACTCTCCAGTTTAATTTTCTCCTTTGTACTTTATGTACTACTAATAACAGTAAACTATTTTTGGTACTTTGAATACAATATGTAGTATATGACTTTGTATCCTTGCACATGCTGGAATATTCTCTCTTGCCTTGTCTGCTAGTCAAATTCCTTTTCAGCTTAGTTGTCCATGAACATTTACTGATCCTCGCCCTCCAACTAAGGGCAAGTTGAAACAAGAGAGTCCCCTGATCCCCCACGAAGGGCAGGGCGTGCGACAGGGCTGTGGCTTGTAAGTTCTGTTCAGCCACTGCACTCTCAAACCCCTTACAGGAGGGGGAGCTCACAGACCGGCAGGTGTAGGAGGCAGGGAGAGTGGTTTTGGGCTCCAGCCCCACAGGAGCATCTAGGAGTACATGCCTACAACTCCTGAAGCCCCAGTGGGCGTGCTATACAGTGCTCTTTTAGCTCTGCCATCCACAGATTGCTTAAGTATTAACCAGCTCAGTGCCCTCTTCATACCCAGTTTCTTTTCCTGTGTCCAGGAAGAATCAGGTCACAGACGGACTTGAAGGATGGTGAACGTGGGAATTGTATTAGGTGAAGGAGGTGGCTCTCAGTGAGATGGATGGGGAGCTGGAAAGGGGATGGAGTGGGAAGATGATCTTCCCCTGGAGTTCGGCTGTCCCATGGCCAATCTCCTCTCCAGCTGTCCCCAGCCGACCTCTCCTTGATGTTCAAACACTCCTTCTCTTCTCTCCTCTACTGTGCTCCTCTTCTGCTCCTCTGTTTGTCTGCTCGTCTGCCTGTCGACCTGGAATTTGGGGTTTATATGGGTACAGGATGGGGGGATGGCAGGCAAAAGGCAACATTTGGACATGAAAACAGAAATGCCTGTTCCCAATTAGGGCCATGGGTTTCCAGGCTTGTGGGGGTGGGGGCCTTTGCTGGGGATCCACCCTCTTGTACCCGGTATTTCCCTGCCTCCTGTCCATATCAAAGTTACATCTCTCTTCTGAGATATCACTATACCTTATACATATTTAAACTGTTAAATTTATCATACTACATTATAAGTTATTTGCTTATGTATTTGTTTCCCCTATTAGACTATGAGCTTTTTCAGGGAAGTAACTGGCTCTTATTTATCTCTTTATTATTAGTAGACAAGAGTATTGAATGAATGAATTTCTATCCTGTGCTTCAGTTCTAAGCCTTGTCCACCTACGTATACTTAAAAGTCCAAAACTGAACTCATTTTTATTTTGAACAACCTCCTCCTGCTGTGTTCCTATCTTCATTGATGACACTATCATTAATCCAGTGGCTCAAGCCAAAAACCTGGGAGATACACTAGACATCTCCTTCTCCTTTATTGTCCACATTTACTCAGATACCAGCTCCTCTCAACTGGAACTCTGCTGCACCCCACCATTTGTTAACCTGTTTCTTTCTTTTATTCACCTAATTACTACCTTGGTTCAATCCCTGTTTTATTCTTAGAGTTTTTTAACAGCCCGGCTTGACTGCTAATCTACTCAAGCACTGTTAATACAAATTAAGAGTTAGACCGACAAATGAGAAAGACAATCCCTTTACTCAGAGGAATAAGAAAAGAGTTTCCATCCTGAACACAATCCTGAGGGCAAGCATGACCTGGAGTGAGGACTGTGCCTTTGTGAAAAGAACAACTCCAGCCAGGCGGTGGCTCACATCTATAATCCCAGTACTTTGGGAGGCTGAAGTGGGCAGATCGCTGGAGCTTAGGAGTTTCAGATCAGCCTGACCAACATGGTGAAACCCCATCTCTACAAAAAGTACAAAAATTAGCCAGGCGTGGTGGTGCACACCTGCAGTCCCAGCTACTCGGGAGGCTGAGGTGGGAAGCTACTCAGGAGGCTGAGGCAGGAGGATCACTTGAGCCTGGGAGGTGGAGGCTGCAGTGAGCCAAGATTACAGCACTGCACTCCAGCCTGGGCAGCACAGTGAGATCCCATCTCAACACCCCCTCCCAAAAACACAAAAAACCTCACAACTCCAATCTGTAGATGGTGCTTAGATCTGCTGCTTAGTTATGTCCTGGGAATTCCTTCCACTTCTTCCCTGTGCCTGATTCCTTGTTTCTTTGTTACTCTCTAACTTTGGTAAAGGGTATACTCTATTGTTCACTAAGTAAGGGTGAATAAAAACTTTTGAGACCCTGCATATATGAAAATGACATTGTTCAAACTTCACACTTAAGCAATAGTTTGGCTAGTTATAGAATTCTATATTAAAATCATTTCCCCCCAAGAATTTTGAAGGTATTGTTTCATAGTCATCTAGTTTACAGTATTGCTCCTTAGGAAGACTTTCACTACTGTGATTCTTGATTCTTTGCACGAAATTTTTTTGTGTTGTCTGTTCCTTCTCTTGTAAGCTTTTAGAATATTATCTATATAACTGGATTTCTGATCATTCACAGTATGTCTTGGGTAACAATTATCTTACAAGTATTATACTGGACACTAGGAGGAAAACTTTTAATCTTGAAACTAATTTCCTTCAGTTACATCAATTTTTTGTATTATTTTGTTAATAATTTTCTACCATCCCTTTTAGTTTTTTCTTGTTGCAAAATTTCTATTATTTGCATGTGGTACTTCCTGGACCGATCTTCTAATTTTCTTATCTTTTCTCTCCCACTTTCAAGCTTTCTCTTTTTTTCCACCTCCAGGAAACTTCTGTAACTCTCCCAACCCAACGATTGAACTAATTTTGACTTCTAGGACTTTTGGTTTTCTGAATATACCCTTTTTATAATTCCTTATTTTTGTTTCAAGAATGCAGTATTTTCTTTTAGTTCTCTAAAGTTATTAAATGTAGCTTTTTAAGTTTTCATCTGGTCTTATATTGTCTGTTTTCTCTTTCCCTCTGAGTTTGTTTCTTTCCTTATTTGTGTTTTCTTTAATAATTTTAGTAGCAGTTTTAGGTTCACAACAAAGTTGAACAGAAAGTACAGAGTTCCCATATACCTCCTGCCCCCCACACATGCACAGCTTCCCCTACAATCAACATCCTGCATGAGAGTGGTACATTTGTTACAATCAATGTACATACATTAACATGTCATTATCACACAAAGTCCATAATTTACATTACAGGGTTCACTTTTGGTGCTGTACATTCTATAGGTTTTGACAAATATATAATGACACGTGTCCACTATTATAGTATCATACAGATTCATTTCACTGTCCTAAAGGTGAAGGTGCTCTGCCTATTCACACTCCCTCTGCTAAACTCTGGCAACCACTGATCTTTATTTTCTGCATAGTTTTGCCTTTTCCAGAATGTCACATACTTGGAATCATACAGTATGTAGCCTTTTCAGATTTTTTTTGTTTTATTACATACATTTAAGGTGTACAACATGATGTTTTGATGTACATAGAGAAATGATTACTAGAGTCAAGCAAATTAACATATCTACTCTCTCACATAGTTATCTTTTCTTTCCTCCCTCCCTTCCTTCCCACTCGCCCTTCCTCCTCCCTTTCTTCCTTCCTTGTGGTAAAAGCACCTGAAATCTACCCTCTTGGGAAATTTTCAGTAAACAATATTAAATATAGTATCATGCTGTACATTAGCTCTGTAGACTTATTCATTCTACATAACTGCAACTTTATACCCTTTGATGAACATCTTCCCATCCCCCACATAACCACTGTTCTACTCTTCATATGTATTTGACTTTTTCAGATTCCACATGAACGTGAGATGATGCAGTATTTTTCCTTCTGTGTCTGCCTCATTTCATTTAGCATAATGTTCTCCATGTCTATTCATGTTGCTGAAAATGGCAGGATCTCCTTAAGTCTGAACAATATTGCATTGTACGTACATATCACAATTTTTTATCCACTCACTTACTGACACTTAGGTTGTTTCTCTAACTTGGCTATCGTGAATAATGCTGCAATGAACATGGGAGCATAGATATCTTTACAAGGTACCAATTTCATTCCCTTTGGGTATAAATCCAGAAGAGGAATTGCTGGATCATATGGTTTCTTTCACTTGATAATATGCGTTTAAGATTCCTCCATGACTTTTCATGGCTGGATGCCTCATTTCTTCTTTTTTTTGAGATGGAGTCTTGCTCTGTCGCCCAGGCTGGAGTGCAGTGGCACGATCTCAGCTCACTGCAACCTCCACTTCCTGGGTTGAAGTGATTCTCCTGCCTCAGCCTCCCGAGTAGCTGGGATTACAGGTGCGTGCCACCAAACCCGGCTAATTTTTGTATTTTTAGTAGAGACGGGGTTTCACCATGTTGGCCAGGCTGGTCTTGATCTGCTGACCTCAGGTGATCCGCCCACGTTGGCCTTCCAAAGTGCTGGGAGTACAGGCATGAGCCACTGTGCCGGCTATTTTTTTTTTTTTTTTTGAGACGAAGTTTAGCTCTTGTCGCCCATGCTGGAGTGCAATGGCATGATCTCAGCCCACTGCAGCCTAAGCCTCCAGGGTTCAAGTGATTCTCCTCCTTCAGCCTACCAACTAGCTGGGATTACAGGTGCCCACCACCATGCCCAGCTAATTTTTTTTGAGACGGAGTTTTGCTCTTGTTGCTCAGGCTGGAGTGCAATGGCTTGATCTCAGCTCACCGCAACCTCTGCCTCCCGGGTTCAAGCGATTCTCCTGCCTCAGCCTCCTGAGTAGCTGGGATTACAGGCATGCACCACCATGCCCAGGTAATTTTGTATTTTTAGTAGAGATGGGGTTTCCCCATGTTGGTCAGGTTGGTCTCGATCTCCCGAGCTCAGGTGATCCGCCCGCCTCGGCCTCCCAAAGTGCTGGGATTACAGGCGTGAGCCAAGGCTCTGGCACCTCATTTCTACTTAGTGCTGAATAATATCCCATTGTACAAATATATCAGTTTTTAAAATTCTTTCACTTCTGAGGAACATTTTAGTTGCTTCCAGATTTTGGTAAATATAAGGCTGTTATTAACATCTTTATGGAGGTTTTTGTGTAGAAGTATGTCTTGAACTCATTTGGGTAAATACCAAGGAGCACTACTGATGGATCCTATGACGAGATTATATTTAGTTTGGTTAAAAAACTGCCAAACGGTATTCCAAAGTAGCTGTACCATTTCTCATTCCCACCAGCAATGAATGAGAGTTCCTGTTGTCCCACATCCTCACCAGTATTTGGTATTGTCAGTGTTTCGGATTTTTGTCATTCTAATACATGTGTAGAGGTATCTCATTATTGGCTTGTGTGTGTGTATGTGGCTGTTTTAGTAAGTATCTTTCACATTAAAGGTTTTCCTGAAATATCTGGTGATACTTGGCTATTTCTTGACGTAAGTGTGATGCATTAAAAGACTACATACAAGCTGTGTGTACACAGAAGAGGCTTATTGAGTGGTACACTTAACTATATGATGATTAAACAGGAGGTACTCAGCTCTTTCTTGAAGGGCCCTCAACTATTTTTACCTGTAGGTCCTTTCTCTTGGGCAGGAGAAATTCTGTTGAAAATATTCCTCCAATCCCTTAAGTGAAAGTAGAAAGACTTGCTGCCAGCAGTCTCAGAACTCCTACTAACTGGACCCTCCTTCAGTTAGACGATTTTCACTTAATCTCCCTGTTTTCAGTAAGGTGATCTTGGCCTTAACTACACCTAATATCTATGATTGCTGAGTCCTTTTAGTTTACCTTCTCCAGAAAATAAGCTTCCAGGTTCCTATAATAGTGGGGAAATGGGAGCACAGTGTTATGAAAGTGGACTCTGGAGTTAGCTTGCCTAAATCGAATTATTAGCTCTTCTAACTAGCTAGCTGTGCAACCTTAAGCAAGCTAGTTAATCACTCAGTGCCTCAGTTTCCTATCTCTAAAGTGGATATAACAATTTCTACCTCATATTGCTATTGTGAGAATAATACATGCAAATCTTTTAAAACAGCACCAGGAAGACAGTATGCTAAAAAATGTTATCTGGCCAGGTGCGGCGGCTCAAGCCTGTAATCCCAACCATTTGGGAGGCCAAGGTGGGTGGATCACCTGAGGTCAGGAGTTCGAGACCAGCCTGGCCAACACTGTAAAACCCCGTCTCTACTAAAAAATACAAAAATTAGTCGGATGTGGTGGTGGGTGCCTGTAATCCCAGCTACTTGGGAGGCTGAGGCAGGAGAATCACTTGAACCTGGGAGGCAGAGGTTGCAGCGAGCAAAGATCCGCCACTGCACTCCAGCCTGGGCGACAGAGCAAGACTCTGACTCAAAAAAAAAAAAAAAAAAAAAAAGTTCGGAGGCAGGAACTCATAGGAAGTCTCTTAAGATGCCAGAGGGCTGAGACATGAGAACTGCTTGAACCCAGGAGGCAGAGGCTGCGGTTTGTCTAGATCGCGCCACTGCACTCCAGCCTGGACAAGAGAGCAAGACTCTGTCTAAAAAAAAAAAAGTTATCTTTAAAGAAAAAAAACATAACAGAGGGAGCAGCATTATTATATTTCCCACCTCACACTCAGTCCCCAGATGAATATATGTTCACTGAGTAGAATAGAGGCAGGATTACCCAGTACTATTTAAAGTTATTTTCTCTCCCACTTTTGAACTGTATGAAGTAAAATGACATGAACTTAAATACCTGTTATGATTTAATTCTACTGTAATCCTGGGGAGGGGTTATGGCGTGATCTACACAGTAGCAATAAGGAAGGAGAATTAAGCAGATCCGAGAAATATTTACAAAATTAATTTGTAACTGGGTGAATGTACGAGGTGAAGGAGATAAAAACTGGTGGTATCATTCACGGAGGGACGGTACAGGAAGAGGAGCACATTTGAGCCATTAAAGATGAAAGGTAAGTTTAATTTTAAACATGTTGAGCTCACAAAGCCTCTGGAACATCTAAATGGAGATCTCCAATATCAGAGGTAGCTGATATGTTTCGGCAGCACGGATGGGAGTCATCAACCTATTTTTGGTAGCTAAGCTATAAAAGTTTATAATGTTATTCAAAGATAGTAAAGTACAAGGATGGATAAAGATGGAATCCTGGTGGGGTAGAGACTGCTGGTTGTCTCTTCCCTTCTTCTACCTGAGTAACAGAACCCTGACTTTTAGTTGGGCTCATTGCCACCTTTAATAAACGCTATATTTTCTAGGTCCCTATGCAATTTAGTATGGCCATCGGGCATATTAAGTTTTGGCAACAAGAAAATGGAGTCTTAAGTGAGATTCAGCTCGTAGGCATCCCTTTCTCTCTTTCTGCTCTCTAGAACATGGATGCGATGTCTGCACTCCACAAGTCATCCTAGACCTCAAGGATGGGGAAGGCACACACAAGAATAATGGAACAGAAAGGTAGATCCTCTTTCCTTGATGACACTGTAGATCAACCGTTGCTGCTTGCAATTTTAAATGACATTGTATAAAAAGACCTCACAGAAGAGGTAAGATTTGTCAAAGCCTTGAAGGTGATGAGTGAGCAAAGCCATGTGGGAAACTGGGGGAGGAAACGCCCAAGAAGAGCACAGAAAGCACAAAGGTATGGAAGCAGGAGACTACCCAGCACGACTGGGGAAAAGTGAGCACAATTTTAGAGCCAGACTGTGTGGGTTTGAATTCTGGCTCCTATACTTCCTAACTGGGAAGTTACTTTCACTTCTCTTGGACAAGTTACTTTAACCTCTCTGTGCCACAGTTACCTCATTTCAAAAAATGGAAATAATATTGATACTTACCTCATAATATTATTATGAAGATTAAATGAATATTCATAAAGTCCTTAGAATGATGCTAAGTGCTATGTAAATGTTACATAAGATAAAAATTAAAAGTGTGACTGAAACCAGTGAGGGAGTACTGGAAGATAAGCCAAGGAGATAAAAAGGGCAGAAGACTTGTGTTGGACTTCGTAATGATTTCTGCTTTTACTCTGATTGAACTGGGAAGCAACTGGAGGATTTTGAGCAAAGGAATGCTATGACCTAAGTTACATTAACAGATCATTATGGTTGTATTGTTAAGAATAGACTGCAGGAAGTAAGAGTGGAAGTAAAAACAAAAAGATAAACTATTACTTTTGATGGTGGTAATAGTAACTGAAGATGGGTGGTAGCAATTAAATGAGAAAAAAACCAGATTATTAATTTTTTGGCCAGGCGCAATGGCTCATGCCTGTAATCCCAAGCACTTTGGGAGGTCAAGGCAGGAGGATTGCTTGAGCTGGTGTTGGAAAACAGCCTAGGCATCGTGGTAAGAGCCCATCTCTGCAAAAAATTAAAAAATGAGCCAGGTGTGGTGATGTGTATAGCCTGTAGTACCAGCAACTCAGGAGGCTGAGGTTAGTTAGGTGTGGTGACGTGCATGGTGATGTGTGCCTGTGGTTACCAGCTACCCGGGAGGCTAAGGCAGGAGATCGAGGCTGCAGTGAGCTATGTTCACACCACTACATTCTAGCCTGGGCCACAGAGCAAGACACTATCTCAAAAAAAAATTTTTTTTCAAGTGAAGGGAACAGTATGGCATGGATTGAACACGCAGAATGAGGGGGAAAAAGGGAGATACAGAATAACGTAAAGATCTTTGGCCTAAGCAATTAGAAGAAAGACAATACCATTTACTTAGATGGGAACAGTAGAAAGTGTAGATTGGTAGTATAAAGATGGGGAGTTTTACAAATCTGAGCTGTTAGACATCCAAGTGGAGATGTCACAGAGGCAGCTGGAGATGAGACTGAAATTCAGGGGAGAGTTCCAGGCCAGGGATATAAATTTTAAAATCACCATGAGCCCGAGAATGAGTGTAAAAGAAAAGAGATCACTCACACCTGTAATCCTAGCACTTTGGGAGGACAAGGTGGGCGGATCACTTGAAGACAGAAGTTTGAGACCAGCCTGGCCAACATGGCAAAACCCTGTCTCTACTAAAAATACAAAACTCACCTAGGTGTGGTGGCACACATCTGTAATCCCACGTACTCAGACGGCTGAGGCAGGAGAATCACTTGAACCCTGCAGGGCGGAGGTTACAGTGAGCCAAAATCACACCATTGCATTCCAGCCTGGTCTCTGACAGAGTGAGACTCTGTCTCAAAAACAAAGAAAAGAAGGAAAAAGAAAAGAGATCAGAGGAATAGTCCCAGGGGTACACCAATGTTTAGATGGGGAGATTAAGAGAATTCAACAGAAAAGGAGTGTTCGATGAAACAGGAAGAACTAGGAAAGCGTGACTTGTCTTTCAGAGAGGAAGGAGTTATCAGCTCTGTCACATGCTGCTGACTGAGAACTGACCATTGGATTTAGCAATGTGGAAGTCACTGGTACAACAGTTTCGGTGGAAAAGCCTGACAGGAGTGGGAGGAGAGGAACTGGAGACATCTGGTTTAGATAATTCTTTTTTTTTTTTTTTTGGAGACAGGGTTTCACTCCCGTCCCCCAGGCTGAAGTGCAACAGCATGATCTCAGCTCACTGCAACCTCTGCCTCCCTGGCTCAAGTGATTCTCCTGCCTCAGCTGCCCCAGTAGCTAGGACTACAGGCTCATGTCACCTCACACAAATTTTTGTATTTTTTTTTCTTTTTTGTAGAGATGGGATTTCTCCACGTTGCCCAGGCTGGTCTCAAACTCCTGACTTCAAGTGATCCTCCTGGGTCTGCCTCCCGAAGTGCTAGGATTACAGGCATGAGACACCACACCTGGCCTGGTTTAGACAATTATTTTAAGGAGTACTGTCATGAAGACATGAGGTATATTCAAAAGATGCAAAGTAAAAAAGATTTTTAAGATGAGAGAAATTAGACTATTTGTAAAGTGATAGGAAGGAAACGGTAGAAAAGGACCAAGAAATAAGAAAGAAAGGAGAAAGTGGCTGGAGTAATGTAGGCAAGAGCAGGTGGGATCATAGCACAAGTTGGGGGGTAGGCCTTAGACATAAACACAAAGAATTCATCCCAAGGAACAGAGTATATGGGCACAGATAAATAAGTGGCGGCAAGAGCTTATAAAATTCTTTTATGATTGCCACTATTTTTTCAGTGAAACAGAAAGCAAAGAATATCAGTTATGGGTGAAATCAAAGAAAAAAGTGTCGAAGGTTTGACAGAAAGGAGAAGATATAAAAAAGCAATCTCCTAGATAGCAGATGAATGAGCTAAATGAAGTGATGAACCAAAGAAGTGAACCAGAATTGTGTGATAGCATCACAGGTCCACTAGACATTGAATTATAGTGATATCAGTCTGCATGGTTGTGCTTTTCCTCAGGAAGATTCAAATGCATAGGCGCAAATGTGAAGCAGGCAGAGTTATATTTAACTATGGCTGGAATTTTGCCAGGGAAATATGATGGTTCAAGGGATAGGCAAGGGATTAAATAACATACTACAAAACCTCAACTGGATAAAGAGGGAAATAAGAATGAGTGTGGGGGGTCAGTGCAAAGGTGGTAGAATCAATGGATTGATAGAAGTCTTGGTAGGGGTGAAAACTGTCAGAGTTGAAGCACTTGAGAGGGTGAGTTAGAAACATAGGAGATGGTGGTGGCAGATGGGCAGATACTAACAAATGCTATTTTGGTAATGACAAGATCAATGGTATGACCATAGGAAAAAATAAGTGGCCAGTGTAGGTAGAGAATATGATCATTAGAGAATAAGAGGTTCAGGAACTGAAAGCATTAGAAGGATTAGCTACATGGATATTGAAATCATCCAGAATTATAACATGGGTAATACCGAAGAAACTAAAAGGCAAGTAGAAGCTAAAATTTAGCTAAAACTTTCATGAAATGACAGGAAATGTTCTAGGAGTCTATAGATGACAATAGCAAGGAGAGCCGTAGATGGTATATATTCATGAGATTAAAAGCTGGGGTGTTCAAGGAGAGGAAGATGGTTGAGAAGCAGAAACGTGGGACAAACAGGACACCTATACCATCTTCAAATTAGTATGACAGACATAAAGAGAAAAGACTGACCACTTTTGAGAACTACAGGGAAGCCTCAGAGGAGGTTCTTGTAGAGTAAAAAACAGACAGAAATGTTCAGAAGAGAATTAGAGACGTGAGTTTTGCTGATGATTGACTGTGAGTTCCAGCGAGCACAGTGGAAGGGTTTCAGGAGTTAGAGAGCAGTGGAAGACGAGGTCAGAAACAGATGACAGCCATATGGGATGAGTCTGAGAAATGAAAGATAATCTAGTATATTTGAAATAACTAACACAAATTGAGATAAATGGTATAATGTCATAATCCAAATGGTCTCAAGGCAAATAATGGTGACAACGCAGTGAGTAGTAGGGATCAACGACTAGGGAGTTGTGGTTTGGCCAGAGGTATGCAGAGTTCTAGGACTCTCATTCTCTCCAGTTGACAGTAACATGGAAGCCAGTGGAGGGGAGCTGTGGGTTTAGTATCACAGCATGAGAAATATTCCAAAAGAATGGCAACCAACCATTTCTGAGATAGTAGTGTGTACAACACTCTGCAATCTTTAGGGATTTTTGCCCCAGTGAGCACTCATTTGCCAAGGACTTGACATTTCATATACATTATTTTAGTTCATTCTCATAACAATTCCAAGAGGGAAGTGTTATCATTGCCATTTTACAGATGACAAACGAAGGATAGAGAGAATAAGGTTCTTTACATGCCACCTCAGCTCCCATGAAAAGTCCTGATAGACCCCAAACTCTCCATAAAATCTAAAGTACAATTTCATGTGAAGAAATCCTTTACTTTTATAAAGATGAAAATTTCTCTTTACCCTTTACCTCCAGCAAATAAATGAAGAAGTTATTTCATAAAAACTCATGATAGCTCTTTCTCTTACCAATGAATTCAATCTGAGCATAATAATCCTTTATGATAGTCCAACAAACTGTTGGGGGAGAGTTAGTTACGTATTATACTCTAGTCTTTATATATGAATGTATGTATTGAAAGAAAAAAAAAAGGAAAAGCCTACCTCCATAGAGAATTCTACAAAGATTGAAGGAATTCAATCAACGGAAGACAGGTGAGTCAATGTGCAGGCAGAACCATGAAGTAGTTAGTTCATGGGCCCAAGTAGGCTACAGAAATCAAAGAAAAAGAGAAAAGAAAAAGAAACACATATATTCACTTCATATGCCCCAAAGTTACAGAAAAGAACAAACACAGAATCTTAAAGTTAAATACATGTGAACTGAAGGAGTAAAAAATTAATATTACTTAGAAATCTCCACACATTGAATACTACTCCCACATAACCAAAATAAAACATTTTACTTAAATTAAAACTAAAATGAAGTTTTAAAATGAAGCTTGACATAATTGCCACGTAGTTGACTAAAGTATTAATCTTTTAACAGAATGAATTAAAAGAATCTACCAAGATGTTAAAGTATCACAATTAAGTATAATTTTTTTCACATTCAGCAAAATTTCAATACATGCAATTAAAATTTAGGTTTCAGCAGGATTTACAAATATATTTATCTAAAGCTATTATTCCTAAATTCAGGACGCTTTTATGAACAACCTGTTACTTTAGGATTAATATTTGTACTGCTTCCTAGTATTTGTATCTGTCTGCACATTCTCCCAAGCTCCTTGAGAGCAGAGGCATGCACTGGATGGCCAAAGCACTGTTAGAAGTTGCGGCTATAAACTATGAATCCTAAACTAGATTTGCATAAGAATCACCTGGAGGACTTGTTAAAAACATATCTGGCACTGGATGGCCAAAGCACTGGTACAAGTTAGAGCTATAAACTATGGATCCTTAACTGGTTTTGCCTTGTTAAAAACATATTCTTGAGTCTCACCTCAGATTTTTGAAATCAGAATCCCTGAGGCTTAGAGCTCTCTGTGTATAAAAAGATCTATGAGTATTTCTGATGATGGACAGGTTTTAGGAAAACAAACTAGAGCAGTGGTTTCAGAATTATTCTGGAGAGTCTTAAAATTCTTAAGAAACATCACTGGGCTTCACTCACCTGTTTCAGCACAGAATAGTCTCACTGATATAGTTTGGTTTGTCAGGCCCCTCCAAATCTCATGTTGAAATCAGATCCCTAGTGTTGGAGGTGGGGCCAAAGGAGAGGTGTTTGGGCCCTGGGGCCAGAGCCCTCATGAATGACTTGGTGCCTTCCTTGGGGTAATGAGTGAGTTTTCACTTTTATTAGTTTCATGAGAGCTGGTTGTTAAAAAGAACCTGGAATGCCCCTCCTCTCTCGCTTCCTCTCTTGCCATGTGATCTCTGCATATCCTAGCTCCCCTTCACCTTCCACAATGAATGAAAGCAGCCTGAGCCCCTTACTAGATGCAGATGGAGCAGAAAAGCCCCTCATAAGAAGGGCCATGCTTCTTGCAGAGCCTGTAGAACTATGAGCAAAATAAACCTCTTTTATTTATAAATTATGCAGCCTCAGGTATTCTTTTACAGAAATACTAAATGAATTAAGAAATCCATTTTTATCTATTTTGTGTATCTACTTTTCTTCTTAAAATCTGAAAATCACAAGGCCAGATACAGCAAAACGAACTCATCCATATAAGAATTAAACCCATGATTTTGGCATCAAAGCTGACCTAATCCAAAGACAAAAGAGACTAGACAGATAAAAAGACCAGGACTGATGAACATAGAATATTTATTAATGACGAAAGGAAAACCTTAGAAAAGCACTTCTATAATTCATATACTTTTATTTACTGAATCCTAAAAGAACTTATTCAATACGTGACTGAATTGCATAATAAAATTCCAAATGGAAAAAAATATATACACAAATATATTGAATTAACTGCACACACCTATTTCTCTTAGGAAAAAACTACCCTATTCTAGACTTGCAATTAAAAATACATAATGTGTCTAAATAAATTAAAGCTTTGTGACCTTACTTCCTGCAATCCTAATTCTGCCATCCCTACCTCTGACTAGCAGGCAGATGGGGGCAGGGAAGGCAACAGTAGCTCTGAGAAGGTGTTCTCTCCTTGAGAAAATGATTTCCCCATAAGCATAAGGTTTAGATCCTTTGAACACCTTTTAGATCCTCCCATAATCTACTCTACTCCAGAAAATTAGGTTGTGTTGTGGAGGAAAGCAGGTAAAAATGCCAGTTACCTCCTCCCATCCTGTGCTTAGATATTCCCCCACAGTATTGGGTCTGTATATCCTGGTTTTTCAAATTCTCCATTCCGATCACCCTATCTAATAAAAATGTATGCTCACTGGATATCAGATTTGAGACATCCAATTCTATATGTAGATACAAACTCAAGGGACTGCTTTATTAAATGAAGCAGCATAACATTTTTACTCACCTGTCTGAATACACAAACTAAGCAGAAGATGGACTGAGTAAGAAGCCAGGAGAGCAACTGTCAGCAGCAAGAAGCTAAAACATAAAAGAACACCTGGTCATATCCTCCCAAAAGTTTGTCTTTTGTATGGTGTCTCATTACAAAAACAAATTTCTTAACAGTCAAATATTTACAGGAACTATCTCTGAGTAGTAGAATTCTGTTCATTAAGGAAATTAAGAAGATACTTTTCTACTTTTTTGTATTTACCACATTTTATTTAAATGAAAATATACTGATTTTAAAATCAAAAAATAAAAACCAAACTTTTTTAAAAATACAAGCAAACTTTCTCATTTTGCAGTCTTGTCTGCTGACTGCTGAATCAGCCATTAAATAATCTTGTAATATTTCCCTTTTATGACTGGTTTTCTTCTTATTTTAAGTCTAAATAGAAGTTTTACTTATGCAATCTCATTGTCTTCTCTTTTTCCCTTCCTCCCTCTACTTCCAGTGATGTGGACCTCCTTATCATACCTTCATCTTATTAAGGTGTATTTAAGATTTATTTAGACTGTATTTTCTAGCATCTATTAAACACACACACTCTCCAAACCAAACTAAACTAAAATAATGTAGTTAACACACCTCTAATGATGCAATTTGAAAAATGTGCAAACAATGTAATGATTGAGGTCCTCTCACCAACACTGTGAAAGAAAAAACTTAGATAATTTCCTGTTCATTTTTAGGAAGACACCAGCAGGACAAGCTTCTATACAGCCATCCCCAATGAACTACCCCAGTCATTGAAGAATTTTTCTCTCTGTGGTCCAGTTAATACTTGTTAATAAATAAAATTGAGAGGTAAAAGTACAAATGTCATTAAACTGACATCAGGAACTTCACAAAATAACAGTTTAGCATCACCAAAAATGATGGTTGCTATGACTGGGTGAGCACACATTCAGCAGTATATATCTGCATGTAAGACCCTGGTGCATAAATTATGATTTTTCAAAGAGAATCAAAAAAGTCCTCTGACTATGTCTTGCTTAAGGTGTCACATATATTTTTTAATTTTAAAAATAATGAAAGTTTGTGAGTACATTCCATAATAAAAGGAAGTTGGGTTACTTAAAAGTTGCTTTGCTTATCAAAAAATTCAGAATAAAAGCAGGAAATAAACCTAAAAAAGACTCCCTAGGCATTTTAAATTTCCTAGTAAATAGATCTGCTTCTACCAACAAACAAAGCCAACTTGTTCATTCATTCTATTAGCCATGTGGTGCTAGATGCTAAGAATAAGGTCCAGTTATAAAGTATTTTTCTATTTTTTAAATTTTTTAGACAGGATCTCACTCTGTCACCCAGGCTAGAGTGCAGTGGCCCAATCATGGCTCACTGCAGCCTCAACCTCTCAGGCTTAAGCAATCCTCCCAAGTAGCTAGGACTACAGGCGCACTCCACCACACCAGGCTAATTTTTGTATTTTTGGCAGAGATGGGGTTTCACCATCTTGCCCAGGTTGGTCTCAAACTCGTGGGTTCCAGTGATCTGCCTGCCTTGACCTCCAGTTATAAAGGATTTCAGTTTAGTGGGAATATTAATTTCCAAACATATCATTCTAACAATTATAATAACAGAATGAATATACAAAGTACTACGAAAGCACAGAATATCCAGGATTGTCTTCTATTTTGGGCAAACTGGCCTACAAGCCAAGTCCTGAAACATAAAAAAGAACAGGCACAAAACACATGCCTGGCCTCAGAAAGTGAAATAAGACTACTTAACAATACAAAGAGACAGTGAGGAATGAAAAGATTATGTGTTGTATTTGCACTCACAGAATTGCTATTTGGAAGTTAATCTGCATGGCTTTGATTCACTTTGGCCAAGGAGACACAATGAATATGCCACTCTTAAGTGTCATATTTCATTATAAATGAAATGTGGATCGAGTTCCCATTTTTAAAAACTAGTCACACTTCTGTGTATTTAAGAAGCTATGTAGTAGCCCTCCAAGGTCCAGACTAGCAACAAGAATAACAAGAAAAATGCTAAAACTCCAGAAATAACTAACTAGAAATTGTATAATAGCACCTTCTGGAATCTCTCTACTTCTCCGTATATTATCAAAATGGAAAAAAAATGTGATGGTAAAATATGAAGACTCACCTAAATCCAAAGACACCGGTATTAGCCATAACATAAGCTAAGCCAAGGATGCCACTTCCCATGATGGCATTCATCAAATTAAACACTGATAAACCAAATGAAACACCTGGGGATCGCTGTCTATGAAGTTCCTGTAAGCACACAAATTTAGTAGTGTTAAATGTTTGGATGGTGAAGTTAAAATTTCGTGAAGAAATTCCATAAATGAAAGATTATGGAAAAAAGCTGCAAACCACCAGGCTTTGTATGACACACTCGTTGCTTAACCAACACTAGTTTCCTTTCCTTTTCTTTCCTTCCCATCTCCCACTACTGCAGCTCCAGGAATCTAGGGTTTCTTAGGAAAATTATTTCCACCAGTAAACAAGACAGGTAGGGTTCAGGATAGGAATGGGGTGGGGAGGGAGAGGAGGGATAAGGCCTCAGCTCATGTGATTACTAAAGAATTGCTGAGTCAACCTGGGACTGCTGTGGGCAGTTGTTCCTCCTCAATTACAAGGACTGCACAACTAATCTCTACTTATATATATCTAATGAATTAGTTCTACCAAACTGGAAGGATGGTCAGGAATACCTTGCAGTGACAATATTACAAATAGAAGCAATTCACGTTGTTCTGGCAGTATCCCTGAAAACATCCCCCTCCCCACAAACAGCAATGGGAACAAAGTCCAGGGAACAGTGTCTAGGACTCGAGTTAAAAAGCGGAGCGCCCACTGCACAGGCTTTAGGGTCAGGAACGTTCTATGCACTTACTACCAAGCCACTTCCATTCTACCGCTAAGAATTTCTGTATTAAAATGTTTATTACTCTCCCTCCCCCCATGACTAAGTCGGAAGAGGAAAATCCTGTGACTCTTGCAAAGACCTCACGAGACTGGTGGAGAAAATAAGGTGACAAAGATACTAACAGCAGTGAGTACATAATCCTAGGGCCGCTCATCCTATCATGTTCGCAGCTTCCACTCAACGCTGCATCTCTTCCACCCGACGCTTTTCATCTTTTCTTTCTAGAGTATGCTAGGCTGCTATCACGTTCATAACTGCGCCAATCTCATCTGAGAATCTCGGCGGCTACCTTCAGACCCCATCCCCCACGGTTCAGGCTCCAGCGTCTCCCCTGTCCCGGTGCGGTACTCTTTTTCTGGGTCTTATTTGGCAGGCACCTGAGGGAAGCCGGAGGGCGTCAGCGCGGGGAAGCGAACACAGCCCACTTACGTTGCTTAGCAACGGACTCAACTCTTCGGCCTCCGCTTCTTCAGGCTGCTGGACACAGACATACCAGCCCCGCTCAGCGTTGAAGCTCCCCCACGACGCCTCCATGCTGCTCTCCAGCTGACTACCAGGTCCATCTGAGAGCCTCTACCCCTGCCCGGCGCTCCAGTCGCCGGTCGCGCCAGAGGCGGAGCTTTGAGCCCGGCCCTTCCGGCCTTCCGTACTTCACCAGGGCCTGGAAGGAGAGGAGCGAGTCGACGTGATCTGATGACGCTCGCCCTCTCCGCGGCGAACAGTGATGATGTCATAGAAGACACGCCCATACACCCGCGACCCACAGCCGATCGGTACCGGAGCGGGAGGTGAGGGGTCGGCTCGCGGATCCAGCTGCAGAGCGACGTGGGGAATTGGAATGGTGCTTTGGTGAGGTGGCGGCCGCGTTAGGGGCTAATGGTCCAGGGGAGGTACCAGCCCGCCCAGGGCTGCTCTCTGCCTTGTGCTGCAGCATGGGCACAGAAACATCGCGAGGTCACCCACCCGCCTAGGTGCTGAGCTTAGTTTCGAGGTACTGGTTAGTAAGGAATGTTTCAAAAGCCTTTCGCCACATTTTACTGATGGGAAAACCGAGACTCATAGTAATTTATCCAGGGTCACCAATTTGATCTCTGACGGTGAAATTAGACTTCGTTGCTTTACGGGATTCTGGGACAGGGCCCTTTCCCCTTTCAAATAGATTCTTTGGTATTTTAGAAGACACTGAATAACTGATACTATGCATATAACACTCAGCAAAGCTGAGTATGTCCTCAAAATACAGAAGCCTCTAAAGGCAGGACATGTGGCAGTAAAGCATCGAAAACAACAGAGCAATATATTAAGAACACAAGCACCGAAGTCAGTCAAAACTAGGTTTTAATACATGCTTAGCCACTTATCAGCTGGGAGAGTTTGGGTGGGTTACGTCTGACCTTTAGTTTATTTACAAAATGAGGGTGCAATACTGCACACCTCCCAAGATTCATAATGTACATAAAGCATTTAGCGCAGTATCTGACACAATAAGCACCCATGAGACTATCCTAATAAATATCACCACTAGTAATGGTCATGTATAATGACTATTTCATTTACAGATGACTATTTAACTCATACTTCAGCCTTCCAATCCCAAATGTATTATCTAGAAAATTGTGGGTGAAGAGGATCATTGAGTATGGCTAATGGATCACTAAGCCCTCTGAACTGGGAGCAGGTGGGTTGAAGGTGTAAATTTAATATATACCACTATTATCTACCACTAATACGACTTCCTGGAAAAGTCATCCTAGTCTGGAAAAGATAGTATACTTCCCACACATCACTAAACGTTTTATTTGTCAGCATTTAACAGGTTATTTGAGATAGTAGAATTTAGGTTTTTATTCTCAAAAGCTGTCGTGTGTGAATTTTTTTTTTTTAAGGATCTTATGGAGGCCATTTGGATTCTCAAGAAGACTTCTGAAACTGGAAAGCCATAGCATAACTGAATCAAAGTCATTGATTCCACTAGCTTGGACATCCCTGACACAGATGCTTTTGGAAGCACCTGGTATTTTCTTACTGGGTCAAAGAAGATTCTCAACCATGCCAGAAATAGAAACACATGAGAGAGACTCTGAATTGTTTTCACCACCTTCTGATGTCCGAGGCATGACAAAACTTGATAGAACAGCTTTTAAAAAGACAGTCAACATTCCAGTGCTTAAAGTGAGGAAAGAAATAGTCAATAAATTGATGCGACCCCTAAAAAGGGCAGCATTGCAACGCCCAGGCATAAGACGTGTGATTGAAGATCCGGAAGATAAAGAAAGTAGACTAATCATGTTGGATCCCTGTAAAATATTTACTCATGATTCCTTTGAGAAAGCAGAACTCAGTGTTTTAGAGCAGCTTAATGTCAGTCCACAGATCTCTAAATACAATTTGGAACTAACATATGAAAACTTTAAGTCAGAAGAAATCTTGAGAGCTGTGCTTCCTGAAGGTCAAGATGTAACTTCAGGGTTTAGCAGGGTTGGACATATTGCACACCTAAACCTTCGAGATCATCAGCTGCCTTTCAAACATTTAATTGGTACGTGTGTCATAGTAATATTCATGTATGTGAAGGGAATTTGCAAATTGTTAATTTTAGCCTTAAAAATTTTTTTTTTAACGCCAAGTTACAGAGGCAGAACATTTTATCATGTTAACTTTAAGCTAGATCTTGAGCTACATACCCTCTTTTGAGGGCCATTTTGGAATATCTTCTTTAGTCATAGCAAGTTCCAAATACTGGTCCAGGCTTTTATGTACACCAATACATCAGTGTAGATTAAACTTGAATCACATGCTTTGGCAGCTACATTGAGGAGAGATCTTTTTGGTACACAAGACTTGTTAGGCCTTCAGGGCTATGTTAAATACTAGGTTTCATAAATTTGGGTACTTTATAGTCAAAAGTGCAAGATGTTTACTTATGCTTTCATTGATTCAACCAATTGAGCCTCTTCTATATGTCAAGCACCATACTGTCCTGTTACGCATTTCTTTTGTTTTTATTGATGAAGGGAGTAATAATGGATAGTGGTAACATAAATACTTAAGCAGATCCTTGTAATTGTGACAAATGTCAAGTCTAGGCTTTCCTATGAGTCACTGCCTACCCTAACTCAAACATTCCTCTGGCATTCCTATTTTATAAACTTTCTTTCTTAGAGGTACTCATACATTAAAAGTGAAACATTTTCATACAGTAGTAATTTTAAAGCTTTTACTATAGACCTTCAGAATAGTTTTTTTTTTTTTTTTTTTTGAGACGGAGTCTCGCTCTGTCACCCAGGCTGGAGTGCAGTGGCGCAATCTCGGCTCACTGCAAGCTCTGCCTCCCGGGTTCACGCCATTCTCCTGCCTCAGCCTCTCCGAGTAGCTGGGACTACAGGCGCCCGCCACCACGCCCGGCTAATTTTTTTGTATTTTTAGTAGAGACGGGGTTTCACTGTGGTCTCGATCTCCTGACCTCGTGATCCGCCCGCCTCGGCCTCCCAAAGTGCTGGGATTACAAGCGTGAGCCACCGCGCCCGGCCCAGAATAGTTTTTAAAAATTTATAAATTTCATTCCTCATTTCAAACTAAATTCTGTACCTTAAAAGTTGAGTTCAGGTACACGAAGCAGAAAGGGTAAGAGCAATGATTAATTTGTTTATTGATACTATATTAAAAAAGTATCTGATTATCAGAAATGGGACAAATGCTGGTTGTATTTCAGGATATTGTATAATTGGGTACTGTGTGCTGATTTACAAATCAAGTTATGCAATGAGATAGCATATAGATTTTTATAACTTTTTTAAAGTGCTAACTAAAAAAATAGATTCATCAAAAGGCCATGAGTATTCCAGTTCTGTAGCTTTTTTGCTCTGAAGTAAATGAACATTTAATTTAGATAGGACTCTAAATAATCTGTTTCTTTTTTTTTGGAAACATTGTTTTGCCGGCATATATTTCTAAAGTGGGGGCATTTGTTCCAAAGCCACAGTAAAACAGACATTTGGCTTGAGGCCAGTGGAACCGGCAGATGTTTTACAGTTTTCTGAGGCCATTTGTTGCCAGGGTCCTTTACATCTCTTTCCATTCTTTCCCAATTCCTTGTGTGATCTACCTTTTTGGTTCCTTGTTTATTGGATCATTTGAAAAGATTTAGTAAAACATGGAAAAAACATTAGGTAGACCCAAACTCCTCAAAATGTTTTCTTTAAAAATGTACCCAACATTTTGTGTGTGCATATTAGCAACTGTCAGACATTAACTTTAGTCATCTGTTGAATTTTTTAAATTGCATGCCACATTACACACAGTAGGTGCAGTCTTTATCAACCAAAAGAAATACAGCTCATTTCTGTTTCATATTAACAATGTTAGCTTTTATTTTGCAACCAATAGGCAGTATTATGGATTTTCATTTTTTCTTTTAGGCCAGGTTATGATTGACAAAAATCCAGGAATCACCTCAGCAGTAAATAAAATAAATATTATTGACAATATGTACCGAAATTTCCAAATGGAAGTGCTATCTGGAGAGCAGAACATGATGACAAAGGTATATTTTATTATCTCCAAGTAAGGTGTACATCAATATTATGTTTAGAATCAGAATAGATGACAAAGATTTAAAATACTTGTAACATCCAGTGTTGGTGAGTATGTGAGAATGTGATCACTTATGTATGCTATTGATGGAATAACATTGATAAAACCTTTTCAGAAGAATTGGTTAAATTCTCATATAGTGATACAATGGAATATTTCCATCATTAAAGTTTTTTTAGCTCCATATTTGTTAAAATAAGTTGTCCATTGATAGGTTGACAATGGACAATTGCCAGAAAGCAATATAAGTGACAAAAAGCAAGTTATAGAACAGTATGTATAAAATAGTTCTTGAGATATATTTCAACCTCCTAGGTTATACCCAGAAAGACTTGGAGTTGGCAGAAGTTTGCAGAAACATTTCCACCTCTGTAACCTTAACAATTTGGCCGGAAGCATCTGATATGGTTGGGAGAAGGAAAAAAAAAAATAACACACTAATTGGGATTTAAGGTCCTGGAAAGCAGAAGATGGAAGATATATCTATCTATGAGATTTATAGAACTTATGAACTTTCTGGCCTTTGATTCTTCATGCATAAATTAATGAGTTTAAGATGATGGCAGAGGTCATACTTCATGACTGTAACTTAAGTTTTATTTTCTGTTTTTTAAGGTGTCTACTACAATAGACCCAAAAGAAATGTTAAAAAGTCTTTTGTTCAAGAATTAGCTTCACTGTATATATTTAGTTTACCCATGAAAACTCAAATTTGGGAAAGAGAATCTGGGAATGATTCATTCTATACACTGGCTCTCATTTATAGACATCAAATTTGCAAAGTTCAAGTAGCTGTCTAAAAACATAGTAAAATACCTCAAAATTCAGTGACACATCTACCATGGCTCCCTTTTACAAACACAAAACTAAATAAGGAGGGAAGCTTGTTTGCTGCATAGAAGTACTGTCTGCAACTTGGCTACCCACCATGAAGATACGGGTGGTGTGTTGTTTCAAAATTGTAGGTCTTGCCTTGTCTATCTGGTGACATGAGTATAATTAAGCCAGTTAATTGGCCTGTCTGAAAAATTCCTCATGTGATATGGTAACTACTTTATGGCCATGGCCCTATAGGATTGAGATGGAGAGCCATTTGGCTTTAAAGAGATGACTTTTTCTCAAGAATAAGTCTAATGCAGTATATTAACTGGCCTTAGGAATAGCATAAACACCAGGAGTCTAATTAAAATGCCTTTAAATGCACTGTTGTTTGGCTCTTACAGTAGTAAATTTAAATGTGTATGTGTTTGCCTGTGTGTATACACAACCTATCCAATAGCAATGGTTAGGATTTAGGACCAAGGAAATTAACCAAAAAGCATAACACCTTTTTTCAGGTTCGAGAAAACAACTACACCTATGAATTTGATTTTTCAAAAGTCTATTGGAATCCTCGTCTGTCTACAGAACACAGCCGTATCACAGAACTTCTCAAACCTGGGGATGTCCTATTTGATGTTTTTGCTGGGGTTGGGCCCTTTGCCATTCCAGTAGCAAAGAAAAATTGCACTGTATTTGCCAATGATCTCAATCCTGAATCTCATAAATGGCTGTTGCACAACTGTAAATTAAATAAAGTGGACCAAAAGGTGAAAGTCTTCAACTTGGATGGGAAAGACTTCCTCCAAGGACCAGTCAAAGAAGAGTTAATGCAGCTGCTGGGTCTGTCAAAAGAAAGAAAACCCTCTGTGCACGTTGTCATGAACTTGCCAGCAAAAGCTATAGAGTTTCTTAGTGCTTTCAAATGGCTTTTAGATGGGCAGCCATGCAGCAGTGAGTTCCTTCCCATAGTGCATTGTTACAGCTTTTCTAAAGATGCTAACCCTGCTGAGGATGTTCGGCAAAGGGCTGGAGCTGTGTTAGGCATTTCTCTGGAGGCATGCAGTTCAGTTCACCTGGTAAGAAATGTGGCCCCAAACAAGGAAATGCTGTGCATCACCTTTCAGATTCCTGCCGCTGTACTCTACAAGAACCAGACCAGAAATCCAGGTGAGCAGTTTCTGGGAAATTAAATGTAAACCTTGCTGTTCAATTGTAACTAGTTCCTCCCAGTTTTACAAATTTTAATGCAGTATTAGTTCAGTCTAATAGAAAGGTACTCTGTTAGTTCAATCTAATAGAAGGCTATTTCATTAAAATAGTAAATCTGCAAGAATGTTATTTCATGTTTAAGTTGACTAGATTAAACATGCCTATATTGTTTGTTTTTTTTAAGAGTATTTTCAACTGTTAATATCTTACCTAAAATAGGTTTTCTGGATTTGTTACAGAGAATCATGAAGATCCGCCTCTTAAAAGGCAGAGGACAGCTGAAGCCTTTTCAGATGAAAAAACACAAATTGCTTCAAACATTTAATTGGAAATGTTTTCTCCATCTCCCTGCCAGACTTACATGTAGTGAAATATAATTTGTATTATTTAATAAAATTTTAGGGTTCGGTTTTTACTATTGAACCTTTGTACTTTGCCTTATTTTACAAATTGAGGATTACCAATTAAACTTTAACTGAACTAAGGCTACCAAATACATTCCCTGTTATCTAAATTATAACATACAATTATTTTATAACTTAAATTATATCTAATTTTTATTAGATAAATATGAATAAATATTTTCTCTCAGGGAAAATAATTTTTGAAAGTAGGGTGATGGAGTACTAACTAGGAAGGTATTAACACCACTTTGTAGTTGTCCTTTACATAACTACTCCTTTACTGCCAATTAACTATCACCATAAAAGTAATAAAAAATGAAATTATTTAGAACGGGGCAGGCAAACTACATCCTGCAGGCCAAATCTGTCCCACCACCTGTTTTCATATGGCCTGTGGCCTAATAATGTTCTTACATTTTCCATTGGTTGAAAAATAATCAAAAGAACATTTTGTGACATGTGAAAATTGTATGACATCTATTATGTATCAGTTTTAAAAATTAGAATTGTATGAAATTAAGAGTTTCAGAGTTCATAAAGTTTGATTGGAACATACCATGCTCATTTGTTTACATATCATCTGCAGCTGTTTTTTGTTTTTAATATGGAGCGCTTCACGAATTTGCATGTCATCCTTGCGCAGGGACCATTCTAATCTCTGTACCATTCCAGTTTTTTAGTATATGTGCTGCTGAAGTGAGGACTGCAGCTGCTTTCTTGAACAATAGCAGAGTTGAGTGGTTGCAACACACACTGAATGTGACTGTCATCACTTCACACTGCTGTTTGGCACATCACAAATCACTGATGTGGCTGTTACAACAGCAGAACCCACATTTTAATTTTTATTACCAGAGCATATCTATTATAGCAAAACAAGAAAAGTGGACTTTATTGTATTTTTAAAGTACAGAAGAGTGTGAATTATTTTGATGTTGAATTAGATGACAGAGCATCTATATAGCTAAGCTAAAAGAATAACCATTGACATTACCAGACAAACCACTCATCACATATTCCCAACTCGCAGGCAAGCAACTGTTAGAAAAATTAGAAAATTTAAAATGGAAATAACAAAGCAGAATTTCTTCACAAAATGAAAATGAGGCTGCAACGAAAGTAAGTCTCCAAGTGAATCATTTGTTAGCCAAGCAAAGCCATTTATTGATGGTGTGAATTAATTATGTTTGGATGCAGCAGCTGAGTATGTCCAGAGAAAATAAACTTGATTAAGATTACTGGCCTTTGCAAGAACAGTTGCTCAAAGAGTTAAGGACATTGAAAGCGACATAGTCACTTTAAAAAGGAAATGATTCTGGATGGTTCTTTGACTCTCATTTTTATTTTTACTTAGAGACAGGGTCTTGCTCTGTTGCCCAGGCTGGAGTGTAGAGACACAGTCACAGCTCAATGTAGCCTTGAACTCCTAGGCTTGAGATCTTCCCATCTCAGCTAACCAAAGCGTGAGGGTTACAGGCGTGAGCCCTTATATGTGGCCCTCGTGAATGGTTTAGCACTATCCCCTTGGTGGTGTCCTCACGATAATGAGTTATGAGATCTGGTTGTTTAAAAGTATGTGGCACTCGCCCCCCACACTCTCTTGCTCCTGCCTTCACCATGTGAATTGCCTGCTCCTGTTTTGCCTTCTGCCATGGGTAAAAGCTTCCTGAGGCCTCCCCAGAAGCAGATGCCAGTGCTATGCTTCCTATAGCCTGCAGAACCATGAGCCAATTACACCTCTTTTCTTATAAATTACCCAGTATCAGGTATTTCTTTATAGCAATACAAGAATGGCCTAAAACACAAGGCAAAACAACTTTAATCTGGTACAGTCATTTTGACAATCGATATTTGAATCACAATATTTGATGACAATATCCTTACACATTTGTCATACTATCAAAAGTTAAAACAAGAAACAAGATTTCCATTCCCACAAATTTTAGTGAGTATATTTTCTGAGTTCAGCATTTTTAGGGACCTGGGTGCAAGTACAAAGGAAATTTCCCTGTTTCAAAATCTATTTAACTGCAATTGAGGCGATTCAACCTAATTTTTGGTAAGAAGTGATTAAAATAATGACATGCTAAAAGGCAAATTTCAAGGGAAGAAATCTAAAAGAATTTTACAAATGCTTTCCAAGTGATGAATATGCTCAGTTAATTTCATATGTTCCTGGATTGATAGCAGTATTTGGCAATACTTATCTGTATGAGAAGACATTTTTAAAGATGAAATGTGTAAAATCTTATTACCATTAGTATTAATGGTTAATGATAACCATTAATAGGCAGTCATTTACAACTGATTTTGATCACAGGGAACACTTACTTAGAACCGTGATTAGAGGCAGTGTTATTCTCACCAAAAAAGGCATTACAAAAAATTGGACTATATTTTGAATTTTGTCAATTAAAAAAGCGTGGGAGCAGTGTGAAGGAGAAGAGGCAAGAACGACCCCTGGACCGACCAAAGCCCACGTGCTGCTGCGTCCCACACCCAGTGCCCACATCCCGCTGCCACCGCCACCACCATGCCCAAGAGAAAGATTGAAGGGGATGCTAAAGGAGATAAAGCCAAGGTGAAGGATGAACCACAGAGAACATCTGTGAGGTTGTCTGCTAAACCTGCTCCTCCAAAGCCAGAGCTCAAGCCTAAAAAGGCCCCTGCAAAGAAGGGAGAGAAGGTACCCAAAGGGAAGAAGGGAAAAGCTGATACTGGCAAGGAGGGGGAAGGTGCTGGAGATCCCAAGTGAAGTGTGTGCATTTTTGATAACTGTGTACTTCTGGTGACTGTACAGTTTGAAATACTCTTTATCAAGTTTTATAAAAATGCAGAATTTTACTTTTTTTAAGCTATGTTGTTAGCACACAGAACACTTCATTGTTGTTTTTGGGGGAAGGGGTATATGTCACTAATAGAATATCTCTGAAGCTGGATTGATGTGGGGAAAACACCTTTCCCTTCTAGTTTTGAGAAACTTCCTCTAGGCTCCCAGGAGGAGGGATTCCCTGACTTTGACACACATGGCCACCTTGGCACAAAAGCCTTGTGGTATGGAAAAACAAATTCATTTTTATGTCTTCTTTTCCCTCTCCATCTTTCAGCATAGACTTAATCCCTTAAGCCCAGACATCTGTTGGGACCTGACCCCTAGTCATTGGTTACCAGTGTGTCTGGCAATCTGGACTTTCCAGTGATGCCACTGAGATGGCACCTGTCAAAAGAGCAGTGGTTCCATTTCTAGATTGTGGATCTTTGGATAAATTCTGCCATTTTCATTTCACTTCCTGAAAGTCAGGGTTGGCTTGTGAAAAGTTGTTAAACAACATGCTAAATGTGAAATGTCAACCCTCACTCTAAACTTGCCCTGTTCAGAGCATCAGATGAGGACTTCACTGGGTTTTATAGTGGCTGATTTTTGGTAGTCCATTGAAGAAGAGAGTTTGAAAGTTGTATACTGTTAATGACTGTCTGCCCATGTCCTGCCTGAAATACCATGATTGTTTATGGAAAGTATCTTTAATAAAGCTGGATACAGTTTGAAAGAAAAAAAAGTGTGGCAATTTGTTTTAGCTTGTTCTGTAAGTACCTACATAATATCCTCGATTTTGCTTGTTACCCTGCAAAGCCTAAAATATTTACTATCTGGCCCTACAGGAAATGTTTAAGAACCCTAATCTAGATCATTAATTACAAATTCAAATGCCTTCAGAAGTCTGGCAGGTCATGTAAACAAATGAAGGCAATAAATGGTAAGCAGTATAGGGATGTAATGAACTGGAACACTCATTCCTTACTTAATTCAAATTGTTTTGAAACAACCCAAGTATTGTACATTGATGTCCTAGGTTATTAAGTATGTGTACAAATGATGTTCTTATTTATACATGTAAAGTGGTAAGACTCTTGTCTCCATTTAGTTACTCTGGACAAAATATGCAATATGTAATTGTAAAGAAAACAGAATCCCTAGATGTATCTATTAACGTTTTAACTTCCCCCTTTTCTGAGTGGATAAGTGAATATGTGATTATTCATTATTTAAATCTAGGTCCATCCTAAACTTTCAGATGTGATACCTAGTAAATGAATTCCTGATGAATCTACTAGAAAATGACAGCTAGAAAGCTGGAAAGCTCATTAGATACAATTTTTAATTTTGTTAACTTTTTGACAGGTTTTCTACCACCTTAATTGGATTTTAAAATAATTATCTGACAACCTGTTGAGAGCTTAAAGACAACTTCTAAGAGAAGCATAGTTGAAATATTCATTGAATCAAGGAATACTAAGTAATCATGTATACTAACTATGATGTAAATGTATTCCGTACCATTAATATCTGCTTAAGAGGGAGTATAGTTATTAGTAAAATCATTTTCTACACCATGAATTTCTCAGAACTTCTCTTAGGACATCAACAAGATCATTTAGTTGATGTCATATCTCATAAAAGATCTAGATACTTGATCTGTAGAACTTCCTGGAAGTCTTATGAAGTTCAACTACCCAGGACTAGTTTTAGCACAGCAGTTGTTTGACAGTAATCTCTAAAGCATGGCTTCTGGAGTCTGGCTGCCTGAGTTCAAATCCCAGCTCTGCTATTTTTAAGTTATATGACTGTTGGCAACTTACCTAACCATTGTCTCAGCTTCCTCATCTGTTAAAATGGGGAAAATACTAGTAGAACTGTTTTGAGGATTAGGTAATACACAAAGCATGAAGCAGTGCCTGGGACACAGGTAATACAGTAGTTGTTAACTGTTACTTCTGTACTCATAAAATACTTGAAGACTTAACTCATGTAGATGAAAGATAGGTACAGCCTTTGTCTCTGAGAGTAAATCACTTGGATGGTAGGGGATAAGCACATCAATTTAGAATATTTCTGTCGTTTAGTAGATTCAGTGAGTTCACTAAACCTCAGTGAATTGTCACTAAGTTATTTTTCACCATTCCCTTTGATCAAATAAGGTCAGTTAACTTCTAAATTTGGCCTATTGAACAAAGTACAGCAATAGCAACTACAAAATATTTACAAATGTATAAAGGTTTTGGAATTTATTTGCCAAACCAGGTGCATGCAATTTCCACAATAAGGCAGGCTCAAAACAAGTCTTAAAAGCCTTTGATATGTTTTATTAATTAGTTCATTCTTTTTAAAATACATTTATAAAAGGTATGAGAACAAGCAGTAGTGTTTCTTTTCAAAAGACTGGATTCCTTATTTTTGCAATTGGCTGCTGCAAGGCCTTAACTCTACATTCAATATTCTAACTATTCTTTGAACAGATTTATAGACTGTACTTAAGAACACTAATCTTCAGTTTGGGAATACCTAATAGATACAGGAATAGGATATGCAGTCTGGTAGAATGTAGATGGACCTGGACTTTGATTAAAAAAAAAACAAAACCTGCATTCTAATTCTGGCTTTTTACTAACTTGTGAATATGATCTTTGTCTACTCAATTATTTGATGCCTTGGTTTTCTCATTTAACAAAGATAGAAGTACAATAAAGATGAAGATGTATTGCTAAAATTAATTAATACCTGCTTAGTAAAATAAGATGGTGTTGTTACAGATGGATAGTCCATCCTAATGTAACCACAAGTCTTGTTTCACCTAAGTTTCTACCCATAAAACTAACATCTGTTCTAATAGAGATTTGATAGGAAATCCCTTAATTTCCTTAAGAAACTATATCCCATATCCAATGCTCTATGTAACAGACTCATACAAGGTTGAGATGCTGCAAATATCATCCTATTAATGTCTAAACTCTTTAAGCAAAACCCTGGTAATAAAAGCCTTTGAAGTTTCAATAAAAAAAACTGTGTCAGTATACAATTTATACATAGGGAATTGTACTTAAAATGTACCTTCTCCAGTCTCCAAAGGATTCATCATAAAATGAGCTTACATTGGAGGTGGAAGGTGTCATTTAAGTATTAAATTTTATTAACTTACTTCTTTGAATGTGTCACTAAAGCAGGTTAATGCTGGGTTCTGTTTTATCCTGAGTGTGGCTCACAGCTGGGAACTACAACACCTTGATCAAGGTTTGCCTCATTTTCCACTGCTTAAAACAGGCAGAGTCCTTAGTATTGAGAGAATGACATTATCATGGGTCAGGTTTTTCTTGCCATAACTTGGTCAAAGGAAATATATCCACTTGTCTGGACTAGTATGAAGACATTAGGAAAAAGGGGAATATTTTATGAGAAGAAATAATAGACTTAGATATTAACAGTAAATGTTGTAATCAAAATGGTATTTAAAATGTGTTCAAGTAAAACACTGTAATAAGAGAAAAACCACAGAACTTAATATAAATTATAGCTTTATTTTTTAAAAAGATTTTATAAGTCTGTCAACCTCAAACACATATAGGTGAATTATTTATTCCTCTCTTCCATCAGATGAGGCTTATTGTGTCAAATCCTCTGAAAAATATAAGTAAAAATTCTTTTTCACAAATATATATCCCCTATATTACTCAACTTAGTTCTGAAATTTTCTCTTTATAAATACTTTAACACAGCTGCTAGTGGTAGGACTGTGTTGTGCAGCTGCATATAGCTATAATTTTACAAGTCTGCTTTACTTTTGCTAGCACCCTGGTTCAGCTCCAAGGTCCAAATCTTATAAATGGTTAACTGGGCTGCCAGAAAAGCCCACTGAATGCATCCTGTAGTGCTCTGTGACAAGCAAGAGAAGAAGTATAGCCTCCAGCAAGGTCCTGTGGTGAGGCAGCTCTGACATGGTTTAAATACCTAAAACAAAATAAGAAGTGTAGCATTGATATAAAAAGCAAATATAAATTGGTAACATTTTAAAAAGCAATAGTAAAACTGATTCAAGTTTTAAAGAGGAATTCCGAGATTGAAATATTCAGACTTTTATTATAAATAGATTATTATCTCTCAAAAGGAAACATGCCAACTGTACATGGAGTGCCTAAACTAGTACTAAATTACATAGCAAATTACCACGGGGCCTAAAAACAGTTCTGAAAGAAGTTTCAAAAATAATTCTAAAATATTCACTGCTTCACAATTTTCAGAGCTGATTTGTTTTGTTGGCTGTTTTTTGGACACCTAACTAATGCTCTCCTTCCTGGCATATGCTTAAGAAATACACAGTATCACAATACTATTAAGGTACTGATATTTCTACATAAATTGTTTTAAAGCAACCCCTCAACAGCTAAACAAATGGAAGAGGGGAGAAAACGTATGTTACTTCAAAAGTACTTCAATATTCCAAGAATATATTGTCTCATTCCTTGCAGGAAAGGAAACATTAGAAAATTACATGTTGAAGAAATCTCTGAGACTGAGCCTGAGTTCAAAATAATGTCTGAAAAAGTAAATACAGAAAGGTCTCATTGATCTCAACAATATAACAGTACAATTTTTTTCTGCAACCACACACAGTTTTTTTAAAGCAATTAAACATTTCTGTCTTGACAAAAATAGACAAAACAGGCCTAAAAAAAACTGGACAATCTAGCCAAAGAGGGGCAACTTAGCATGACTACTAACACTTCTGGAAACAAATAATTCCAGCATTGTTTTAATGCTTAGTTTAAGAAACTAACTTGTTTCTTCAGGAAGTAAAGGAGCTTCACCCACCTTAGAATTACTGGTATGGCAAATGAATAAATCAGGTGCCAGAACATTTTAATAACTTGGAACCTTTTTCACTCATTCATTCAAACTTCCTGTGTGTCAACATCTTAATGCATGAGCAACTTATAACTTCTAACATAACAAGTCTGTTTTTTCATTTGTATCCATGTTTAATAAACCTGTGTAGCTAAAACATAGAGCAATATAAGAGTCCAATAGAAAAAATGGGTCAAGGTAGGATGCAGCTAAGTTCCTGGAATTAGCTATAATTTATTCACATTGTCACAAATCAAAGTTTTAACTCAATTCTTTGCTTCTCTGCCAAGGGTGAAAGGGGAAAGCGGAAGAAAGAAGAGAATTAATATTTATTGAACAAAAACAAAAACATTTTTGATAGTATTTTATATCCATAAAACATATCTCAGATATGTTTTATGTACATATGTTTTATGTAGAATACTAATGTACTATACGTTACTAATTATATATATAAGATACTAATATAGTAAGTGTAGTATAAAAATATAAATAGAAAAAGGATGAAATAAAAATATTTAAATAAAAAGTTCTGGCTGGATGCGTTGGCTCACACCTGTAACCTAGCACTTTAGAAGGCCAAGGCGGGCGGATCATCTGAAGTCAGAAGTTCAAGACCAGCCTGGCCAAGATGGCAAAACCCCATCTCTACTAAAAATACAAAAACTTGGCTGGGCATGGTGGCACATGCCTGTAATCCCAGCTACCCAGGAGGCTGAGGCAGGAGAATCACTTGAAGCCAGGAGGTGGAGGTTGCAGTGAGCCGAGATTTTGCCACTGCACTCCAGCCTGGGTGACAGAGCAAGACTCCATCTCTAAATGTATTAATGAATGAATGTTTTAATATTTTCTCCATATACTGTATCTTACATACCCTCCTGGGACAAATCCCACTTTAGAGACTACTGTTACTAATTAGTCATTGTTGTCTGGGTGTGGTGGCACACACCTGTGAGCCCAGCACGCTGGGAAGCCGAGGCAGGTGGATCACCCGAGGACAGGAGTTTGAGACCAGCCTAGCCAACATGGTGAAACCTCGTCTCTACTAAAAATAGAAAAAGTAGCCAGGCATGGTGGCAGGTGCCTGTAATCCAGCTACTCGGGAGGCAGGAGAATCGCTTCAGTCCATGAGGCAGAGGTTGCAGTGAGCGCAGATCGCACCACTGCACTCCAGCCTGGGCAACAGAGTGAGACCCTGTTAAAAAAAAAAAAAAAAGAAAGAAAAAATAGTCGTTGTTAAACTTTTAATAGAACCTTAGGTCGCATAGGATTGAAATAGGGATTCACCACACCTACCCCATGGCCATAAAGTTATCTGCTTATTACTTTCCAAGACACAATAAAATATCAACTGTTAAGATTCTGATGCATGAGAAATGAAGTAAATGTTAAGTTACCTCAGAAAGGTCTAAAAATTAACCTGGCTTCACAGGGAATTCAATAACTATCATACAAATAATAGGTGAGTAATATTTTTACAGGTGACTTGGAAATGAAATGTTCCATTCCTGATACAAGTTTCCAGCTAATTTTTATCTGCACACCAGATGATGATGTATCACCCTTTCCTTTCCTCAGATCCTCAAAAGAAAAGCATAGTCTTAGCTTCAATAGATGTTCACTTACGGTAAAATTCAAGCACCACAGTAGAATGTTTGTCAACCTTGAAAAGCCAACCATCACAAATGAGAATTGGTTTTCATAGCTGTAATACAAACCACTGTGCAACTAACTGTTTTGATTCATCACATTTTGGTACAGCTTGCTTCTGGGAAAGTTGAGTCATACCATATCTGGCTTGGCAATTTGAGCATAAACTTGCAGTGTGCATACAGCTTTTTATATGTTATCCTGAGAAACCTGAAACAGCTGCACTGCTGGCAGGAAAACAGAGGACCACCAGTAAAATATTCAAAACAGTTGCATCTTTTAATTTATGGCCATGTTTCCATAAAGAGTATATAAAACAGTTCAGCTTTATAGGTAAAATGTTATAAACAGTCATACTCATTGAGGCCATAAATGTGTAAAAAAGTTTATCTAAATGATTAGTGTTTGAAAATAGTATTTCTTGAACATAGTCATAATCCAGAGTAATGAGCAAACATTTTTAAATTTGACTTATTAATGCTAAGTTTTACAATTCTCACTGCCAAAACCAAGTCAATTAAAATTTCTTTGTATAGCACTGAAGAAAATGCCCTTCCCTTCTAGCAATCATTTACATTAAACATGTCTGTGAGTATGAGTCGTTAAGAGTCCTGCTTATTTACTTTGCTGTTTTTGATCTCTAGGGCTGCACAAAACTGTTACTGTGAAGTATTTCAAACTATTTTCACCACGGCAACCTACATTAATGCCAATAAAAAATAAAACAAAGTTCATTTTTGTTATTCAATTGTGGGCTTTTATTTTTTAAGTATCTTAATGTTCTTAAACCCTTTATTGTAGCATGTCAAAGTATTTTAAAGAATCTGCCACACTGAAACAGCACAATGAAAATTTAGTGTTTTCTGTACTTTTCTACCTTAATCCACATCTGTGTTTTTATTCTTTCATGACCATTACAAGTACATCACTGAACAGGATTCCTGGGGTTTCTGGCAGAAGTCAGTATCATTTCATGTATACCTTTATAAAACAGAATGAGGAAGAAGTCTTAGCCAAATTTATTTCCAAAAGTCAAGCTCAGTTGGGTTTGGGAGCCTGGAGGTAATTGCTCTAACTATTTAGCCAATCCCATGACACTATTCCTGTTTTTCATGGGTTTATTTTAAATATGTGTAAATCTTATAAGCAGAAACCAGGAAAGTAAAAATGAGGTTTGCTTATTTTGGTACCTATACCTTATTTTTACTAAAAGCAGACTAAACTCAAAGACTTAAAAAATCATACCTTTGATTATTTTCTTAATAAGGTCAAAAAAGTATGTTTTTGAAAGCATGTCTAAGATAATTCTTGTACAAAGGACATCTTATGCCCTAATTTATGCTCTGTCTAAAGCCGCCTTCCTATCCCATCAAAATCCCTTTCAAACAGACCTTGGAGAAGAGACAGGGAAAAGGAGCAATGGATCCTGAGAAGGGCGTAAGATACGATTAAGCATTAGAAAACCACACTTGAAGGTTTGTTCCTGAACTTTGATTTCCTACACTGTCATTTTCTTGTGTTATATTTTGCAGCTTTTGCTCCCAAAGAAAGTGGTATAATTTACACTTAGCTTCAGAAAGACTTCATTTTCTTAGTTCTTTAACATAGGAGTGCCTCTGAGATTACTCTTTTCCTATTTCCCTTCCTTTAAAAGTGCTATATTGACCATCTGGCTGAAGTCTTGGACTCAGCTCATTTTAGTGCTACTTAACAATGCTTTGAGTTCTCCGCTAGGGGCAGAGGGCAGGGCTTGTCACTCAAGACCAAGAGGAAAGCACTCTTCCTGTCCAGTCAGAATATGTTTGTGACAATCCTTAAAGCACACTGGCTTGGAATTTATATTGAAATGAAATGTAAAGTTCATATTAGTTTCCTCCACCTCAAATTACCAGGCCCTATGGAGAGTTAAAAACTTGGACTGGTTCAAACTAAGAAAGGTAGTGAACTCTAGAGACTAAGATTTTCTTTTTACAAGGTGGCCCGTTTTTTTCAAGTCTTCATTTAAAGCCATCATGCATTAAACAGACCATTTCCAAACAGATCTGTGTCCTAGCCCACAAAATTCAAATCTAACTGCCATTAAGAGAGATCAGCCAGCTGATCTCAGCTATCAAGACCCACAGCTCTTGTAGGAAGTTCAGCCAAAGCTATAAAGATTTACATTAACAACCTGAAATCTCAGTGAGATTTAAAAACAACCAGAGCAATAGTGCGCTCACACAACTATCACTAAAAAGCAAAAACATTCTGAAAACTAGTTAATGGTTAGGTGTCTTAAACTAAGCACAGTACCAGAATAATAGACAAACTGTTTATAGAGTGGTAATCATATATTTTAAGATAAATGAGAAAAGACACTACATGTCAGAAATACTATTCATAATTCTGAGGGCAGCTTGGTTATAAAAATATATGGCCGGCTGGGTGCAGTGGCTCACGCCTGTAATCCCAGCACTTTGGGAGGGCAAGGTGGGCAGATCACAAGGTCAGGAGTTCCAGACCAGCCTGACCAACATGGTGAAACCCCGAACCTACTAAAAATACAAAAATTAGCTGGGCGTGGTGGTACACACCTGTAATCCCAGCTACTCAGGAGGCTGAGGCAAGAGAATCACTTGAACCCGGGAGGTGGAGGTTGCAGTGAGCCAAGATCATGCCACTGCACACCAGCCTGCGCGACAGAGCGAGACTCCATCTTAAAAAAAACAAAAAACAAAAAAACACATGGTTTCGTGAAGTCCAAACAAAAATGTAACAAACTTCCACAGGCAGTCATATGTTACTCTTACACTTTACCATCTAGCCAGCAAGTGAGAATATAATTTGAATAAACTAATAATAAAACTGAATTCAGATTTACACCAACACACTTGGAAAGGGAGTGAATAATTATGCCAGACATTTAGACCATCCAAACACCAAAACTCATATTTGGAAATTAAAAGACACATGGTTTCCGAATGAACACAATGATTTATTATTACTCATATTTAATAACTGAATATAGATTGCTCGGAGAAGACTTTCTGCCTTATAACTAGAGTATAAGTCCAGTTATACTATAACTGTGTAATTTATTGCTATCAAAGAGCACACCAGGTATTTTGGATAGAACAGTTATTACTGACAGTTAATATAATTACATAATGAAAGGATTATTTCCTTGATTTAAGTGTGAACTATAGAACACACAGAAGATATAGCTACTTAAGTATAATATATTCTATGAACGATGTTGTTGGTAGTGCTGATTATCTCAAAGGATAGACCTCTAAGGATAGATTCTGTCTATATAATACATACATTTAAACACAGGAACATCTCAGGAACATGGGCTATGAGATAGATAGAGCCACGAAAAACAGAAAATAAACAGTAGCTAATAGGCCAAATGATATTTGATAAATTTTAAGTATATTCTTCAAAGTCAGATGTTTATTTCCACAAGAGATTAATACAATGTTTGTCTAATTTCAGTATTGCCATTATATGCTTAGATGAGATTACCCAGAAAAATGGCATAACTAATGTTTTTATTTATTGATTCTTAAAACATTATGATACTCATTTCTATTAATTTATTCAGAATAATGACTGGGAGAGATAGAGTAAGGCAAAGTTTCATTACAAAAATCTAAAAATAGCAAGTAATATGAGCCTAGATTTTGTGTATCCCAGTGAGAAACAAGAGTCACTTCTTGGAAATTCAGTAGATATTATAAAAATAAATGTACTAGCTTCTGACTTTCTTTGGTAATATTCCTTAAAAAACCTAGTGCCTGATTCTGGTTTGTCTAACGTAATTTTTTACTAGAAATTCCATGTTAGTAACAGATATGTGCCAGAATTTTCATCATATCTTTATAAAGGCAGGATGAATAGTTTATCTCCAAGAGTGAGGGGGCAAAAATGCAGAAATTTAGATACATGCAGCTCATTCATTCTCAAAAAAAAAAAAAAAAATTACTGAGAGCCTACTATTTGCCAGGTATTGAAGTAGCCCTGATAATAAAACAGAGAACAAAGACTTCATGATCTCACTGACCTTATAATCCAGCAAAAAAGAAACATATTAAATAATGAATATTACAAATGAGAAAGTAGGCCTTGATGAGTGTGGATAAAAAGGGAAGCCAACATGAATAAGATCAGAACAGGTTTCCCTAAAAAAATGACAGTTAAGCTTAGATCCAAAGAGATAAAATTAGCTAGGAAGGCAAGGGGAGTATAACGGTAATCCAGAGAGGGGGAAGAACATATATGAAGTAGTAAGGAGACACAGTACATATTGAGAATATAGGGGACAGGTGGTTTCAGCTCAGGATGAGGCTAGAGATGTAGGCAGAAAGTACACAAAAGATGGCCTTATAGAAAATGTTTAAAAACTGTGAATTTTATTCCAGGGCACTGGGAAGCCACTGAAAAGTTATTATTAGAAAGCTGATGGCCGGGCACGGTGGCTCATGCCTGTAATCCCAGCACTTTGGGAGGCCAAGGTGGTCGGATCACCTGAGGTCGGGAGTTTGAGACCAGCCTGACCAACATGGAGAAACCCCATCTCTACTAAAAATACAAAATTAGCTGGGCACAGAGGCGCATGCCTATAATCCCAGCTACTCGGGAGGCTGAGGCAGGAGAATCACTTGAACCTGGGAAGTAGAGGTTGCGGTGAGCTGAGATCACACCATTGCACTCCAGCCTGAGCAACAAGAGCAACACTCCGTCTCAAAAAAAAAAAAGGGAAATTGATAATATAAATGGTCCACTTTGGCTGCCTAATGGATTAGAGAAAAGCAAGAGTAGATACAGAGAGATTCCTTAGGAGAATGTTTCTCTAGTCTAGGCTTGATGAAATGGTGATTTGAATCAGGGTGGTGGCAGTGAAAATAATGAAAACTACTGGTTTAGAAATATTTCAGTGAGTAAGTGGGTTGATATGAGGGTGGGAAGGAAAAAGCAGTGTCAAGGTCAACTTCTAGGTACCTAATCACATAGTCACATAGATCAGGGAAGATGCCCTCACAGAGAAATAGAAAACTGGAGAAGCAAGTAAGGGTGGGAGAGGAAAGAGGGGAAAGATCCCAACTTTGGTTTTGGACTTGAGTCTGAAGTGATTATAGTAGAGACATATACATGGAGATGAGGAATGGTAGCTAGATATACGGGCCAAGTGAAAAGAAGAGAGTTATGGAATGAAGATACCAATTTGGAGTTACCAGAATTTAGATGGTATTTGAAACCATAAAAATAAATGTTAATATTTAAGAAGAAGGGATAGAATGAGAAAAGAGGAGGGGCTAAGGCAGAGGCTTAGAGAACTACAATGTGTAATGGTCTGACAAAAGAAGCTATTTTGAAGTAAAGGGTAGTAAATGCAGCTATCCTCTGCTATCACCAATACCTCATAAACTCTCTTCCCCTCCCTTCTAGACTTGCAAAAAATGTAGACACAAGGGAGCTGTAAGGCACCTGGAAATGAGGAAAATAATAATAACAGAGACAAGGTAACCTATTTGATTTCGCCACCTAAGGACTCCAAAGGGCATATGCATAGTATTTACAGCAGTCGTGTTTCTTATAGCAAAATAACAACAGAAACAACCAAATGTCCATTGACAAGAGAATGGATAAACTTGTTATTGATACAATGGAATACTATCAGAAGTGAAAATAAATAAGTTACAGCTATGTACATGCATCAATACGACTGACTGTCACAAACAATGCTTAGCAAAAAAAAAAAAACCCATAAAAACCAAGTTACAGAAGAATATGGAGAGCATGGTTCCATTCATATTAAATTCTGAACATGCAAAGCTAAACATGGAATATGTAAATATGACAAAGCTATAAAGAAAAGCAAGGAATGATGTCAGAAAGATGGCTAAGTAGGAAAACCCAGCCTTCGTTTTCTTCACAAAGAGCAATAATTGGACAGCTATCCATGAATGGGAATAACTGGAAGAGCTCAGGAATCTACTTGAGAAACTACAGCAATACACTGGAAGAAAACTCCCATAAGTAATGACACAAAAATCCCATAACCACACAAAAGAAAGAAACAATTCATTCTGCCTTTATCCTCCCATTCCCAAGGCTAGCACTGATCAGCATAGAAAAGGAACTCCCAAGTTTGTGAGTATCCCTGGCATGGCAATGGAGAGCAGGATGAAAGAGCAGCTTCCCCAGACTTTCAGGGTACTGCCTGAGAAATCAGCAACCAGCATTAGTTATACCCCACCCAGATTGCTGAAGAGACTGGCATGGGTGGAAACAAAGAAGGATGGGGGCTATCAGTATCAGCCATTTAAGCAGAAATCATTACTATCCTTAGTGGTCTGCTATGCACAGTATTCCAGCAGCCTTCTCTGCTGAGGACCTCAACAGCCCTTGTGGCTACCACAAGAGATTTCATCCCTGAGGATACCACGGTGTTCACTGAGGTGGACCACAGCAGCTTGCTCTGCAGAAGACCCTAATAGGCTTTTACTAGCTGCTGAGGAATCTAGCAGTCAGCATAGCTACAACAGACCCCCTGCAGGTTTGGCCACTGGGCATCCCACAGTTTTCTGCCTTTCCAATCTCCAGGTGCCTAAGTGGTGATGTGTGCCTGTAGTCCTAACTACTTGGGAGACTGAGGCAGGAGGGTCACTTGAGCCTGGGAGGTTAAGGCTTCAGTGAGTCATAATTATGCCACTGCAGTCCAGCCTAAGTAACAGAGTAAGACCTTGTCTCCCAGGCACTGTGGATCATGACTGTAATCTCAGCACTTTGGGAGGCCGAGGTGGGCAGATCACGAGGTCAGGAGATCGAGACCATCCTGGCTAACACGGTGAAACCCCGTCTCTACCAAAAATACAAAAAGAAATTAGCCGAGCGTGGTGGTGGGCGCCTGTAGTCCCAGCTACTCAGGAGGCTGAGGCAGGAGAATGGTGTGAACCCAGGAGGCGGAGCTTGCAGTGAGCCGAGATCATGCCACTGCACTCCAGCCTAGGTGACAGAGTGAGACTCCGTCTCAAAAAAAAAAAAAAAAAAAGGACCTTGTCTCAAAAGAAAGAAGAAAGAAAAGAAAGAAGGAAAAAGAAAGAGAAAGAAAAAGAAATACTGTCAGAAAACTTTCTAAATATGGGGAAAGATATAAACATCAAGGTACATGAAACATAAAGATGTAAAATCAGATTCAACCCAGAGAAGACTTCACCAAGACACATTATAATCAAATTTTCAAAAATCAAAGACAGAGAATTTTTAAAGCAGCAAGAGAGAAGCAGCATATCACATACAAGGGAACCTAAATAAGACCACTGGTGAATTTCTCAGCAAAAATCTTGCAGACCAGGAGTAAATGGGAAGAGTCTGTGAAAGAAAAAAAATGCCAACTGAAAATACTTTATGCAGCAAAGCTATCCTTCACCAATGAGGGACAAAGACTTTTCCAGACAAACAAAACTGAGGGAGTTCATCACTATTAGACTTGTGTTACAAGAAATGCAAAAGGGAGTTCTTCAGACTTAAACAAAAGGCCACTACTTAGAAACATGAAAGTATAGAGTGGGCGTGGTGGCTCACGCCTGTAATCCCAGCACTTTGGGAGGGTGAGGTGGGCAGATCACCTGAGGTTGGGAGTTCAAAATCAGCCTGACCAACATGGAGAAACCTTGTCTCTAGTAAAAACACAAAATTAGCTGGGTGTGGTGGTGCATGCCTGTAATCCCAGCTACTCAGGAGACTGGGGCATGAGAATCACTTGAACCTGGGAGGCGGAGGTTGCAGTGAGCCGAGATTGCGCCATTGCACTATTCCCTGGGCAACAAGAGTGAAACTCCATCTCAAAAAAAAAAGGAACATCAAAGTATAAAACTCGCTGACAAAGGTAAATATACAGTCAAATTCAGAATACTCTAACACTGTACTGGTAGTGTGTAAATTACTTATAACTCTAACATAAATGTTGAAGGACAAAAGCATTTCCAGAAAAGAACTAGAGCTACAAAAATTTGTTAATGGATACATAATGTAAAAATACATACACTGACACAGAAAACATAAAATATAAGAGAAGAATGATATGGTTTGGCTGTTTCCCCACCCAAATTTTCATCTTGAATTGTAGCTCCCATAATTCCCACCTGCCATGGGAGGGACCTAGTAGGAGGTAAATGAATCATGGGAGCAGATCTTTCCCATGCTGTTCTCATGATAGTGAGTAAGTCTCATGAGATCTGTTGGTTTTATAAAGGGGAGTTCTCCTGCCACATGCTTTCTTGCCTTCTGCCATGTAAGATGTGTTTGCTCCTCATTCGCCTTCAGTTATGACTGTGAGGCCTCCCCAACCATGTGGAACTGAGAGTCAATTAAACCTCTTTCCTTTATAAATTACCCAGTCTCAGGTATATCTTTATTAGCAGCATGAGGACAGACTAATACAGAGAATAAAAGTAAGTTTTTGTATGTTTTTGTATGACTAGCATAACTATAAGATGTTTTATGTAACCCTCATGGTAACAAAAATGCAAAAACCTACAGTAGATACACAAAAGATGAAGAGAAAGGAATAGAAACATGCCACTATAGAAAATCATCAAATCACAATGAAAGACAGCAAGAAAAGAGGAAAGGGACAAAAGGTCTCCAAAACAACCAAATAACTACAACACCATTAACAAAATAGCAAAAGTAAATCTTTACCTATCAATCATTACTTTAAATGTAAATAGACTAAATTTGCCAATCAAAAGACATAGAGTGGTTGAATGGATAAAAAAAATAAGACCCAATTATATGCTGCCTAAAAGAGACTCACTTCACATTTAAGGACACACACAGAATGAAAGTGAAGATACTCCATGTAGATGGAAACCAAAAAGAACAGGGACAGCTAAACTTACATTAGACAAAACAGATATTAAGTCAAACCATCATATGAAACAAAGAAGGTCACTAGATAATGATAAAAGGATCAATTAATCAAGAGGATATAACAAATGTAAATATATATGAAACTAAGTCAGAGCACCTAAATATATAAAGCAAATATTAACAGATCTAAAGGGAGAAATAGACAGGAAAACAATAATAGTTGGGAATTCAACATTTCACTTTGAACAATGGATAATCCAGAAAGAATATCAATAAAGGAACACTAAGCTAGAACTACACTTCAGACAAAATAAGCCTAACAGACATATACAGAAAATTCCAGCCAACAGCAGCAGAATACACGTTCTTCTTGAGTGCAAAGAACATTTGACGAAATAAATCATACGTTAGCCCAGAAACCAAATCTTAACACATTTAGTAAGACTGAAATCATATTGAGTAATTTTTATAACCACAATGATATGAGACTAGAAATCAGTAACAGAAGAAAAACTAGAAAATTCACAAACGTGGAAATTAAACAACAACTCATGAACAATCAATGGTTCAAGAAGAAATCAAAAGAGAAGTTTTGATTCTCAAGAAAAATATCTTCAGAATAATGAAAAAGTAAATATAACATACCAAAACTTATGGTATGTAGCCAAAGCAGTCCTGAGAAATTTATACTAATAAAAGACAATATTTAAAAAGAAAAAAAATCTCAAATAATCTGATATTACACTTTAAAGAATTAGTTAGTGTAAGGAAGCCCAAAGTTACAGTAAGGATGGAAATAAAGATTAGAGTAGAAATAAAATAGAGATTAGACATACAATAGAAGGAAAAAAAATGAATGAAACTAAAAGTTGGTTTTTTTCAAAACATAAAATTCACAAACCTTTAGCTAGATTAACTAAGAAAAAAGAAGACTCAAATACATAAAACTAGAAATGAAGGAGGAGATATTACAATTGAGGCCACATATGTTTAAAAAAAATCACTAAACAATTATACACCGATAAATTGGAGAACTCAGAAGAAATGGATAAATTCCTAGACACAGACAACCTACCAAGACTGAATTATAAAGCAATAAAAATTGTAAACAAACCAATAGAAAGTAAAGAGATTGAATCTTTTATTTATTTATTTATTTAGAGACAGAGTTTCGCTCTTGTTGCCCAGGCTGGAGTGCAATGGTGCTATCTTGGCTCACTGCAACCTCCACTTCCCAGGTTTCAAGCAATTATCTTGCCTCAGTCTCCTGAGTAGCTGGTATTACAAGCACCCGCCACCACGCCCAGCTAATTTTTGTATTTTTAGTAGAGATGGGGTTTCACCATGTTGGCCAGGCTGGTCTTCAACTCCTGACCTCAGGTGACCCACCTGCCTCGGCCTCCCAAATTGCTGGGATTACAGGTGTGAGCCACCGTACCTGGCCTGAATCTATAATTAAAAAAAAAAAAAAAATCATTAAAGAAAAGCTTAGAATCTGATGGCTTCATTGCTGAATTCTCCTAAACATTCAAAAAAGAATTAATACCAATCTTTCTTCAAATTCTTCTAAAAACTGAAAAGGAGAGAATACTTCCAAGCTTATTTTATGAGGCCTGCATTACCCCAGTACAAAAGCCACACAAGGACATGAAAGAAAAAAAGTATTATGGTCCAATATCTATAATGAACACAGATGTAAAAATCTTCAACAAAATATTAGCAAACCAAAATCAACAGCATATTAAAAGAATCAACACACTATGATCAAGTAGGATTTGTCACAGAGATGCAACATATGGAAATCTATGAAAATGATACACCACATTAACATAATGACGTACAAAAACCATATGATCATCTCAATAAATATAAAAAAAGCATTTAACAAAATTCAACATCCTTTCATCATAAAAACTATCAACAAATTACATATGGAAGGAATGTACCTCAACACAATAAAGGCCATATATATATAAAACACGAAAGCTAACATCACACTAAGCTGTGAAAAGTTGAAAGCTTTTCCTTTAAGATTAGGAATAAGCCAAGAATGCCCACTCTTGCCATTTCTATTCAACATAATACTGGAAGTTACAGCCAGAGCAAATAGGCAAAAGAAGAAATAGGAAAAGTTACATTGTCTCTGCAGACAACATGATCTTATTTATAGAAAACCCTAACAACTCCACCAAAAAACTGTTGAAACTAATTGATTCAGTAAAGCTTCAGCATGCAAAATCAGCATACAGAAATTAGTAGCACCTCCATACACTAATGAGGAGCTGTCTGAAGAAGAAATCAAGAAAACAATCCTATTTACAATAGCTACCAAAACAAACAAAAACAAAAACAAAACAAAAACCCCCAACAATTTAAAAACAAATTTAACCAAGGAGGTGAAAGATCTATAAACTGAAAACTATAAAACACTGATGAAAGACATTGGAGACAAAAGGAAATGAAAAAATATTCCTTATTCATGGAATGGAAGAATTAACATTGATAAAATGTCCATAAAATCCAAAGTGATCAACAGATTCAACGATTCTATCACTGAGTTCTAATCACATTTTTCTATCAAAATTCTTATGACATTTTTCACAGAAATAGAGAAAAGAATCCTAAAATTCATGTGGAATAACAAAAGACCTTGAATACGCAAATAAAGCTTAAGGAAATGAACAAAGAGGCAGGTAAACATCACCTGATCTCAAAGTATACTACAAAGCTAAAGTAATCAAAACAGCATGGTACTGGCATAAAAACAGTATACACCAATGGAACAGAACAGAGAACCTAGAAAGGGGCTAATATACAAAATATATAAGGAACACAACTCAATAGCAAGAAAACAAATAATCTGATTAAAAAATGGGCAAATGACTGGAATAGACATTTCTCAAAGGAAGACATACAAATGGCCAAAAGGTATGTGAAAAAACTTTAACATCACTAATCACCAGGCAACACAAATTAAAATCACAATGAGGTATCACCTCACACCTGTTAGGATGGCTACTATGAAAAAGGCAATATATAACAAGGGTTCGCAAGGGTGTGGAGAACAGAGAACCTCTAGTACAGTGTTAATGAGAATGTAAATCGTAAAGCCATCATGGAAAACAGTACGGAAGTTCCTCAAAAAATTAAAAACAGAATGGTAATATGCACTCCTTATTAGTGTTTTGAAAGATTAAACATGAAAATTTATGTAAAGCATCTGGCACATTCAATTATGTGTAAGTGTTCTTGTCCACCCTCTATCTTCTATTTGATAATTTCAATACAAAGCATGCTTTCACAAAAGATATATCTTCCATAGCCCAAATTTCCAAAGCACTTTTACCCTCTGCTAATAGTATGTACCTCTCCTTTCCCAACCCTGTGACCTTCCAGTCTATTCCCACGTCTATTCCAACAATAATATTGTTGCTTTCTATCTTTCCCCTTTTACTGTACCCCTATTATAAAGATCAAAGTGGAGATTTCAAAGGATAAGAAGAATCCTGCTTGCTAATCTTTTATCACAGGGTAATAGAGTAACCCAAGGGTACCAATACCTACACACTAACAGACATGGGGAAAAATTTACATATATATATACATATAATACGTTTGTATAGATTCAAACATATACATACAGATCTATATTTCACAAATACTATGTATGCCCTTATAAGTTTTATTTCAAAAGTGAATTTACTACGTTATTTCCACTCTCTCTGCCTCTCCTTCCACTTGTTCCTCATATCCTTGTATTTTGACTCTGGTTACCATTAAATGGCCATTTCTTGGACATCCTCCTCCTCAACATTTTCCTCCATCTCTCTAATAGTGATAGCCCCTGGCTATGAAATGCTTCCAGTTTCTGATTTCCATAGTATCAGTCTATGCCCTGGGCCACACTCCTACTACACTGACATATCATTCCCCACAATTCTCTTTTTCTATTTCCTAATTACTAATTTTCTTCTTGGTTTACCTCCTCTCTTTCCTGATACTTGATTCTGTCTCTGAAATGTATGGCTTCAGTTAATGCTTCTGTTCTACTAAGCCCCACATCTCTTTTGGTCTGTCCTTCTACCTTAATTATACTCCAATATGTTTATCTGAATGGGTGGCCCTTTGTACCTGGGTGTCCCACTGGCACTACAAAGATAATATTTTCATAATTGAACTCATCTTCTTTACAAACCTAACGTTCTTTCTGTGTCTGAATTTCCTTAATAGTTTCAGCATCCTCACTGGGGTCATCTTGGAATGCTCCTTCTCCTGAATACCAGTGTGAAACCTATATCATAATCTCTCTATAAACATCTATTTACCTCTCACATCATCTTCATTGCCACTATTGTTACCGTATTTCAGGTCTTTATTACCTCTTTCACAGACTAATGTGAATAGTCTCTTAACTGATCTCCCTATTTACAGTATGTTCTCTCCATTCCAACCTATTCATGGTTACCAAATTAATCTTCTTAGAGCAAAGCTCTGCATGACTCTCACGCAAAAAGACATTCATTGGATTCCTGCTATATGTAGCATAAAGTCCAAATTCCTTAGCCTACCATTCAAGGCCTACTGTACTTGATTCCAACCCACCTTTCCAAACATATTTTCCATTAATCATCTCCATGTACCCTGAACTTAAGCCAAAGTCAACTGTGAGGTTTTCTGTTATCCTCTATTAAAGGAGACAGGTCTCAGTCCTGTTAGAGGTAGGAAGCTGAAACTGGGCTTGCGGCCCAGAGTGTAACCTAGATCTACAAAATACTGTTCGGTCTATGAAACAGCTCCTAGGAAAATTTTGCTTACTAGCTTGGGTATAGTCACAAGAAAGCTTGCAACCCATCTGGGGCATGGGTGGAAAAGGAATCACACATAAGGAATGAGACTACCCAAGCCTGCTCCACCCTCAAAAAATTGAGAATAACAACTGGTTCAGACTCAGTGAAGCCAACAGGAATTTGTCAGAAGCAAATATGAATCTCTATAACAGTATGCCTTCACGATCCAAGACCCGCAGGAAAACAACTCCCACTAAGAAAAAATTCACAGTAAAATGGAAAAAAAAATTTAAATGAATCTCACTTATAAAAGAGTCAGAAGATATGACCAATGGCAGGACTGACACATCCAGAATCATAGATAATAATCTGAAAGAAATTCTAAAAGAAGTATATTTAATGTCAAAAGAAACCACGAAAGGAATAGCTGCCATACAGCAAGGAAAGGACAATATGAAAAGAATAGGCATTTTCTTTTTTGAAAGAATCAAACAGGAATCTTGGAATAAAAGTTTCAATGGACAGGTTAAGCATTAGATTATCCACAGAAGGACAGAAAATAGTAAAGTGAAAGACATATGTGAGGAAAACACAAAATACAGTAGAGCCCTCCCCCCACAAAAAAAAGGAAAATGTGGAAAAGAACCACTAAAGGAAATGTTTCAGCGAGAAGCAAATTAAACACCAATGGGAAAAGCAGGATGTAAAGAGCAAAGATGAGCCAAAAACAACAATAACAATAAAACAAACTAGCAACAAAAATAGCAAAAAAAAAGGGGAGGGGAAGCCTGAGTTTAAGCATTCTAAGGTCTTTGTTTTGTTCAGAAAGAGGAAAAATATTAAGTTTAGAATTTTTTGATGTTTGCAAATAATATTTCTTAATTCTGGGTAGCACAATTATTATGTTATTATATTACTCTCTGTGCTTCTCTATGTTTGAAATATTTAACAACTGTTTTAGATTACACCTCTTCTGGATTGTCCAGATAGAATTACTTCTTTCCTCCTCTGAATTCGCAAAGCACTTTATCTCTACCTCTCTTCTACGTACCATGGCTACTTAAAAATGTTAGACATTCCCCACTAGATAAGTTTCTTGATAGCAACATAAATATTTATTTGCCATCATTTTAAAAAATCATCCTAACTTCTAATCGGAAGATACAGAATTTTTAAAACTAAATTAGGTTTTGATTAGTTAAGATATAGCTCTAAAGTGCAGCCATGACAATAGCTGGCAAATAAAAATAGGATATGAAAACAATTATCACCACAAATTATGAAACTTTGTCAAAAGATGAAAGGGGTTTGAATGAAGGGTAAGCTATATACATCAGGGGTGTCCAATCTTTTGGCTTCCCTGGGCCACACTGGAAGAAAAATTGTCTTGGGCCACACATAAAATACACTAACACTAACGATAGCTGATAAGCTAAAAACAAAACACAACAAAAAGTCATAACGTTTTAAGAAAGATTATGAATTTGTGTTGGGCTGCATTCAAAGCTGTCCTGGGCTGCATGTGGCCTCTGGGCCATGGGTTGAACAAGCTTGAGAATATATCAGTCACTGGGGTGGACGAGGTTTTCCTGGAAATCAGAAAATGCCTATAATAATAAAAGGGTGACAGGGTATATAGTGGAAAATGACTTTATTTAAAATATAAATATTTGTATTTTCTTAACGAGTATATTTGAAAATTGCTTTGAGATTTAAATTTATCCCATCTCATAAACTGAACTCTCAGTGTGTTAACCAATTTTATACTCAAAGGTATATACTACAATAGAATACAACTATGAGTGCAAGGAAAAACAAAAAATTCAAACAGGACTAGACACACTCAAAGCTAGATATTTTTTAAGGTATTTATTTTTCCATTCAAAGCAACTTCTCCTCAAAAGCTCTATTTCATACACTAGAATCTGAATCATGTCAACAACTTAGATAAATCTCTAAAGCAAACAATAACAAGCAAAGACAAAGTCAACTGGATAAAATAACTGATGTTTTCTCTTAATTATGGAAAATTCTATTTTCCAGCCAGTAAAAATTGGTTCATAAACTATCTAAGTCAAAGGACTAGTGACTATAGCAGCAAAATCTGAAAAAGTTCCAAGAGTTCTGGTTTAATGTATAACAATTTCAGGTTTTTAAAAAACATTTTTAATACTTAGGCCCACAGAAAACTTGTGCTTTCTTCCAAGAGTAAAACCACAATATCACTTTGGAAAAAACATCACTTTAGAAAAAAAAAATAATCTATGCCCATTATCAGAAATAATGTGCTAATGCAATCAATGGTACCAAAAATGAAGCTTTTCTGAAATAGAATGCTTTAATAGATTAGCCAGTTAGTTGGTTAAATATCATTTGGACCAAAAATTTCATGTGTAAAGAAAATATTTTCCTCTTATTTTAAAAATTGTAGCATTATTTTCAGTATTCTGTTTTGCTTCCAGACTACATTTTTTGGCAATGCCTTGTAACTATGCACATGCTGGTATGATATTTTAAATAAAAACACATTCTAATGAGTTACATATGACTTTTTTTCTAAAATCATAAGTTTTAAAAGTTAAATTTTACAGAACCTACTTCAGTACATTACAAAAATGTTTTATCGTTAAAAATGTAGACTTATTTCATCACTTTAAAAGGTTAAAACAAAGAAAAAAGCCCTACTGTTTTCTTGAATTCTACTTTTGAGATAAAAATTATTTCCACCTGTCATCCTAAAGTTCAAAACAGGCCACACAGTTTTCCCACGCCAAGAACATGCTTTGGAGCGAAACTGCTATAATTAGTCAATAGGAAGTAAAGAAGAGGAAAAAATCCAAAGTTTATTCTTGATATATTTTGTTCCTAATTGGACTCATTTGCAAAAACTAATTTTTTATGGAACTAAAAATAATTTTCAAAAAATATAAAATAAATATCAAGAGGATAAAAGTCCACCCTTCTTTAAAGATATACTTAAAATTAATCCTACATATGATTATTAAAAATAATTTTTAAATGCTTTGTAAAATAAGTGAGAAGAATCATGGGTAAGGAGATTATAGTAAGAGAAGTAACACAGAATCTTAAAACTGGAAGGAAATTTTGAAATCATCTTATCTTGCTGTTTCTTTAACAGATAAAATGGCTGATACCTAGATATGCTAAAAAATTAATTTTCTTGAAAAGAATTCAACTATTCAATTAACATATCTTGAACTCTTTCTATGTACCAACTACTATGTTAGGTGCTAGATGAGAAGACAGTCCCTGTTTTCTAGGAGATATAAGTCTAATAGGAAGAAAAACATAAAAATAAACCATTTTTAATAATAAGAGAACTGGTCACCTGGAAAAGTCAGGCGAGTACAGAAAACGTAATGAGTAAGTTGATACATGAAAGGAAAATGATAATTTGCCAGGTAGGTAAAGAAGCAAAGAGGGTTTTCTAGAAATGAAAAAACTCTACGACGACTTGAGACCTGAGAGAATATGATGTATTCTCAGTGTCAAATCCTGAGGGTTCTGTATGCCTTGAATATCTATTTTTGTTTGTTTAGAGACAGGGTCTTGCTCTGTCACTCAGGCTGGTGTGCAGTGCCACAATCGTAGCCTTGAACTCCTTGGGCTCAAGTGATTGTCCCATCTCAGTCTCCTGAGTAGCTGGGACTACAGGCATGCACCACCATGCCCAGCTAATTTTTAAATTTTTTGTAGAGACAGGGTCTCACTTAGTTGCCCAGGGTGTTCTCGAACTTCTGGCCTCAAGAAATTCTCCCGCCTTGGCCTTGGTAAGCACTGAGATTACAGGCGTGAGTCACCATGCTCAGCCCCTTCAGTATCTTTTAAAACAGATAATGGGGGCTCATGAAAAATGTCAGTAGGTGAATAATGCGATTGGGCTTGAATTTTAGAAATTTACCTTTGTAGAAAAGATAGATTGGAGAAAGAGGGTAAAAAAGGAAGCAAAGAGAAAATATTATGAGGGCCTCTATGGGGCTACAGCTCTACAGGCCTTAACTGTCCAATTATATGACATAGCAGCAAGAAGAAATCTTTCCACCTGTCATCCCAGGTCTGGAGCCTGGAAGATTTGCTGAGGTAGGAAGTTTCACTAAAACAATAGTTAGAAGTTAATAATGAAGGTAAGTTCCATTTGGAGCATAAAGAACTGAGTGAAGTACTGCTCAGACACACAGGTAGAATGACAGAAATGTCCAGGATCCATTTGGAAATCTGATTTTCAAACTAACAAAAAATAAATTTAGGCTTGCAATTTAACATAATTTTTATTTTTCAGATAGAGTCTCGCTTTGTTGCCCAGGCTGGAGTGCAGTGGCACAATCTTGGCTTACTGCAACCTCTGCCTCCCGGATTCAAGCGATTCTCCTGCCTCAGTCTCCAGAGTAGCCAGGATTATAGGCATGCATCACTACGCCTGACTAATTTTTGTGTTTTTAGTAGAGAAGAGGTTTCACTATGTTGGCCAGGCTTGTCTCGAACTCCTGACCTCAGAAGATCCACCCGCCTCGGCCTCCCAAAGTGCTGGGATTACAGGCGTGAGCCTGGCCAATTTAACATAAATTATTGTACATTTTAAACTGTTTTCTCAGAGCCCTTGGGTTCTCAGCAAATACCTTTGGAGCACTATGGGGTTAGAATTGGGAGGGAGGTCCAAATTATCAGGGCTCTGGACCTGTCATTCCCACTGTAACGGAGTAGTTCTGCTTTTGACTATTTTATATGTTGGGGTCCTAGGAAGATATTGTTTTTAAAAAAACAATTGAGTTCCTTTAAAAAGTCTGAAAACGATTTGCTATGTACTGAATTGTGTTACCCCTATCCTTAAAATTCTTCTGTTGAAGCCCCTACTCTCAATGTGTTACTATTTGGAAATGGGGCCTTTGTGAGGCATTCAGGCTTATATGAATTCATGAGGGTGGAGCCTTCATGACGGTATTAATGCCCTTATAAGAACAGATATCAGAAAACAAACTTGCTGTCTCTCTGCCACGTGAGGACACAGATAGAAGGCCAGGAAGAGAGCCCTCGCCAGCAACCAAATCAGCCAGGACTTCCCAGCCTCCAGAATTATGAGAAATAGACTTCTATTGTTTAAACCACTGAGTCTGTGGTATTTTGTTATAGCAGTTGAAATAGACAAATAGACTATTACCATATAGCTTTAGAATCAAACATTTGATGTTAAATCCTACTCCTATAGTACTGGTCTCAGGAAAGGTATGTGGCCTGTTCAGGGTTGTTATAAATTATCAGGAACAATATACAAGAAGTGCCTAAAAAAGAGCCACCACACACACAGGTACTCAATTAGTGATAGTGAATGATAACAAAAGGTCAAGGAATGACTTCACACAATAACTTTAGCAGAGGAAGAAGAACTGGCCAAAAGGATTCAGAAGAAATCAGAGGAAGAAAAACAAAAACAAAAACAAAAAGGAAGTAGTGTCATAAAGCAAATGAAAGATACAGTTTGAAGAATAAGAGAATGGTTCGATAGAAGGGTAAAATAAGAAAAGGACCACAAGTTACCCACCAAATTTTGTAATTAGCAAGTCAATTGTGAATCAGCAAAATCATATTCTAAGTAAAAGCCAAATTCCACTAGGTTTGGTGAATGAATCAGAAATAAGGAAGTAGAGAGAGCAAGCATAAGACTTTTTTCAATGGTTTTTCATTGAATATGGAAGAAAGGGCAGTAGTCAGAGGAAGATTCAGGGTTGATGAAGCGACCATGTGGTTTTAAGATGGAAATTTGAATATGTTCATGTGGTAAAGGAAACATTTCAACACAGAGAAGATGATCTCAATCTGAAAGAGGGAGGGAGACCAATTTGATGGTCTAATATCCCTGAGTTGTATCAAAAGTAGGCCATGGAACACAGGTGGTAGGACTGGCCTCAAAAGCAGGACAGGCCTTTCTGCCAATAAGAATGGACAGAAGGAGTTAGCAATGTGTACAAGTACGGGCAAGTTTATAGTTAGAGTGTGGCTTTGGAGAGAATGTATTCATACATAGGTTTTCTCTGTGTAGCATGTTGAAAAGTTAGCTGCTGAGTGTAAAAAGCGGAAAGTAGAGTGGGAGATTTGGGAAACTGATGATGTGGGAAAGCCACTGTGGGATGTGAGAGAAGAAGCCACCGTATCTGTGTGCAAAATGATAGCTGAATGGCACCAATCTGTTGTTTATGGGATCTTCTCCAGCTTCTCTTGGCAGAACTAATTTAACAATAATTCATACATTTTTTAAAATTTCTAATTATTCTTTGTATTCAAATGTTATATATTGTCACAATATAGTGAAAACATTAAAATACTAGTGTGTTTAATATAATTAAAACAGTAAAAATACTAATGTGTTCATAAGGAAGAAAAGATGTGATTATAAAGGAATTTTAGAAAGTGCCCCCAATGGCCTAAGCCCTTCTCTCATGTTACAGAGAAAACTGACCAAAGATTTATTCAACTTTGAGACTGGGCCCATATTGTAAAGTGATTCCTATAAGGAATCTATTTGGTATTCAAATTTCTTCCAAAGAAAAACAAACAAAATACACAGTTAGAATTCCTTTTTATAAAGATGCTCCTTTTTTTTTTTCTGGCAAAGGGCTCTGGATAGAGATAAATTACCTGACTCCCCTCTTACATAATAAAAAGATTATCATGACACATTATAGACTCAAAGATGGATTTAGAAAAAAAACTGAAAGTGCTGCCTGTGTCTCAAAAAAACATTTTGGGACACAATAGGAAGCTATAGGTTTGGAAATATTCTTAACCCCTGAAGTATACCTTGAACAAGAAAGTATACTACTAAGCTTTGAGTGAAAAGCACTTGAGCCTACATGATGATGGTAAGTGGTTCTTAGTAGCTTTGAAACTCTGATTCAGGTCTTCACATTAGCTGCTTAATTGCACTGACTGAATTTTTCATTAGCTGATGAAATATTTTATTAGCTTTGGGAAACTGCTATAATCATATTTACAGTAAGAATTTTCTAAACATTTATTTCCTTGGAGCAAAGATTTAACACTTTTTAAGAGCTATGTTTGCATGAAAACTCTTGAGACCTCTCCTCATTATTTGTACATCTATGAATAATTCAGACAATAAAATGGAATAAAAATTAAAACCAGAGATAATTTCTCCTAGAAAATTATGAGTTCTAGAAAGTGAAATTAAAGTGCCTAGCTTACCAAAACCTCGACAATTTGAAGTTTTATAAGTTTATAAAATTTTATAATTTAGGCACTTCTTGTATATTGTTCCTGATAATTTATAACAACCCTGAACAGGCCACATACCTTTCCTGAGACCAGTACTAACGGGGTAGGATTTAACATCAAATATTTGATTCTAAAGCTATATGGTAATAGTCTATTTGTCTACTTCAACTGCTGTAACAAAATACCACAGACTCAGTGGCTTAAACAATAGAAGTCTATTTCTCGTAATTCTGGAGGCTGGGAAGTCCTGGCTGATTTGGTTGCTGGCGAGGGCTCTCTTCCTGGCCTTCTATCTGTGTCCTCACGTGGCAGAGAGACAGCAAGTTTGTTCTCTGGTATCTGTTCTTACAAGGGCATTAATACCGTCATGAAGGCTCCACCCTCATGAATTCATATAAGCCTGAATGCCTCACAAAGGCCCCATTTCCAAATACTATCACTTCCATACAAAAGGACTATAGAAACTTACAGTCTCTGATAAGGAAGGGCACCTGGCTGACCCTTTGTCATTTTCTTCAGGGTAAGAGTCAGTTAACTGTCTACTTTCTTAACACTACAAAACAGGAAACATTCTACCTCCTCTAGTAGTTAATATATTCTGATTTGCTCACATTCCTAGTCCAAATCACCACATGTACTAAGTCATTAGTTAATTATAGAAATGCCAGGAACAACTGTAAAATAAGCATTTTAATACCCTTGCATAGTTTCTGGAATGGCATTGCAGTTCTAGTTAGAAACCTATAATGTGTTCATCCTATATACAAAACTTATATGAATAACACTTAAGAATTCTATGATACTGCAGCTACTTTTAGTCCATGACTAAATCTTGCTTCGGTTATAATTAATCCTGAAAAATTCATTACTTGAGAAGGCAGGGTTCCATATGGAGTTAACCTTGTTTTAAAACATGCCAACAGTCTCCCTTCCTCTCCATACCTTGCATAAATTTGAAAACTTAAAATGCTACATTCAAAAGATGTATATATTTTAAATTAGGCATGGGTGCCCTAGCAACAAGCAACATGGAGGGCAAAATAATGCATTTATTTGTTTTGGATAATTTTATGTCTCTGGTGGAAATGTTTAGGAATTTAAAAAAAAACGAGAAACAAATCGTTCCACCTCTCCCCACTCCCTCACTGCCCACACGCACATATAATTGATTCTAATGAGATGATATGAAAAACAAAAACAAACAGTTGAAAGATTAGCCAGAAGATGACCCTAATTCTGCTGTTTATAAGCCATATGGCCTGGGGCAAATGACTTTGCTTCAATTTCCCCACCTGTAAAATGAATGCAGCAATAATTAAACTTGCCTTGCTTATCTCCTAGAATTGTAGTTAAGAATCAATGAAATGATGCTTTGAAACTGTGAAGTGCTCTGAAATTTTATGAGTGTTCATATTAGCAAAGGCACATCTACTCATCTAATTTACAATTACTGTTTCCAGTAACAGTTTAGAAAGTGACTCAGATCTATAGAAGTTAAACCTGAAAGTTGAATAATTTATTCAGTATGCATCAGAGGAACCACAATTGTTGATTTACAAATACACATGGTTCTCTGGGAGGCGGAGGTTGCAGGGAGACGAGATTGCGCCACTGCACTACAGCCTGGGTGACAAGAGCAAGACTCCGTCTCAAAACAAAACAAAACAAAACAAAACAAAACAAAACAAAACAAAACAAAAAAAACAAAGCACACACACACACTACACGTGGTTCTAATTCAATTAATACAAACTTGTGGAAAGTCAAATGACAAGATAACTAAGAGACTATCAGCCCATTAAAAATACATCTATAAATAAAGCAAATTATGATTTAGCTCTACTGACAAAAGCACTGACAGTGAGGTTAAACTTGATTTTGCAGTAGTAATGAATAATGCCAAAATTTCAGTAGCTTTACCAGAGGCTTATTTCTTGCTTACTTTAACATATGTTAGTTTTAAATTTAATTTCTAAAATAAATTGTAATGGTCATTTCTTATACTGCAAACTTGTATCTACTATTTTTTTATTCATAAAAATGGGATGATTTTTACAAATTTTCGATTTAACATAAATATCACTACAAAAGAAGGGCCCTAAATCAGAGGCTCTTAAACAAAGTCAAAGAAAACCTTATTGTTTTAATAACTGCCAAAGATTGTCTTAGGCACTGATAGTGGAAAAAACAAATGTCAGTACTGTGAGATTACTATATGAATATCACTATTTTAAATAAGAATAAGAGTCCAAATTTACAAAAAAAAAAAAATTTAAGAGAGAAATAACAATAAGGGCCCCTTTCCCGTGACAGCAAATGGTGATAGGATTTTTGGCACTGTAAGTAAAGCTTACTATCCCCAAATTAGGGTTTCGCTTCTGGGCACAGCTTGAGGGCAAGATGGAAGAAGTCCAGAATGACAAGTTTTCCTGTGCTAACACTACTGGAATAAGCAGCAGCAGCAACAAATGGTTAAATGAAGATAGATGTGCTTTTTGGCTGAACTCTTTAAGACAGACAACTTAATGGTAATCATTTATATCAGAAAAAACTATTCCATTTAAAAGTATGTTTCCCTAAAAGCATTTTCATCAGCTTAAAATTTTTTTAGTGGAGTGTAGAAAAGAAGGTATGAACCAACAATCCCTAACTTTGAATAGCTTTCATTTATTGACTTTTTTTTTTTTTTTTTTTTTTTTTTTTGAGATGGAGTCTCGCTCTGTCACCCAGGCTGGAGTACAGTGGTGCGATCTCGGCTCACTGCAAGCTCCGCCTCCTGGGTTCATTCTCCTGCCTCAGCCTCCCCAGTAGCTGCGATTACAGGCGCCTGCCATTACGCCTGGCTAATTTTTTGTATTTTTAGTAGAGACAGGGTTTCACCGTGTTAGCCACGATGATCTCCATCTCCTGACCTCGTGATCCGCTCGCCGCAGCCTCCCAAAGTGCTGGGATTACAGGTGTGAGCCACCGCGCCCGGCCATTGACTTTTTAAGAAAGTGGGTCTCACTCTATTGCTCACAGTGGAGTACAGTGGCACGATCTTAGCCCCAGCCTTAAACTCCCGGGCTCCAGTGATCCTTCCTCCTCTGCCTCCTGAGTAGCTAGGACTATAGGCGCATACCACAACACCTGGCTAAGTTTTGTTCTTTAAATTTTTGTAGAGAAGGGTCCTTGCAATGTTGCCCAAGCTGGTCTTGAATTCCTGTCCTCAAGCAATCCTCCTGTCTTGGTCTCCCAAAAGGCTGAAACTACAGGTGTGAGCCAGTGTGCCGAGCCATCAGAAACTATTTCTTAACAAGGTAAATCTTTAAGGAGAACAAAGTTTCGTTTCATCATTCCAGCTATAAGTGTGACTACATTTTAAACTATGTTATTGAAAGCATCCTAGTTGGTAGTATTAACCATACATTTATATTAATACAATTTCCTGAATCACAGGGACTAAGAGATCAAGGGAAAAATGGACTAGCCAGAGAAATATTTCCAGATGAGGAACAAAACAGTAATACAATTAAATGAATTTTTGATCTGTTAAATTCACCATTGTTTATTAAATACCACATAATCACTAACTACCATCAAAACTAGAAATAACAAAACTTCTATATGCTACGAGAATAGATGGAATATTATTAAATTACCAATACTTAACACAGGCATTTCCCAAAAACTTTTAAAGAAATAATTCAAATATTAACACTAGGTGGGAACGTCATACAGTTAACATTATCTAAAGTTTCAAATATTTCAACAGAAACTATACACTACTAAAGTTAAAATCTCACTCTAATTTTTTTTTTAATTGAGCTTCTCAGGCTATTCTAATTTTGACCCTTCTGATTCTGTAACGTTGAAGAGATTTGTGAGAAGGAATAAGGAAGAACTGAATTTTAAACCCATCCTTTTAGATATCTCATCATAAGTTTATTAAGCCATTGAATTCAGATAAATCAGTAAGAAAGCTTTGAGACAGCAGGCCAGGTGCGGTAATTCCAGCACTTTGGGAGGCCGTAATTCCAGCTGTAATTCCAGCACTTTCGGAGGCCAAGGTGGGCAGATCACGAGGTCAGAAGATCAAGACCATCCTGGCTAACGCAGTGAAACCCCCTCTCTACTAAAAATACAAAATTTAGCCGGGCGTGGTGACGGACACCTGTAGTCCCAGCTACTCGGGACGCTGAGGCAGGAGAATGGCGTGAACCTGGGAGGCGGAGCTTACAGTGAGCCAAGATCGCACCACTGCTATAGCCTGGGCGACAGAGCGAAACTCCGTCTCAAAACAAAACAAACAAACAAACAAAAAAAGCTTTGAGGCAGCCAAATGCCTAGGCAGATAAAAAGGGGTCTCCGGAGCCACTGCAAAAACATGCCAAATTGTAAAGACCATCGAGGCTAGGAAGAAACTGCATCAACTAACGAGCAAAATAACCAGCTAACATCATAATGACAGGATCAAATTCACACATAACAATATTAACCTTAAATGTAAATGGCCTAAATGCTCCAATTAAAAGACACAGACTGGCAAACTGGATAAAGAGTCAAGACCCCTCAGTGTGCTATATTTAGGAAACCCATCTCACGTGCAGACACACACATAGGCTCAAAATAAAGGGATGGAGGAAGATCTAACAAGCAAATGGAAAACAAAAAAAGGCAGGGGTTGCAATCCTAGTCTCTGATAAAACAGACTTTAAACCAACAAAGATCAAAAGAGACAAAGAAGGCCATTACACAATGGTAAAGGGATCAATTCAACAAGAAGAGCTAACTATCCTAAATATATATGCACCCAATACAGGAGCACCCAGATTCATAAAGCAAGTCCTTAGAGACCTACAAAGAGACTTAGATTCCCACACAATAATAATGGGAGATTTTAACACCCCACTGTCAACATTAGAACAACGAGACACAAAGTTAACAAGGCTATCCAGGAATTGAACTCAGCTCTGCACCAAGCAGACCTAATAGACATCTACAGAACTCTCCACCCCAAATCAACAGAATATACATTCTTTTCAGCACCACACCACACCTATTCCAAAATTGACCACATAGTTGGAAGTAAAACACTCCTCAGCAATTGTAAAAGAGTAGAAATTATAACAAACTGTCTCTCAGACCACAGTGCAATCAAAATAGAATTCAGGATTAAGACACTCACTCAAAACCGCTCAACTACATGGAAACTGAACAACCTGCTCCTGAATGACTACTGGGTACATAACGAAATGAAGACAGAAATTAAGATGTTCTTTGAAACCAACGAGAACAAAGACACAACATACCAGAATCTCTAGGACACATTCAAAGCAGTGTGTAGAGGGGACTTTATAGCACTAAATGCCCACAAGAGAAAGCAGGAAAGATCTAAAATTGACACCCTAACATCACAATTAAAAGAACTAGAAAAGCAAGAGCAAATACATTCAAAAGTTAGCAGAAGGCAAGAAATAACTAAGATCAGAGCAGAACTGAAGGAGATAGAGACACAAAAAACTCTTCAAAAAAATCAATGAATCCAGGAGCCGGTTTTTTGAAAAGATCAACAAAATTGAGAGACCACTAGCAAGACTCATAGGAAGAAAAGAGAGAAGAATCAAACAGACACCATAAAAAATGATAAAGGGGATATCACCACCGATCCCACAGAAATACAAATTACCATCAGAGAATACTACAAACACCTCTATGCAAATAAACTAGAAAATCTAGAAGAAATGGATAAATTCCTGGACACATACACCCTCCCAAGACTAAACCAGGAAGAAGTTCAATCTCTGAATAGACCAATAACAGGCTCTGAAATTGTGGCAATAACCAATAGGTTACCAACTAAAAAGAGTCCAGGATCAGATGGATTCACAGCCGAATTCTACCAGAGGTACAAGGAAGAACTAGTACCATTCCTTCTGAAACTATTCCAATCAATAGAAAAAGAGGGAATCCTACCTAACTAATTGTATAAGGCCAGCATCATCCTGATACCAAAGCCTGGCAGAGACACAACAAAAAAAGAGAATTTTACACCAATATCCCTGATGAACATTGATGCAAAGATCCTCAATAAAATACTGGCAAACCGAATCCAGCAGCACATCAAAAAGCTTATCCACCATGATCAAGTGGGCTTCATCCCTGGGATGCAAGGCTGGTTCAACATACGAAAATCAATAAAGGTAATCCAGCATAAACAGAACCAAAGACAAAAACCACATGATTATCTCAATAGATGCAGAAAAGGCCTTTGACAAAATTCAACAACGCTTCATGCTAAAAACTCTCAATAAATTAGGTATTGATGGGACGGATCTCAAAATGATAAGAGCTATCTATGACAAACCCACAGCTAATATCATACTGAATGGGCAAAAACTGGAAGCATTCCCTTTGAAAACTGGCACAAGACAGGGATGGCCTCTCTCACTACTCCTATTCAACATAGTGTTGGAAGTTCTGGCCAGGGCAATCAGGCAGGAGAAGGAAATAAACGGCATTCAATTAGGAAAAGAGGAAGTCAAATTGTACCTGTTTGCAGATGACATGATTGTATATCTAGAAAACCCCATCATCTCAGCCCAAAATCTCCTTAAGCTGATAGGCAACTTCAGCAAAGTCTCAGGACACAAAATCAATGTGCAAAAATCACAAGCATTCTTATACACCAATAACAGACAAACAGAGAACCAAATCATGAGTGAACTCCCATTCACAATTGCTTCAAAGTGAATAAAATACCTAGGAATCCAACTTACAAGGGATGTGAAGGACCTCTTCAAGGAGAACTACAAACCTCTGCTCAATGAAATAAAAGAGGACACAAATGGAAGAACATTCCATGCTCATGGGTAGAAATAATCAATATCGTGAAAATGGCCATACTGCCCAAGGTAATTTATAGATTCAATGCCATCCCCATCAAGCTGCCAATGACTTTCTTCAAAGAATTGGAAAAAACTACTTTAAAGTTCATATGGAACCAAAAAAGAGCCCACATTGCCAAGTCAATCCTAAGCCAAAAGAACAAAGCTGGAGGCATCACGCTACCTGACTTCAAACTATACTACAAGGCTGCAGTAACCAAAACAGCATGGTACTGGTACCAAAACAGAGATATAGACCAATGGAACAGAACAGAGCCCTCGGAAATAATGCCGCATATCTACAACTATCTGCTCTTTGACAAACCTGACAAAAACAAGAAATGGGGAAAGGATTCCCTATTTAATAATAAATGGTGCTGGGAAAACTGGCTAGCCATATGTAGAAAGCTGAAACTGGATCCCTTCCTTACACCTTATACAAAAATTATTTCAAGAGGGATTAAATACTTAAATGTTAGACCTAAAACCATAAAAACCCTAGAAGAAAACCTAGGCAATACCATTCAGGACATAGGCATGGGCAAGGACTTCATGTCTAAAACACCAACAGCAACGGCAACAAAAGCCAAAATTGACAAATGGGATCTAATTAAACTAAAGAGCTTCTGGACAGCAAAAGAAACTACCATCAGAGTGAACAGGCAACCTACAGAATGGGAGAAAATTTTTGCAATCTACTCATCTGACAAAGGGCTAATATCCAGAATCTACAATGAACTCAAACAAATTTACAAGAAAAAAAAAAAACAACGCCATCAAAAAGTGGGCGAAGGATATGAACAGACACTTCTCAAAAGAAGACATTTATGCAGCCAACAGACACATGAAAAAATGTTCATCATCACTGGCCATCAGAGAAATGCAAATCAAAACCACAATGAGATACCATTTCACACCAGTTAGAATAGTGATCAGTAAAAAGTCAAGAAACAACAGGTGCTGGAGAGGATGTGGAGAAATAGGAACACTTTTACACTGTTGGTGGGACTGTAAACTAGTTCAACCATTGTGGAAGTCAGTGTGGCGATTCCTCAGGGATCTAGAACTAGAAATACCATTTGACCCAGCCATTCCATTACTGGGTATATACCCAAAGGATTATAAATGATGCTGCTATAAAGACACATGCACACGTATGTTTATTGCAGCACTATTCACAATAGCAAAGACTTGGAACCAACCCAAATGTCCAAGAACGATAGACTGGATTAAGAAAATGTGGCACATATACACCATGGAATACTATGCAGCCATAAACAATAATGAGTTCATGTCCTTTGTAGGGACATGGATGAAGCTGGAAACCATCACTCTCAGCAAACTATTGCAAGGACAAAAAACCAATCACCGCATGTTCTCATAGGTGGGAACTGAACAATGAGAACACATGGACACAGGAAGGCGAACATCACACACCAGGGCCTGTTGTGTGGTGGGGGGAGGGGGGAGGGATAGCATTAGGAGATATACCTAATGTTAAATGATGAGTTAATGGGTGCAGCACACCAACATGGCACATGTATACATATGTACCTAACCTGCAGGTTGTGCACATGTACCTAACCTGCAGGTTTTGCACATGTACCTTAAAACTTAAAGTATATTAAAAAAAAAAAATAAGGGGTCTCCGGAGAATCTCCGAACAGCCCCACAAGTGTTTACATCAGATGCTTTTGTGCAGATGGGGGAACCTGCCCACGGCCTTGTCTGAGCATGCCCACACGTGTACTGGGGGAATGGAGTGGAGCCACCGGTAGCAAGGAGGATCCTGGCCTCTTCAGTTCCTGTGTGGTGGCCTGGGATTCAACCTGTGAGGTTGGGGGCCTGTTAGCAGGAGTCCATCTCACTGTGCTGGGTTTTTTGTTTCTTTATTTCCCTTTTCGCCTAATAAAATCCTGTTCTACTCACCCTTCAATGTGTCTGCATGCCTAAATTTCCCTGGTCGTGTGACAAGAGCCCGTTTTAGCTGAACTAAGGAGCAAAATTCGGCAACAGCTTGATGGTCAATTTCCTTATCTACAGGGACTTTCAAATCCAGTACTGCATCTTCAACTATATGTTTGAAAAGTGCAGCATCTGTGAGGGCCCAAATCTCTATATATAGAACCTATTCCTTTCTGATTTCTCCTCCTACCCTACGTCATACTCTTATTCCTGGCATTTCTCCATCACTTGTCATTCTGTGAGCAGAAGCCATAATATACTTTTGAATTTTTCACAACGTCCAAACACATTATGTGCCCATAACACACTCACAGTATTTGTTAAATGAATTTAAAATACTAAAAATAAGAGAAGATACTACCTCTTGAAGACAAGGAATAAAGCAACACATCTGGAAGTAATTTCTAGTTCCTTCAACTAATGGAAAATGAATAAGCAACAGTAAGAATCAAAATGCAACTTTTTATCAATGTCACATCTAAGTACATTCTTGCACTGTATATAAAGTATTTCAATATCAACTATAATGCTAAGAAAGAAAGAGAAGGAAGAAAGGAAGGAGGGAGGGAGGGAGGGAGACGGGCTAGGCAGACAGCCGAGGGAGGGAGCAAGAAAGAAAGAGAGGGGGAGAGAGGTGGAGAAGGTGACAATTGCCTGAAATATGGCCCCATCTACATAACACAGATGGTCCTCTTCAAGAGTTTTTTGGTATATACCCAAAGGACTATAAATCATGCTGCTATAAAGACACATGCACACATATGTTTATTGCGGCACTATTCACAATAGCAAAGACTTGGAACCAACCCAAATGTCCAACAACAATAGACTGGATTAAGAAAATGTGGCACATATACACCATGGAATACTATGCAGCCATAAAAAATGATGAGTTCATGTCCTTTGTAGGGACATGGATGAAACTGGAAAACATCATTCTCAGTAAACTATCGCAAGGACAAAAAACCAAACACCGCATGTTCTCACTCATAGGTGGGAATTGAACAATGAGAACTCATGGACACAGGAAGGGGAACATCACACTCCAGGGACTGCTGTGGGGTGGGGGGAGAGGGGAGGGACAGCATTAGGAGATATACCTAATGCTAAATGACGAGTTAATGGGTGCAGCAAAACAACATGGCACACGGATACATATGTAACAAACCTGCACATTGTGCACATGTACCCTAAAACCTAAAGTATAATAAAAAAAAATATATTGTTTCACTGGTGAAAATGTTGATTTCTGTACTTTTCAAGTGGATAGGTTTTGGTCATCATGAGAATTTTATTACATGCCTGCCTAATGTATCTCACTGAAAAACAATAAAAATTAGTACATTAAAAAAAAAGAGTTTTTTGACTACATATAGTGAAACTAATTGACAGCATCAACAAAAACTTAGAGAAAAGGAAAACACATTTACCTAGATAATCTCTAAGGTTCATTTAAAATTCTTCATTTAAAGCCTCTCTAAAATTAAAGAAGTTAGGCTACTTGTGAAATGTTAAATGGAAAATGAATAATAACCACAAATACAAAGGTACTAAGGTACAGAAAATCTACTTCACTAGAATTCCTTAATTTAGGGAAAGCACCTCTGTATTTGTTTACACTCTTTGTTTAGAAGGAAACCCTTGATAAACTAGGGAAAGTGAGGCATTCTGCCCCTGCCAAGAGCATTTAAATGTGGGAGAAATTGCCTTCCACAGGCAAGGGAAGTAATTTCTTTATGTTCCAGAGAGGAAGGAAAAAGAGACAGAAGGGATGAAATGAGCAATGTGACATATGGTCTGTATTCGTCCATTTTCATGCTGCTAATAAAGACATACCCAAGACTGGGCAATTTACAAAAGAAAGAGGTTTAATTGCACTTACAGTTCTACATGGCTGGGGAGGCCTCACAATCATGGTGGGAGGTGAAAGACATGTCTCACGTGGCGGCAGACAAGAGAAGACAGCTTGTGCAGGAAAACTCCCTTTTTTAAAACCATCAGATCTCGTGAGACTTATTCACTCTCAGGAGAACAGCATGGAAAAGACCCGCCCCCTTGATTCAATTACCTCCTACTGGGTCCCTCCCACAACACATGGAAATTCAAGATAAGATTTGGGTGTGGACACAGCCAAACCATATCATGGTCATAGTTTACAGTTGGGTGTAAAGGTGCAGATACCAGGATGAAATCAATTTTCAGACCCAGACAAAACAGGGCCAGGAAGGCACCAAGGAAAGGAGGCTCATGCTTACATGTCTGTTTCCAATGATGTCCTAAAATCCCTGTAAGAAATATGCATCTCCTGCCTTTGACAAGGTTTATCACTATATATTCTTTAGGACGGCAGTAACTCAGATAAGTTGCTCTTGGAAGAACACTTGCCCAGTAACAGCATCTCTACGAATGAATTGACAACAACTTGGACTTTGAACTTCTGAAACCAATAAACTCTCTTTCTAAGCAGCTTATGTACATCTCTACCTTTTGGCTAATAAAAGCTTCCCTTTACTCTTCCCTCACTGAATGCACCTGTAGCTTGCCCTTTCATGCATTCCACTTTATAATCCTTATTTCTTATTCCCAAGAAAACTAAACATATTTAGAGATAATTTTCTCTAGTTTCTTTTTTTAGGTTAACATAGGTAATATGATCCCTCCTTGTAACCCTTAAATCTTCCAGACAATGTGAGTAGATTTTCTGGGGAATCCATTTAAGTGAAAAAATTCTATATACAAGGTGACAAAGGGTGGGACAGAGCCTCTCAAAGGAATACCATAGCACGGAACTAGAGCAGGGAGGTAAACGAGGAAAACAAACAATTATGGGTAGGACTTCAGACTGTCAATAGCTATGGGATTGTCTAGATCCATGTTTTAGATGTGATTATGCTTTTTACTTAAATAACAAAGGAAGGACATCTCATTGTCTTAAAAACTAAAATTCTTATTAAATAAATAAATGGGATAATTTGCCAATCATGTACTCCCTTATTTTCTTTACATTGTTCCTTAAATTCTTTTTAAGAATTTAACCTGTGACTTTCCCTTGGTGTTAAGAACACAAATAAAATCACTGAGACAAAACATCTTACCCGCTACTTTGTTTGCTTCCAAACATTAGAAAACCAAGCAGTCTTCCTTAAAGATAAACTGAATTTTTATTTCAATAATTAGGAAATAAATGCTACACTGAACTAAATGCCAAAATTATAAGGAAGAATGGCAGTACAACAATTTGTCATTGTGTTGATATGCCTAATTGATCAAATTAGGAGAAGAAAAAAAGGAGAGAAAGGAAAGGTAGGAAATCTCAATAGACCTAAAAACAGTATAATACAAATAGATTCTAAGGGACTGGACTCTCTATATTATACTTCAATATTCTACCAGTCAGTATTCTAGCCTCTTCCATATATTAGCTCATTTAGTACTCAAAACAACCCCATTAGATGGGTGCAGATACTATCTCCATTTCATAAAGGAGGAAACAAAGACACAGAATGTTAGGTAGGTAACCTGCCTAGGGTTATAAACCAAGCAAAACAGCCAAGATTTGAACTCAGGCAATATAATTCCAAAAATTCTTCTCTCAACTCCTACACTGTACTGCATATTATTTTTATTTACAAAGTGATTCATATATCTTCAAAGTTTTGTTTTTAAGATTACTGTTATATTTATCAAATCAAATTTTCTGAAAATGTAACATAGTATACACCAAATTATGGTGCAAAAACACTGATATTTAGCTATTCAGAAATAAGTATGATCTCTAACACGTAGCTTTAAAAATGATAAATCCTAGAGCACAGGATAAGAAATAGATAACAACTGTATGGTCATCTATTATGTTTAACTGTTGGAAATTAATGTCAGTAGTGCAGAATAAAATTCTTAACTGGCATTCAATATGAGATATATAAATATATAAAAACAGTTAAAAATAGTTTTCTAAAGTGGTAAACTAAAATCTATCTAACATTTAAAGAATAAAGAAAAGAAAAAAAACAGAGCTGAAATACCTGCACACTCCACCTAAGATAGTTCCTTGAACTATATTAATCATTATTTAACCATGTCTTTAAAGGAGGGAAAAAACCTCCAAATTTTCTAAAAATGGAAACCTCTTTTAAAAAAATGAAATGAAATGCTGTACTAAGTGGAATTACAGTTCTGGAACGCAAGTGTTAATTATCTTATGATGAACCAACAATGAACACCTATAGCATAATTTAAGGCTGCTGTAGTTTTACAAGGATAGAAGAAAAACTAAATATTATTCTCTAAAAAAGTGATTTTATACTACAAACGAAACAAAAATTTGAGAAATATGAGCAAATAAAAAACTAGTGTGTCAGTCTTATTTTAGACTTAACTTACATAAGAAAAAAGATAACAGAACTGTAATATAACCTAATATATAGGTTTGTACAAGCAAAAATTAAAGACATATACTAGAAAACTTGGTAATACAAAATTGATCAAAACTAACATCCTTATAATATGAAGCTTTTATCAGAAAAAATTAGTAAGAGTAAGAAGTATGAATATTCTAGAAATGGCAAATATTTACATACAAACTTAATTCAATGGACAAATAACACACTTAATTCTCAAAATGACTGAATTAAAAAATTTAAAAAGTAGGCTCAGTATCTAAGGGAGTATATAATTAATTCACCATTGTTTTTTAAAAAAAAAAACAACAACTTTGAGGACGTTTTTAAAATCTTCTACCTTGACAATTAAGCAACTCTTTTCAGAGTGTCAAAGGTTATAGATATATACACACACATATATATATACACACACACATATATATATATGCATTAAAGTAAGTAGTACTATTCTCCCACACTGACTAAATCAAAAATATTAAGGGTCTTACATATTAAATATACAATTCAGGTCTAAGATATGTATCTACAGACATATTTTTGAAATAAGGAAAAAGTTAAGAGAAATATGAATAAAACACATTTCAAGTTACACCCAGTGCTGCAACGGGCTTTGTTATCACAGAATCTTTTACAGTCTACCTATTTTGGTCCAGCCCAGCTGCTGTGGCAAGTGGTAGTGGTGAATCAGAAGGAAGTGGCAGCTGCACATACTCTCTGGCAGCAGAATAAATGCAGTCCCTGTCCCCAATGATTTCTCTCCCTGGCCTTTCCCTGACACAGGCAACAAAAGTGAGTAGTGAGAAAGCAAGCCTGAGCAGCTGCCTTAATCATTCAGATCCCTGCTGTAGCTCTCACCCAAAGACTTGTGTCTAAGTGGCATATTCTATAGGCTGTGCAAAACTCTGAAGGAAGCCTGAACCCTACGAAAGTCATCATAGAGCCATCCAGACACTCAAGCCAAAAACCTTGGAATTTTCCTGACTCATTCCTTACCCTGCACCTGAAGTCAGTGGCCAAGTCCTTTTAATTCTATCCCTTCAGTCTCAAATCTATTCCCTCAACTCCATCCTCACTGCTTACAACTCTCTTATTTTGGCACTTTATTTTACTTCAGGCTTCTCAAATACATGCTGCATACTGCTGCCTTCAGAAGTATTTTTTCTAAAATATAAATCTGAATGTCTCAATTATTTAAACTTCTTCCATAGCTACCTATTACTAAGAGTGTATGGTCCAGAGCCTAGTTACTGAGATAGCAGTGGTTTTCAACCTTGATTTAAGACACACAGGAACAAAAAGGGGGAAAGAAGTATTACTCAAAATACTTAACATGATAAATAAGATTCTTCATGATTTGATCCTAACTAGTTTCTTGTCACTTTATGTTACAAACCCTGTGCTCCAGTCAGACTGAACTACTTACATTTCCCTCAAGGCACCCTGTTCTGTCAAATCTCTGAACCCTTCTGCTCTGATGGAATGGTCTGTTCATGCTACTAGAAGACTCTTTTTATCCTTAAAATGAAGTTGAATGTTCATATCTCTATGAAATGTTCCTTGACCCTCTCTTCTTATGTCTTGTTTACATGACAATCTCCCTTTTCCAGACTGTCAGCTTTTGAAAGAGGAATTATGACTAATTGGTCTTCATAATTCTTGCACCCAGCACAATTACATTTAATATACTTCAGAAGGAAGGAGAATCTTGGCACTTGGCAATATCATACTTCTCTCCATTATATCTCTTAAATTCTCTTCAGTTTAAAAAATCATTTCAGAATCATCTGTGCCATCAAGGCACTGTGGGATGAGGTATGAGGGGACAGGATAGAGTATAGTGAGATGGAGAAACAAAAATGAACAAGAGATGTTCCCAGACTTAGAAAAGCTTATCTATAGAAGGAAACAGACTCAAATAATAATAATAATAATAATAATAATAAAAAGATGGAAGAAGAATCTTTAGTAATAAAGATCTCGAAGGAGGATATCTTCTTAAGCAAATACTCTGGAATTGACTGATGATAGTGTTTGTAACACAACTAAAACTAAACACTGCCTCAATGACCTCTACTTTTTGACCTGGAAAAGTAATTAAGGAAGCCAGTTTTACTTTACCAAAGCATGTTATATTTTTCTGACCTCTGAATGCAAACAATTTGAGTTTAAAGAGTGAAATAAAATTAAGACCTTTTGGCATTAGAAGGTTAGGTGTTTGTTTTAGGTTGAAAGAGGGTGGTTCCTGTCAGAATGTTTCATGGCCAGGGAATCAGAGACCCTTCTAGATGTAAAACAGTAATAATAAATACTTATTTCAAAATTTAATTATAAATTGACAGGAAAGATACAAAATGTTTCCTCATAATTTTCTTATTTAAAATTAGAAATTCCTCAGAGTTAACAAATACCTCTGTCTAATGCTCGCTATTATTATTACAGATAGGCTCACAGCTAAATATGTGTAATTCAGGAAAAGAAAAGGCAATATTCCCCAGGTCAAGAAAAAATTCAGGACTTTTCAAAAAGCTTTGCTTATACTAGGAATTACTGGGGATAATAGGCAAAACACACGGTTTTAAAGCGAGTTCAGTGAGGAAACAATATTCTTTTCAACAAATGGTACTGGGACCATTGGGTATCTCTGTGCAAGAATGATGAACTTGGCCCTTACCCCACACCACATACAAAAATTAATTTAACATGGATCTGAGGCCCAAATGTAAGAGGTAATATTATAAAACTTTCACAGGAAAACATAAGAGGAAACCTTCATGGCCTTTGGTTAGGCAAAAGTGTCTTAGATACAACACCAAAACCATGATCCATAAAAGAAAAAATTGGTAAGCTGAATTTCATCAAAATTCAATGTGTTATACTTCAAGAAACATCATTAAAAAATAAAATAACAAACCACACTCTAGGAAAACATATTTATAAAATATAAATATAAAAAATATATATATTATATTTTTTGGAGATGGAGTCTCGCTCTGTCACCCAGGCTGGAGTGCAGTGGCATGATCTTGGCTCACTGCAACCTCTGCCTCCCAGGTTCAGGTGATTCTCCTGCCTCAGCCTTCTGAGTAGCTGGGACTACAGGCGTGTGCCACCACACTGGCTAATTATTTGTATTTTTAGTACAGACAAGCTTTCACCGTGTTAGCCAGGATGGTCTTGACCTCCTGACCTCATGATCCGCCCACCTTGGCCTCCCAAAATGCTGGGATTACAGGCGTGAGCCACTGTGCCCAGTCACAAATTATATTTAATAAAATGCTGATATCCAGAATATATAAAGAATTGTAAGATACATATATATATATCGCAAGTGCTTTGTAAAATGACATTCTTTTTTTAACTATTAATTTTTTTATTAAAAAAATCACATAATCAAAAAAGAACTTTTTGTAACTTTATAATAAAACAAATGACCCAACTTTAAAATGAGTAAAAGATCTGAACAGACATCACACCAAAGAAGATATATGGATGGGTAATAAACACATAAAAAGAAGCTCAATATCATTAACCATGAAGAAAAAACAAATTAATGAGATACCAATTTTTACTCACAACAATGGTTATAATCAAAATGACAATAATAAACATTGCTGAGGATGTGGAAAATGGAAACCCTCATGCCAGTAGGAATGTAAAATGTACAGCCACTTTGTAAAACAGTTTGGCAGTTTCTGAAAAGTTAAATACAAATTTGTTACATGATCCAGCATGCATTCCTAAGTATATATCCAAGATATATGAAAACATACATGCAAACAGTATGAATATTTATAGCAGCATTATTAATGGTGTCCAAAAAGTGGCAATAATCCAAAAGTCCATCAACTGATGAATGGATAAGCAAATAGATAACGTGTAGTATATCCATTCAATGGAGTATTATTCAGCAATAAAAGGAAATGAAACATGGATATATATACTACAATATGAACCTCAGAAACATGAAACAAACCAGACACAAAAACCACATACTTATGATTCTATTTATATCACATGTCTAGAATAGGCAAGTCTACGGAGACAAAAAAGAGCTAAGTGGTTGCCCAAGTCTGGTGATGGGAAAGGGGGTTAATATAAACTAACATGATGAATCTTTTGGGGTTGTGGAAGGTTCTAAAACTGGACTGTAGTCAGGTTCGGTACAAAATAAAATGCAGGCACTTTGTTTAAAAAGCAGGAAAACATTTTTTTCCTTTCTTCTAGGGTCTCTCGCTTGACCTGTCATGGTACTTTATTTGCTATTTAATGCTGTATCCCTCAGTCATGAAATACTCATTGGGTAAATGCAGACCCTTAGAGGCACACAAGGCACATACATCCAGTCCTGACCTTCCCTGTGTCCACAGCCTCACTGTGGGTAGAGGCAGCAACAATGAGCAGAAACAGAAAGAATGTGGTCGAAAACATGTTTCAAGGAGGGAAGAACAGGTGGTTCAAAGCCCCTAGAGCATGTTCAATTGTCCCATCAGACTTTACTTACAAAACAATAAATCTAAACATAAAATTATTAAGAATTCAAGATGACAACCACAGAGTATTAAACTCCAAGTACAGGGCCCCCTTGTGAATTCAGGGCTCCTTTCTGGGCATGGGGCCCTGTGAGACTGTACTGGTTACACATACATGAAGTTGGCCCTGACTGTAGTGATGGTTGTACAAGTTGGTAAATTTACCAAAAATCACTGAATCAGATATTTAAAATGAGTTACCTTTGTGGTATGTAAATTCTACTTCAATAAAGTTTTTAAAAATAGCTTTAAGTCTTTGGTAGTAGCACAACAAAATTAACAAAATTGGGTAGAGCATCATAGACTCTGCATGTCTACCCCTTTTGTCTTGAGTCTAAGCCTCAAACAGTATCCCAGGCTGAGTGCCTTTTACAGGGCCAAATAAGCAATAGGTCCCAAAGGATGACCTCTGATAAAGGAGATGTATCTCAAAAAGGCCCACATCAAGTCAGAAGATATAGCTTTCCTTTTGAACATGTAAATTAACTTTGAAATAATAAGAACCATATATATTGGTCTTTGCCCACAGTCCCTGGCACAGGGCTAATAAACTTACAGATAGGGTTGCAAGGAGAATCTTTTGTTCTAATATTTGGTCTTTGACTCCATGTCTTGACACAGAGCTCCTAAATCCCTTAGAATTTCCTCGGTAATAGGAGCATCTTTTGTTTGAAGGAAGCAAATCTTATGGGTTCCTGAATGGCCTCAGGATGGGGTTGGTTCACAAGGGGAACCAACCATGCAGTTAGCAGGCTGGAACTTCTAGCCTCACCCTCTGACCTCTGGGGAAGGGAGGAGGCTGAAGGTTGCGTTAATCACCAATGGCCAATGATATAATCAACAGAGCCTACATAATTAAGCCTTCATAAAAATCCAAAATGACAGAGTTGGGATGAGCTTCTGCACAGCTGAACTTGTGGAGGTCCGTGGCAGGTGCGTGGCATGTCAGAGAGGGCGTGGAAGTTCTGTGCTCCCCAACTATGCACCTCTTCCATTTGGCTGTTCACGTATATCCTCTGTAATATCCCTTATAATAGACGGATAAACATAAGTTAAGTGTTTGCCTGAGTTCTGTGAGCTGCCCTAGCAAATTATTCAAAACTGACGAAGAGTTTATGGGAACCCCCAAGTTAGGTTCAGAAGTATAGGTAACAACCTACTACTTGTGACTGGCACCTGAAGTGGAGGGCAGTCTTATGGGACTGAGCCCTTAACCTGTGGCATATGATACTATCTTCAGGTAGACAGTGTCAGAACAGAACTGAATTAGAGGACACCCAGTTGATGTCTACTGGAAAACTGCTTTGGTTGGTATGCGGGGGGAAAACCCCACAACACCTGGTATCAGAAGTATTGGCTGTGTGGTGTGTGAGAGTAGGAAACGCATTTTGGTTTTTTCATATCTCTTTTAACAACTCTTTGTGGGTAGAATAAGGGTGATTTCTGAGGTAATGAGTTTACCTCATAACTGGAGAAGACCTTTTAACTACTAGGGATTTCTAACCAGAGAGTAGGGCCAAATGAACAGTACTGTGATGAAAGTCCACAATCATGACTGAATTTCCATCAAAAGATCTCCTCTTACACTGAGCAATTCTATGTGCTAAAGTGCTTTTGACTGATCCTACTCTATGATCCAGAGTTCTATAACATTACTCTGGCATTTCTGTGATAACGTAATTTTTCTTGAAAGATCTTATATTCTGCCAAATGTGAATTTAAAAATTAGAAGTGAAATAGGGGACAGTCCACACAAAATCTACAATATAAATCTCAAAAACATGAAAGATGCCAGACATGAAAGATAACATAACCAGGGACCCAACAAAAACATTAATTATTCCTCCAAAAAGTATTAACATAGTTGATTTTTTAAAGCTTAGTTAAGTTCCAAATAAATAGATGATACACTAAATATAGGTTTTATAAGAAACGTAAGAAAAAAGTGAATGTAACTTGATGGAAGGAACTGTAAGGAAGGGATAAGGTTGCTAAGTTATGAAAACGAGCAAAATGCACAAAACTTAGGAAGAATTCCACAAGTAGCACTTCCAAGAGAGGATGCATGGCAAAACTAAGCCAAAAGGAAGAACACGGTATAACTAGACATCCTGTACAGCATTCTCTTTACTCCTCTCTGGCTTCATGCATCCCATTGTGTTTTTGTTTCCATATACAGTCATCCCTTAGCATCTGTGGGGGATTGCTTCCAGAACCCCACCCCCAGGATACCAAAATCTGCAGATGCTCAAGTCCCTTATATAAAATGGCACTGTATTTCCATATAACCTGTGCGTATCTTCTCATATACTTCATTTATTTAATTTATTTTTCATCCCCCTGGACACCAGGGAGCATATACTTGGTTAGTTATAATACCTAATACGACATATTATAAATGCTATGTAAATAGGTGTTGTTGTGTATTGTTTAGGGAACACTGACAAGAAAAAAGTCTGTACACATTCAATATAGGCGCAACTATCCTTTTTCTCCCCAAATATTTCTCCCCAGTTTGCCGTTAGTTGAATCTATGGATGCAGACCCCATGAATGGAGAGCCAACTGTATCTGAGTTCAGCTGCTATTATTAATTAACAATGTAACACATTTACTTACTGGGAAAAATCATGTGCAAACAAAATAACTTCTACAATATGGAATCTACATTATACAGATGTCATTCCACTATTTACCATTCATGTGTGAGCTAATTCATGTTATAAATATGCATTCTAGAAATACGCAATGTAACAGGACAGACTGAATTTGATCTAGTACCTACTTTTAATGTGTCCAAGTTGTCAGCTTTTGCCCTCACTCACCCATTCCCTGCCTTGCTTTACCCAACATCCCCCGATGTTGGACACCTTTCAGTGACCTCATCTGTGGATCTCTCTTTCAGACTAGTTTTCTCTGTATGGGTTTAGTATTTTATTTTGAGAGTCAGGGAGGGTGATGTTATTTGTGTAGCTAGTTCTACAGTATAGAAGAAAGATTTCACATATATATTATTGTTTCTTCATTTTAAAAGTAGATGAATAAATATTTCATTTCTCTTTTTCAAATTAAGAACCAATGTCTCAATTTATTTTTTCTTATTATAGCTCTAAATAGAAAAAAAAATGCTTACCCACCTTAATCTGTATCACAGTTTTGCTATTTTCAAGGCATGGAGTACAATTTTTTTTTTTTTTTAAAACAGGCACTGAATTTGAAAAGCTCTTTAATACTAGCATAAACTTAGTAATATAAATTCTAGGGTAAATTATAAACTTTACATGTATGTGACATACCAATAAACTGTACCGCAAATATCCCCCAAAGCAAACAAACAAACAAAAAACAGGCTATTATTACTCTCTACCGGTTTCATTATAGTTATAAAGACTGCCATAAATGTTTTTGACTTACAAACATCTACTGGTCTCAGAAGTTTTCATCACTAAAAAAATTAGACTATTTGCTTGTTTTCTGAAACAAACTTTTTGTTTTACTCTTTAAACTTCTTCTACCTCTTTTAAAGTGGCAGTCATAATATTCATTAGTGTTCAAGTGCCAGGGATGTTAAGTCACTTACACCTCAAATGGGCCTTATAAATGTATCTATTGTTTTTATCTTGTTTTGTTTTGTTTTAAGACAGTCTCGCTCTGTCATCCAGGTTGGAGTGCAGTTCTGGGTTCTTAGCCTGCAGAGTAGCTGGGATTACAGATGCACACCACCACACCTGGCTAATTTTTTCATTTTTTATGGAAACAAGGTTCCACCATATTGCCCAAGCTGGTCTCAAACTCCTGGCCCCAAGTGATCTGCCCGCCTCAGCCTCTCAAAGTACTGGGATTACAGGCGTGAGCCACCGTGCCATGCCATGTCCATCCTTTAATCCAGGGATTTTTTGCTAATGAAATAATTAGAAGATCACATAAAAATTTAGCAAGATTCTATTTATAAAAACAACAAATGAAAACTGACCTAAACGTCTAATTGAAGACTGGTTAAATAAATTATGTTATGAAATACTGTAAATGATGCAATGGATAAACATGTATCATTTAAAGAATTAATGTAAAGTATAAAATGTAAACATAGTCAAGATATAGTAGGTTAAGACAGGTAGCAAAACAATAATGTAACAGAAGCATTTTTGTTAAATATGTATAATAACAAAAATATGTAAGATAACAAAAACGGTCTAGAAGGCTATTAACCAAGATTAAACTAGTGGTTCTCAAAGTATAGTCCTTAACCATCAGCATCAGCATTACTTAGGAACTTGTTGGAAATGAAATTCTGAGGTCTCACTCTAGCCCTACTGAATCACAAATTCTGAAGGTGGGGACCAGCAATCTTTATTTTAGAAAACCCTCTAGGTGATTCTGAAATATGGTTTGAGACCACTACTCTAGGTCCTCTATTGGGAATCAGGATCCCTTTGAGACAGGAATAAAAACCATAAACTTTATTCCAGGAAAGTGTACATTTGAACAAATGCTCAATTTTATTCACAAATATGGGAAAGAAAGTATCTATGGTAGTAAAGTACCATTCCCAAGTACAATGTATCTACTGAGCCCTAGGACTCTTCACCTACAACAAAATAACAGATACTTACTGCATATAAGTTGCCAAAATTAAATCACAAAAAAATGAAAGCAAACTGTGAATCAAACCTTCAAGTCTGGTATACTAATATTTCTTACAGTTTGTCTTTATAAACTTTCTCAGATTCCAAGACTGACACAAAATCTCCTGGGTTTAACTTTCCAAATTTCTGAACTACTGAGTTTATATGTTGAACTTGTGGCCTTTGCAATGGAGAAATCTTACTTGATCACTATTCCATTTGACTAACAATCTGTATTTCCTAGCCTTAAGAGAAAAACTTGAGAAAGTTTCTTTTTTTCTTTTTGTCCCCTCTCCTTCCCCTAGAGAAAGTTTTAAGAAATTTATTTCAGAAACATCAAATCCTGTAGAGATCCCTGATTTCCTTACAGCTTATAGTAAGAACCAAGATCAAACTACGGAGACCTCAAGTTAAAGCTTCAAAGAAAACAAAAGGCCAAAAAATAAAAGATTTAACTAGAACATTGGTAATCATCTCCTAATTTTATTGTTCCAAATCAATTTTAGATTTCTGTGGTAACATATGCATCTCCTATAATAAATTTTAACCAAATAAAAATGTTAATGTTATTCTAAGAAAAGTATCCCAATTCTTTTTTAAAAACACTATACGCACACCTGCTATTCTCCTATCCATCCAAGCAGGAAACCATTTCTCCTTTACATCATGAGCAATAGAAAACTACTTATTAAAACATTAATCACAGTCCATTATATTCTGACTCACTGCCAAAAGTTCCCATTACATCACTGAAAATATCTATTAACCAAAACCTGCTTCTGACAAGTTTCAGGAGTGTTTAAAATTTACTAACGTAAAAGTCAGTTTAAAAAAACAGTTACACAATTGATTTTGCAGTGGCAGCAGAAATAATTACTTTTTTTCCGACATTTATTACCAAAAGGCTGATTTAACTGGTGTTTCTACTGTAAAATTATTCAAAAATTATTTCAAACTTCACCTAGTGTTATTAAACAAATTTACTATGAAAGTACTAAACCAATGACTGAAAATTGAAATTAAAGAATTTTAAAATGTGCTGAATACAACACTGTATGTAAAACTATATTGAGTTATGTAAATATGGGTCTTGTTTAGAGCCATGTCTCACAGGAAATTGTAGCAAATGAAAACCATCCCCATTTTCCATTCCTGCTCTTTAGGATTTATGTTTTTACATTTAAAACCAGTTATAAAGAGAAACAAAAACCATGGCAACATTACCTTCAAGTCAGAATAATGACTACTTTGGGCATTCTGATCGTGTTAAAATAATTTAATATTATTAGAAGCAAAGTTTAAATATATTTTTATTTTACACCAACAGAACCAACTATCTAGTTTTCATCTGCTGAACTGTTTGGGGAGTAGTAACAGTGGCTTCCTAACTTAAGACAGTGCCACTCCACAGCAGGAGGAAGAGAGGTGACATTTAATAAAGTGCCAAGAAAAAAAGCATGGGGTGATGGGTGTATATTTCCTAAGAACAGAGACCACTTACGGCTTACGATTTTCTATATTATAAAAATCAATAACTCAACAGTAGAAACATGGTAATTTTTATTCTGTTTGCTTATATTTTCAAAATTTTTCTATAATGAACATATATTACTTTTATAATGGGGAATACCCAATGAATTTATTTATTTTAACAGATACATGTGACTCCAAGATAACTGGGAGAGACCTCAAGAGAAAATGCTAACATGTCTTGATACATTATATTGTATGAATTCTCCTTCAAATTTAAATTATCATAATCTCTACTTCTGAAAATAGGAATGAATGGCAATCTCCAACAGCTTATATAAAATCTAATGTTTCTTAGGTTTATGTTTTCCTTATTGTAGTGTTTCCTATGTTTAATTTAGCTAGAAAATTCATGGTAGAAGGACTTAGAGAAATTAAAAGCATGAATTATATCTCAGTTAATAAGGAGACAGAAGAAGAAGAGAGACTTAGGTTACAATCATAGAACATGATAACGATAAATTACCAGAGTACTTTAACCCAAGAGCCAACATGTTTTATATTTGAAAGGTTGAAAGAGTCGCCAAGCTATACATGTCTAATAATTTCCTAACAACTCAATCTCCTGATTGTTTTTCCTTTAAAAAAAAAATTAGTCTCTCTAAATAGAAATACAATTTCTACAAACCTAATGAAAATAAAGTCATCTCTACTTGAAAGTAGTTCTTAAGAGAATATGAGGTCAGGTGTGGTGGCTCAATGCCTGTAATTCCAGCACTTTGGGAGGCTGAGGCAGGTGGATCACTTGAGGTCAGGAGTTCGAGACCAACCTGGCCAACATGGTGAAACTCTGTCTCTACTAAAAATACAAAAAAATTAACTGGGCATAGTGGTGGGCCTGTAATGATTACAGGTGGGCACCTATAATCCCAGCTACTTAGGAGGCTGAGGCAGGAGAATTACTTGCACCCAGGAGGCAGAGGTTGCAGTGAGCCGAAATTGTGCCACTGCACTCCAGCCTGGGCGACAGAGTGAGACTGTCTGCCCCCCCCCAAAAAAAAAAATCAAGACTTTTCTGTTTTCAATCCATAATGGAAAGGAAAAAAAAGACAAAGACATTTCATTATTATTAGGTGAACATAAGGTGGATCATAAGAGTGTAAAGACGCAGAAAGTAGCCCTCTAGATGCTAATTGTGATGATAAAAATAATCATGTAAGTAAAATCTCAGATAATGATATCCTAGATTAATCTTTTCAAACTTTTTTTTTAATCTCCCCAAACTCTATTGGTGGGCTTGGGCTCTGCTGGTCCCACAGTACTGTGGATCACCTGCCATGGAGCCCAGCCCCAATGGCCCCGCCAGCCTCTGGCCCCACTGGTAGAAGGACTTAGAGATCCTTCTATAAATCAGCCATTTATAGGACTGATTCTGCAAGACATGCAATCTGTGGCCCACCCTGTGCCTTGTCACTGCAGGTGGAACAGCTGCCCCCCACCAGTGCTCACAGAACTAGGATACCTTTGTCATCTGCAGTAAGACCTATGGCAACGTGATGGTGTTGTATGGCATCATCCAGTATACAGAGAGGAACAAGTTCTCCTACCAGGAGATTATAGTCAACCTGCCTCTCTGCAGCCACCCTAACCCACAAATGGTGGTGACTATTGAGGACAGGGATGGGGGCATCCTGTGCAAGGTGAGGTAGTACCCCTCTGTGAAGTCTATGGTCCAGTGTGAGACTGATAAGGATGTCATCCAAGTCTCTCAGAAGTTCCTGCCAGGCAAAGCTGTTGGCTACTTTTGCTCAAAGCTGACCTTACACATGGGTGATGGGTTTGAATTAATGAAACAGAATTAGGATGTCTTCAATGTTATCAATGACTCCTTAGACCCCACTGCCTTGCTAAAAACCTCTTCAAGGAATCCTACTACCAGCTCATGAAGACAGTCCTCAGGAGGGCAGCCCTCAAGAAGCATGGCATTCTCTGCCGCCCAGGTGACTGCCAGTGGCTGTACCTGGACCTCACCAAAAAGATACAGCAATTCGGCATGCCACTCTTTCCCATGGTGGGCTGCACCTACTGCACCATCCCCACCTACCGGAGTGGCCAGATTAGCTTCATGATGTGCAGCAAAACCCAAGCACCAAGTTCTGGGAGTCCGTGTGACCACAGCTGACACAGAAGCTGGTGGAACACACATAAGTGAAATACTATAAATCAGATGTGCACCACGCAGCCTTTCTGCTGCCCAAATTTGCCCACAAGACCCTGAATGATCTGAGCTGATCCCAGGTGCTGCTGCAGATACCAACCAGGACGTTGGACCAGGGAGCCTCCAGGGTTCCTGGTCCTCTCCAGCTCTGAGCCAGACCTCTTGCAGGCTCTGGCACACCAACCAACTGTCCAAGTCCCAGAATACTGCCTGGCTGACATGCTGAGCAGACTGTCTGTGTGTCTGTCTCTCTTGGTGTGTAGCATTCACCCTTCAACCCTGTATCAGCTGTGTATAGCACCACCTCTCTGCCTTCTCTTGCCCCTTCACTCACCAAACGTGTAACTAAACAACAAAACAAAAAACCTCCCAAACTCAAAAATCAGTGAGTTACCAATATATTGTGCACAATTCAATGATTTTTAGTAAATTTACATCATTGAGCAATCATCACCACAACCCAATTTCAGAACATTTTCATCACTTCAAAGCAGATCCCTCATGCCCATTTGCAGTCACTCAAGTATGTATTTTTAAGGACAATATATATATATATATATATATATACATATTCTCATCTGGATAGTCATTAAACAAGATAGATTTCATTCCACAATAATTTGGAACAAGAACCTTGACCATCCATTTTGCTAAAAGTATGTGTGACAACATCCTTTCATCTTTTATGATGTTTGTGCACCATAATTTAGTTGATACATTTTTTGAGTGTATAAATGATATTGGCAAGTGTCCACATAAAGGTATTTGGAAGGGAGAAAATCATGCAAAAATGAACAATTGGCTGGGCGCTGTGGCTCATGCCTGTAATCCCACCACTTTGGGAGGCCAAGGTGGGTGGATCACGAGGTCAGGAGATCGAGACCAACCTGGCAAAAACGGTAAAACCCCGTCTCTACTAAAAATATAAAAAATTAGCCGGGCGTGGTTGCAGGCGCCTGTAGTCCCAGCTACTCAGGAGGCTGAGGCAGGAGAATGGCGTGAGCCCAGGAGGCGGAGCTTGCAGTGAGCCAAGATCGCGCCACTGAACTCTAGCCTAGGCGACAGAGCGAGACTCCATCTCAAAAAAAAAAAAAAAAAGAACAATTAATTGGATTGATCCTTCTAACTGGTGTTCACAAATCTAAAAGTGAGAATCTTTTGCAATTATGGAATAAAACAGATGGCAGTCCTCTTTTCAACCAAATTACAAGCCATCAAAGTTTTCAAAGGTTTTAAATTTTGATCAAGCAAACACAAAAAGAGTAAGAGATAATGATAAGCTTAAACCTGCTGATGTATTTGAAAGCCTCAATCCAAACTGAATTTTGATGATACAAATGCAAGTGCAACCAGAAGAAGTAAAAAGCTCAGCCAGATGCGGTGGCTCACACCTGTAATCCCAGTACTTTGGGAGGCCAAGGCGGGTAGATTACTTGAGGTCAGGAGTTCAAGACCAGCCTGGCCAACATGGTGAAACCCCGTCCGTCTCTACTAAAAATACAAAAAGTTAGCCGAGTGTGGTGGCACACACCTGTAATCCCAGCTACTTGGAAGGCTGAGGCAGGAGAATCACTTGAACCCAGGAGGCGGAGGTTGCAGTGAGCCGAGACCACACTACTCCACTCCAGCCTGGGCAAAAAAGCGAGACTCTGCCTAAAAAAAAAAAATAACCCAAATCTATTAGAGATGTATTTGAAATATGGATTCAATATATACAAGCTGCATATATCCCATGTTCATGTATGACCACTGATCAGTGGTTAGTTGCATTCGAAGGGCACTGCCAATTTTGAGTACAGACACCTTCTAAACCAAGAATATATAGAATAAAAATTTGATTGTGCTATATTTAAATCTCTGTTAAATTTTCTAATACAATTGTTTTATACACTTTGCTTATTCATAAAAACAATGTAAAATTATTTAATAAAGGGGTTCATTGGATCTAGATAATAAATAGGAATGACTATTTTTCCTGGTAAAATGAGGGTTAGAAACTGAAAATTCCATGAAGCATTATAATACTGTACCTACCCTAAGAAAGAAGTTAGAGGACCTCCCCATTTGCCTGAGGCTATGCCAACCTCTGCTCATACAAAATTTCCCTTAGAGCTTAAAAGTATGTTCCCTAAACTTTAGAAACAATTTGAGTGGTGACTTCTACTATGTGTTTAGAGCAGCATTTCTCAAACTTTTCTTACCATAATTAACAGTATACTTTACATGAAAACCCACTAAAAGTGGGTTTTACAAAAGTTTTACAAGCCAGTGCTTACAGGTTATTTTTTGTTTTTATTTTTATTTTTTAATTTTTTGGAGACAGAGTCTTGCTCTGTCACACAGGCTGGAGTGCAGTGGCACGATTTCAGCTCACTGCAACCTCCGCCTCCCAGGTCCAAGCAATTCTCGCGCCTCAGCCTCTTGACTAGTTGGGACTACCGGCATGAACCACCACACCTGGCTAATTTTTTTTTGTATTTTAGTAAAGACACAGTTTCACCATGTTGCCCAGTCTGACCTGGAACTCCTGAGTTCAGGCAGTCCGCCCGCCTCCACCTCCCAAAGTGACAGGATTACAGGCATAAGCCACTGTACCTGGCCTGTTTTTAATTTTTAGAGGCAGGGTCTCGCTCTGTTACCCAGGCTGGAGTGCAGCGGTGTGATCTTGGCTCACTGCAGTGTCGAATTCCTGGGCTCAAGTGATCCTCCCACCTCAGCCTCCTGGGTAACTGGGAACAGAGATGCATGCCACCATCCCTGGCTAATTTTTACATTTTTTGTAAAGACGAGATCTTGCTATGTTGCCCAGGCTGGTCTTAAACTCCTGGGCTTAAGTGATCCTTGTGCCTTGGCCTCCCAAAGTGCTGGGACTACAGGCGTGAGCCACAGCACCTGGCCCAATGCTTACATTTATATAATGCCCTTGGCGAGTTTACTTTTTATTTTATTCTATTTTTAAAAATGTATATAACCTACAATCTAAAAAACACTGATAATATAGCTCTTCAATATGTCACTTTTAAATGTTAAAGTTGAGGGTTAAGATGATAATGGATAAATTATTTGTAACAAATAAACAAAACCACCTTTCAAAGCAACAACAGTAGCAACCTCATAAAACAGATGGAAGTGATAGAGCCAACATCAGGCTATAGATGTTAACTGTAACAAATGAGGGGATAAAGGTAACAACTAAGCCTTCCTAAGAAGAAGGCCTGCTTCATGGAAAAGTTACCACAGCGCTCCAAGAAATACCCTTAAGTTACCACAGCGCTCCAAGAAATACCCTCCTGCTGTTGACTCAGTTGTTGGGAGACGAGAGCTGTCCAAATGTGTCTTATAACTCCTCTCCCGCTCTGGTATGCAGATCTGGGAACCGATGAATGCAGTAAACAGGACGGTAAGAATACTATTGCTTCTGACTACTTTCTTTTTAAATTAAGTTTGAGGTAAAATTCAAGGCAGGAAATATGAAAGTTGATTGAATTTCACTTAAATCTAAAGACAGCTAACTACTCTTTGGCAGGATATTTTTAAAACATTTTAAAAGTACCAATTCCACAAAATCTGATGCTAAACCCATCACAGATTAGTAAAGCAGCTACACTGCATGCCTTCAAACACAAGGACAGGAGAGACTAAGCTATTAATAAAAGTACCAGGAAGTAACATCTACATTGGGTAAGGAGGCTGAAACAAAGCAAGAGGCAATAAATGATGAGTTTCTATTTTGTTTTCATATTCCGTAGCCCTAGATAGGGTAGATTTTAGGATTTGATGAGGTGAACAAGGTGCTGATTAAAGCCAAAGGAAAAATGTGAAGAGACACAAAAAAACATGGCAATCATCATGGGAAACCTAAGAAACAAAATAAGTTTAAAATATGTGGCTCAGCTGAAAATAAGATTTTCATATTCACCATGAATATAGGGAATATGACTCAATTTTCAAAATATAATATAATTGCATTAAGAGATAATAGGGCAAGTGAAATAAGGGTAGAGAAGAGGTTTTAGAAGGCTAAATCTTCATTTCTCATACTAGGAAGTCAAGAGACAGCTATAATATTGGAAACCAAGGAACTGCAGTATAATTATGTTATTTAGAAACACAGAGGTAAATAGTAGAATAAAAAGCTAAGATTTAGAAGCTGGGCAGAGTAAAAAAGGTTACATTGAGACAAGCAGAATCGAGGAACAGCAATCTGCATTAAAAATTACCTGAAATAGCACCTCGTTCTCGGTCAAATAAAAAACAAGCCTACATAGAATCAATCAGCATCTTCCCTCACCTTGAAATATTTCAGAATAATGAGCCAACCGTGGCTGGTCATCTAATCCACATTTTGCCATCTTACTGGTAATTTTCCTTCCAAAAACATTATTCCCTTCAAAAATCCTTCATAAACTAAAATTTGATTTGCTACCCATGTTGACTCTGCTCTCCCAAAGTATAGCCATTTATTTCTAGTTTCAATAATCACACTTCTTTTAACCTTCTATATAATACCTATCTTGACCACTACTTAAGTTTGTGGATCTCTTTTTTTAAATCTCCCTAAGGCTCTATAGCTTTCTTAAAATACTGTAACCAAATATGATGTAGAATTTTGTATGATTAAATTAAGATGATTTGGTCAACACAGAAGCTACCTACAACACAGAAGCCCATCCCCAGAGTGGACTCTATTAGGCAGCTGCATACGTAGCATATTAGACAGCCAGAACAGATCTTTTTTTTTTTTTTTTTTTTTTTACCATATCTGTGCCTCTACACAACTAAATTATTTTCTGTAATAATCATGAAATTAAAAATAACAATCCAGACACACATTCGAAGCTGGGGAGCCAAGATGGCTGAATAGGAACAGCTCCAGTCTACAGCTCCCAGCATGAGCGACGCAGAAGACGGGTGATATCTGAATTTCCAACTGAGGTATCGGGTTCATCTCACGGGTGAGTGCCAGACAGTGGGTGCAGGAGAGTGGGTGCAGTAAGTACACTGTGCGTGAGCCGAAGCAGGGCGAGGCATCGCCTCACCCGGGAAGTGCAAGGGGTCAGAGAATTCCCTTTCCTAGTCAAAGAAAGGGGTGACAGATGGCACCTGGAAAATCGGGTCACTCCCATCCTAATACTGCGCTCTTCCAAAGGGCTTAACAAATGGCACACCAGGAGATTATATCCTGTGCCTGGCTCGGAGGATCCTACGCCCACGGAGCCTCGCTCATTGCTAGCACAGCAGTCTGAGATCAAACTGAAAGGCCGCAGTGAGGCTGGAGGAGGGGCACCCGCCATTGCTCAGGCTTGAGTAGGTAAGCAAAGTGGCCAGGAAGCTCGAACTGGGTGGAGCCCATCACAGCTCAAGGAGGCCTGCCTGCCTCTGTAGGCACCACCTTTGGGAGCAGGGCAAAGACAAACAAAAGGCAGCAATAACCTCTGCAGTCTTAAATGTCCCTGTCTAACAGCTTTGAAGAGAGTAGTGGTTCTCCCAGCACGCAGCTTGAGATCTGAGAACGGGCAGACTGCCTCCTCAAGTGGGTCCCTGACCCCTGAGTAGCCTAACTGGGAGGCACCCCCGAGTAGGGGCGGACTGACACGTCAAACGACCCGGTACTCCTCTGAGACAAAACTTCCAGAGGAACGATCAGGCAGCAGCATTAGCGGTTCACCAATATCCACTGTTCTGCAGCCACCGCTGCTGATACCCAGGCAAACAGAGTCTGGAGTGGCCCTCCAGTAAGCTCCAACAGACCTGCAGCTGAGGGTCCTGATGACTGTTAGAAGGAAAACTAAAAAACAGAAAGGACATCCACACCAAAAACCCATCTGTACTACACCGTCATCAAAGACCCAAGGTAGATAAAACTACAAAGATGGGGAAAAAACAGAGCACAAAAACCGGAAACTCTAAAACTCAGAGCGCCTCTCCTCCTCCAAAGGAACGCGGCTCCTCCAGCAATGGAACAAAGCTGGATGGAGAATGACTTTGACGAGTTGAGAGAGGAAGGCTTCAGAAGATCAAATTACTCCGAGCTAAAGGAGAAAGTTCGAACCAATGGCAAAGAAGTTAAAAATTTTGAAAAAAAATTAGATGAATGGATAACTAGAATAACCAGTGTAGAGACACCCTTAAAGGAACTGATGGAGCTGAAAACCAATGCACAAGAACTACGTGATGAATGCACAAGCCTCAGTAACTGATGCGATCAACTGGAAGAAAGGGTATCAGTGATGGAAGATGAAATGAATGAAATGAAGCGTGAAGAGAAGTTTAGAGAAAAAAGAATGAAAAGAAATGAACAAAGCCTCCAAGAAATATGGGACTATGTGAAAAGATCAAATCTACCTCTAATTGGTGTACCTGAAAGCGATGGGGAGAATGGAACCAAGTTGGAAAACACTCTGGAGGATATTATCCAGGAGAACTTCCCCAATCTAGCAAGGCAGGCCAACATTCAGATTCAGGAAATACAGAGAATGCCACAAACATACTCCTCGAGAAGAGCAACTCCAAAAAACATAATTATCAGATTCACCAAAGTTGAAATGAAGGAAAAAGTGTTAAGGGTAGGCAGAGAGAAAGGTCCGGTTACCCACAAAGGGAAGCCCATCAGACTAACAGCGGATCTCTCGGCAGAAACTCTACAAGCCAGAAGAGAGTGGGGGCCAATATTCAACATTCTTAAAGAAAAGAATTTTCAACCCAGAATTTCATATCCAGCCAAACTAAGCTTCATAAGTGAAGGAGAAATAAAATCCTTTACAGACAAGCAAATGCTGAGTGATTTTGTCACCACCAGGCCTGCCCTAAAAGAGCTCCTGAAGGAAGCACTAAACATGGAAAGGAACAACTGGTACCAGCCACTGCAAAAACATGCCAAATGGTAAAGACCATCAAGGCTAGGAAGAAACTGCATCAACTAACGAGCAAAATAACCAGCTAACATCATAATGACAGGATCAAATTCACACCTAACAATATTAACCTTAAATGTAAATGGACTAAATGCTCCAATTAAAAGGCACAGACTGGCAAATTGGATATAGTCAGGACCCATCAGTGTGCTATATTCAGGAAAACGATCTCACGTGTAGAGACACACATAGGCTGAAAATAAAGGGATGGAGGAAGATTTACCAAGCAAATGGAAAACAAAAAAAGGCAGGGGTTGCAATCCTAGTCTCTGATAAAACAGACTTTAAAACAACAAAGATCAAAAGAGACAAAGAAGGCCATTACATAATGGTAAAGGGATCAATTCAACAAGAAGAACTATACTAAATATATACGCACCCAATACAGGAGCACCCAGATTCATAAAGCAAGTCCTTAGTGACCTACAAAGACACTTAGACTCCCACACAATAATAATGGGAGACTTTAACACCCCACTGTCAACATTAGACAGATCAACGAGACAGAAAGTTAACAAGGATACCTAGGAATTGAACTCAGCTCTGCACCAAGCAGACCTAATAGACATCTACAGAACTCTCCACCCCAAATCAACAGAATATATCTTTTCAGCACCACACCACACCTATTCCAACATTGACCACATAGTTGGAAGTAAAGCACTCCTCAGCAAATGTAAAAGAACAGAAATTATAACAAACTGTCTCTCAGACCACAGTGCAATCAAACTAGGACTCAGGATTAAGAAACTCACTCAAAACCGCTCAACTACATGGAAACTGAACAACCTGCTCCTGAATGACTACTGGGTACGTAACTAAATGAAGGCAGAAATAAAGATGTTCTTTGAAACCAACGAGAACAAAGACACAACATACCAGAATCTCTGGGACACATTCAAAGCAATGTGTAGAGGGGACTTTATAGCACTAAATGCCCACAAGAGAAAGCAGGAAAGATCTAAAATTGACACCCTAACATCACAATTAAAAGAACTAGAAAAGCAAGAGCAAACACATTCAAAAGTTAGCAGAAGGCAAGAAATAACTAAGATCAGAGCAGAACTGAAGGAGATAGAGACACAAAAAACCCTTCAAAAAAATCAATGAATCCAGGAGCCGGTTTTTTTGAAAAGATCAACAAAATTGATAGATCACTAGCAAGACTCATAGGAAGAAAAGAGAGAAGAATCAAATAGATGCAATAAAAAATGATAAAGGGGATATCACCACCGATCCCACAGAAATACAAATTACCATCAGAGAATACTACAAACACCTCTACACAAATAAACTAGAAAATCTAGAAGAAATGGATAAATTCCTGGACACATACACTCTCCCAAGACTAAACCAGGAAGAAGTTCAATCTCTGAATAGACCAATAACTCTGAAATAGAGGAAATAATTAAGAGCTTACCAACCAAAAAAAGTCCAGGACCAGATGTTTCACAGCCGAATTTTACCAGAGGTACAAGGAGGAGCTGGTACCATTTCTTCTGAAACTATTCCAATCAATAGAAAAAGAGAGAATCCTCCCTAACTCATTTTATGAGGCCAGCATCATCCTGATACCAAAGCCTGGCAGAGACACAACAAAAAAAGAGAATTTTACACCAATATCCGTGATGAACATTGATGAAAAAATCCTCAATAAAATACTGGCAAACCGAATACAGCAGCACATCAAAAAGCTTATCCACCATGATCAAGTGGGCTTCATCCCTGGGATGCAAGGCTGGTTCAACATACGAAAATCAATAAACGTAATCCAGCATATGAACAGAACCAAAGACAAAAGTCACATGATTATCTCAATAGATGCAGAAAAGGCCTTTGACAAAATTCAACAACCCTTCATGCTAAAAACTCTCAATAAATTAGGTATTAATGGGACGTATCTCAAAATAATAAGAGCTATCTATGGGAAACCCACAGCCAATATCATACTGCATGGACAAAAACTAGAAGCATTCCCTTTGGAAACTGGCACAAGACAGGGATGCCCTCTCTCACTACTCCTATTCAACATAGTGTTGGAAGTTCTGGCCAGGGCAATCAGGCAGGAGAAGGAAATAAAGGGTATTCAATTAGGAAAAGAGGAAGTCAAATTGTCCCTGTTTGCAGATGACATGATTGTATATCTAGAAAACCCCATCATCTCAGCCCAAAATCTCCTTAAGCTGATAAGCAATATCGGCAAAGTCTCAGGATACAAAATCAATGTGTAAAAATCACAAGCATTCTTATACACCAATAACAGACAGAGAGCCAAATCATGAGTGAACTCCCATTCACAATTGCTTCAAAGAGAATAAAATACCTAGGAATCCAACTTACAAGGGACATGAAGGACCTCTTCAAGGAGAACTACAAACCACTGCTCAATGAAATAAAAGAGGATACAAACAAATGGAAGAACATTCCATGCTCATGGGTATGAAGAATCAATATTGTGAAAATGGCCATACTGCCCAAGGTAATTTAGAGATTCAATGCCATCCCCATCAAGCTACCGATGACTTTCTTCACAGAATTGGAACAAAGCTACTTTAAAGTCCATATGGAACCAAAAAAGAGCCCGCATTGCCAAGTCAATCCTAAGCCAAAAGAACAAAGCTGGAGGCATTACGCTTGAAACTATACCGACTTCAAACTATACTACAAGGCTACAGTAACCAAAACAGCATGGTACTGGTACCAAAACAGAGATATAGACCAATTGATCAGAACAGAGCCCTCAGAAATAATGCCACATATCTACAGCTATCTGATCTTTGACAAACCTGTCAAAAACAAGCAATGGGGAAAGGATTTCCTATTTAATAAATGATGGGAAAACTGGCTAGCCATACAGAGAAAGCTGAAACTGGATCCCTTCCTTACACCTTATACAAAAATTAATTCAAGATGGATTAAAGACTTAAATGTTAGACCTAAAACCATAAAAACCCTAGAAGAAAACCTAGGCAATACCATTCAGGACATAGGCATGGGCAAGCACTTCATGTCTAAAACACTAAAAGCAATGGCAACAAAAGCCAAAATTGACAAATGGGATCTCATTAAACTAAAGAGCTTCTGCACAGCAAAAGAAACTACCATCAGAGTGAACAGGCAACCTACAGAATGGGAGAAAATTTTTGCAAACTACTTATCTGACAAAGGGCTAATATCCAGAATCTACAATGAACTCAAACAAATTTACAAGAAAAAAAACAAACAACCCCATCAAAAAGTGGGCAAAGGATATGAACAGACACTTCTCAAAAGAAGACATTTATGCAGTCAAAAAACACATGCAAAAATGCTCATCATCACTGGCCATCAGAGAAATGCAAATCAAAACCACAATGAGATACCATCTCACACCAGTTAGAATGGCCATCATTAAAAAGTCAGGAAACAACAGGTGCTGGAGAGGATGTGGAGAAATAGGAACACTTTTACACTGTTGGTGGGACTGTAAACTAGTTCAGCCATTGTGGAAGTCAGTGTGGCGATTCCTCAGGGATCTAGAACTAGAAATACCATTTGACCCAGTCATCCCATTACTGGGTATATACCCAAAGGATTATAAATCATGCTGCTATAAAGACACATGCACATGTATGTTTATTGCGGCACTATTCACAATAGCAAAGACTTGGAACCAACCCAAATGTCCATCAGTGATATATTGGATTAAGAAAATGTGGCACATATACACCATGGAATACTATGCAGCCATAAAAATTGATGAGTTCATGTCCTTTGTAGGGACATGGATGAAGCTGGAAACCATCATTCTCAGCAAACTATCGCAAGGACAAAAAACCAAACACCACATGTTCTCACTCATAGGTGGGAAATTGAACAATGAGAACACATGGACACAGGAAGGGGAACATCATACACCAGGGCCTGTTGTGGGGTGGGGGGAGGGGGGAGGGATAGCATTAGGAGATATACCTAATGTTAAATGACGAGTTAATGGGTGCAGCACACCAACATGGCACATGTATCCATATGTAACAAACCTGCACGTTGTGCACATGTACCCTAAAACTTAAAGTATAATAAAAATAAAAATAAAAAAATAAAATAACATTCCAGAAAAAGCACATAGTGAGGCTTTTCTTTTATAGTACTTTGTACACATAATTATTCCAATTAAAAAATTTAAATGTAAAATAATGTTATATCATGAAAGAAATAAGTAACAAACTAAAATATCTATTAATTTATTTTTTTAAAATGGCACAATTTACAAACACAAAATGGACTATCACATTATAATTTGTTTTGAGCTTTGACTTTTGCAGATTTGTCAATGAGTACATTAAAATTGGTTGTTTTTACATAGTTATGTTCAATAGATGTTATAGTTAGATTCATCAATTTATCTCTGCTGATAGTCAAATGAAGAATACCTTTTGTTAATTTTAATTACAAAAGTTTCTTATCTGAAGAAACATATTCAAATAACTAGGAAATATCTTACTGATAAGGATGAGTTTGGCAGAATATAATAAAATTTTTATTTCACAATTAATTCTAGAAAGTGCAATACTGTTGCAATCTTTGTTTCATTAAAATTGATTCTAGAAACTTTTTTTTTTTTTTTTTGAGACACAGTTTCGCTCTTGTCCAGGCTGGAGCCGCAACCTCTGCCTCCTGGGTTCAAGCGATTCTCCTGCCTCAGCCCCCTGAGTAGCTGGGATTACAGGTATGCACCACCATGCCCTGCTAATTTTGTGTTTTTTTAATAGAGACAGAGTTTCTCCATGCTGGTCAGGCTGGTCTTGAACTCCCGACCTCAGGTGATCTGCCTGCTTAGGCCTGATGCTAGCAACTTTCAAATGTCCCCACAATTGAAAACTTTAAACACAAATAAAAGTTCTCAGAACCTAAGTTCTGTTTCTTCATCTTTTTTTTTTTTTTTTTTTTTCGATGAGACAGAGTCTTGCTCTGTCACACAGGCTGGAATGCAATGGCACGGTCTCAGCTCACTGCAACCTCTGCCTCCCAGTTTCAAGCGATTCTCCTGCCTCAGCCTCCTGAGTAGCTGGGACTACAGGCGCATGCCACCACACCCGGCTAATTTTTGTATTTTTAGTAGAAACGAGGTTTCCCTATGTTGGCCAGGCTGGTCTCGAACTCCGGACCTCATGATCCACCTGTCTCAAGGGTGTTGGGATTACAGGTGTGAACCGCCGTGCCCAGCTGTTTCTTCATCTTTACAATCACTGAGCTAACACTGTTTACTTCAAATCTACTGTTTTAACTCAGGAATATGTAGTACCATAGGGGAGTTAAAAATAGAAATTTTGTTAAGAAAGGAGCTTGAAAAATTCCAAAACCATATAAATTTACTCTTGAGTGAGGCTAAATATAGCTAAGTTTGTGGCTATTGGGGTTGGGGGGTGGAAAGGTGGAGCTTGGGGATGATTGTAAAACTGAAAGTTCTCTGAACTAACTTCTGCATACATAAAATGTTATTAAAGAATGAGAAATAAAGATATGTTAATTGATAGCTTACATATATACTATTAGATTTAAAAGTAATTACAGTGATTTTTGAGAACTTGGACCAACAAAAGATTTTTTCAGAAACGAGTATTTGAAAACCAACATTGTTTACAACTGTCAGTACATGTTCATTTTAAAAACAGACTTTTATTCAGTTTTATTATTTTAAAAGATCTCTATAGACAACACAACCTCTTATTGCTTGCAGCTTTGTTGTTCAGATAAAACCCTAGGAGCAACCATTTGCTCAGATAAAAATCTTGGAAGTAATTTTCTCTTTTTCATACCCCCCTTAACCAATCCATCAAAAATTATTTTGCCTCTGCTATCAAAATTATATCCATAATCTGACCACTTTCTTATGAACTATACTGCTACCATGCTGGGACAAGCCACTACCGTCTTAGCAGGACTACTGCAAGTTTTCTTGCATTCACCCCGCCCATTACCACCATTGCCCACCATCTACTCTCCTATGACAGACCTTTCTAGATGCAAGTAATATTATGGCAACTTCTGTTCAAAATTCTCCTATGACTTCCCATCTCCTTCAAAGTAAAAGCCCAAGTCTTGACCATGGTCTATAAAGACCTATATCATCAACTAGGCTGGCCTGCCCCCTGACATAAAAACCTGCTACCGCTCTGAACCTATTCTCCTACCATTCCCTATATTTACTCCTGCTCCAGACATTCTGGACTCCTTCCTCTTCCTTATTCACATTCCCACTTGTGCATTTACAGTTCCTTCTGACTCTCCCAAGGATATCAAATGACTCATTTCTTTGCTAATTCAGGTATTTGCTAAAATATCATCTTACAAAAGATACCAATCACCAAAAATAGCACACTACTCCAATCACTATCCATCCTTTTATCCTTTATTTGTCTTCAAAGTACTAATTATCATCTGCAATTTTATGTGTCAACTTGACTGGGCTAAAGGATCTCCTGATGGCTGGTAAAACATTATTTCTGGGTGTGTCTGTGAAGATGCTTCCAGAAAAGATTGGCATTTGAATCAATAGTCTTAGTACAAAATATACACCCTCACCAGTGTGGATGGATGTCATCCAATCCAGCTGAGGGCCTGAACACAGCAAAAAAACGAAGGAAGTGTAAATTCACTCTTTCTTCTGAAACTGGGACATTTACTCTGTCCTCGGACATCATAACTCAAGGTTCTTGGTCCTTCATACTCCATGACTTTCACCTCCACACCCGCTAAGTCTCCATTCTCAGGCCTTCAACCTCAAACTGAGAGTCACATCGCTGGCTCCCTTAGTTCTCAGGCCTTTGGATTCAGAGTGAGTTACATTATGAACTTCCGTGGTTCTCCCGATTGCTGATAGCATATCATGGGACTTCTCAGCCTCTATAATCACGTGAGCCAATTCCAAACATGAACCTCCTCTTATGTATCTCTAAATGTCCTATTGATTCTTTCTCTGGAAAACCCTGGTTTATCTGCTATATCTAACAGGTGTTTCTAATGTTAGAAATATCTAACAGCATCTAACATATTCAATAATGTACTGTTATTGTTGGTTTTATTACAGTTGAATTTTAAGTTTCATCTCAAATGTTAGATCTTTCATAGAAACATCTAACAGCATCTTAACAGATTCAATAATGTACTGTTATTGTTGGTTTTATTACAGGAGAATTTAAGTTCATGATAGTAGACATTTACTCCTCTGTTTGGCTCACTACTGTTTTCTCAGGACCCAGAACAGTAACTGGCACACAGTAGGTACTTCATAACTATTTGCTAACCGACAACCAAATGAATAACAAAAGTAAAAGAACTGCTGAACAATGAGCCAAGATCGTGCCACTGCACTCCAGCCTGGGCAACAGAGCAAGACTCCGTCAAAAAAAAAAAAAAAAAAAATGAACTGCTGAACAATCTATTGTTTTCTCAGTTAACCTGAGCTATACAATGAGGTTTCATTTCCCAATGGAGACAATTTTATATAAGATCCATGGGATCTACTGAATTCTACCATGATATGAGAGAAATAAACAAAGTCCAATAATAAATTGAATCTGCTTTTTTAAGGGTCCTGTAAAAATATAAATTAAAACATTTTATCGTAATAATTTACTTTTTTTAACTTAGTGCTTTCTTTCTGAGATTAATTTTAGAATATATCTCATTTTATATATTTTTTAATTGATATTATAATTTAAGTCCTCACTACAAAAAACTATTCTGGAACCAACTACACAATTATATTTCCTCAGTGACCTTGTAATCTCATGAGCATTCACTCTAGACTAAACAGCCTCATTCAGCTGCCCTGTGTCTGACTGTTGATGAAAGAAGCTTGTTTAACAACTGCTTCAAGCAGAAACATATTTTTTCCATAACTGCATAAAAAAGATTTAAAACTTGCAAGATAAGAGCCAGGCTAGAATTTTAAGCACAAAGATTCATGTTAGATATATGAGTTCATTTCTAATTTAAATGCCCCAAAAACAAACAAACAAAAAAACAAATACTAAAGATATTTTGCTGTCATGACCAGAAAAAAAAGTTAATTTAGTAGTATTTTCATAATTACCACCAAGTATACTATAAATTATATGTTATATACACATGCATATTGCAGTTTTTTTGTGATTTTTGTATTTTTCCACATTCTTTCATTTTCTGATGCCCCAAGACTTTCTGTAAAACTAACATATAAACTTAAGGTCGGGCACAGTGGCCCACGTCTGTAATCCCAGCACTTTGGAAGTCTGAGGCGGGTGGGTCACAAGGTCAGGAGTTCAAGACCAGCCTGGTCAATATGGTGAAACCCCGTCTCTACTAAAAAATACAAAAATCAGTCAGATGTGGTGGCGGGCCCCTGCAGTCCCAGCTACTCGGAAAGCTGAGGCAGGAGAATTGCTTGAACCTGGGAGGCAGAAGTTGCAGTAGGCCAAGATTGTGCCACTGCACTCCAGCCAGGCGACAGAGAGAAGCTCCATCTAAAAAGAAAAAGAAAAAAAAAACTTACATGGGTAGCATCTAAAACAAAACAAAACTTAAATGAAACAACTACATTTTCACCATTCTTACACAATCCATATATAATAAGTCAATAGTATAAGGTAAAGACAAAGGTAAAGACTATGACCAAAAAGCAGTATACAGAATGCCACATTCTCTCCTGGAAATTTTGGAATATAAGTAGCACTTTCATGCACTAAAAATTCTAAGTGATTTCCAGAAAAAAGCACAATCACAGTGAAAGCAGATTATACAAATATTCTATATCATGACTGGGCTGGTGGTTACAAACTGGATGCATTTGTCAAAACTCACTGGAATATACAATAAAATAGGTATTTTATTGTATGTGAATTATGCTTTCATATAGCTGATTAAATTTAAATTTCTTAAGTGTTAAGATTTTTTAAGTATTATAGATTGCCTCAATTATTTTTCACTGGTAGAACGTAAACTAATCCATTTAAAACAAATTTCCTGAACTTGCAGTTTTCAGCTGAAATTCTACCTTTCCCAAATGCTAGTTTAAGTAGGTAGCTAACTAGGAATATAGGAAGTACTTGCTATTGAAAAAAATTTTAATAATATTATACACCATCAGGTTCAAAAACTACATCAATAGATGCATAAAAGCATTCAATAAAATTAAATGTGAAGAAGAAAAGATTTAATATATATTCATGATGCAATTCCTTCATTGTGATTTAGAAAATACATTTATATGATACAAAAAAACACTTAAACAGCAAATATAATACTTAATGATGAAACACTTGAGGCATTCACCAGAAAAAAAAAACAGAAAGAAACTACAGTTATTAGAATTATACTTGGCCTGAAAGTTCTACAAGTTCCAGCCAAAATACAATAAAATATAAACCTAAAGTCAGAAATATAGCATTTAAAGAAAAATTATTTTTTTTCAGCTGACTCCTAGATAAAAACCCAGATATTTACCTAATAGAACTAGGTATATAAACTATTAGAATTCAGTAAAATGTTATGTAGAAAATTACATTTAATAGTTTTCATATATAACAGCAAGAACCAGTTAGAAAGCATGATGAAAACTTTATCACAACAGCATCAAAAGTAGAATATAATGAAAATTAATTTCCAAGAAATGTGTGATATATATAAAAACTAAGTATATTTTAAATGCCCATTCTTCTCTGATCAGAGTGTAAGTTTAAATTCCAGATACAATTCCAAAAGGATTGGTGCTTGGTTACTATATAGGGGGATGGATGTATCTTATTAGCTAAGTTGCTGGTGGCTTTTGATGTGTTTCATTACTTGATTCACAGTATTTTATAAAAATTTTCAAATATACACAAATTTTGAAACAATTATGGAGTGTTTTGTTGCTTTTGCCAACAAAGTTTACTTCAAAGTATAAATGTATAAAAATGCTTAGAATATTCTGAGAAAGATAAATAGCAAGAGAAGACCTATCTCACTTGCAGTAGGCAGAATTTAGACATGGCCCTCAATATTCTACCCCGTTGTATCCATTCCTTGCATAATTCGCAGTCCTTGGGTATAAATAGGACCATAAATATGACAGTCTTCATTGCTGTGATTATATTATATATAAAAAATGATTTTGCAAATGTAGTTAAAATCCCAAATAAATAGATTATGTATTAATAAAAAATGATAATGATCCTCTGGGCCATCGGCTAGTCCTAATCTTTTTGCTGATGAAAGCTCTTGCCTGGATGTTGGTATCTGCTTTACTGATCACCATGGTGGTTGCTGAAGGCTGGGGAGGCCATAGCAATTTCTTAAAAATAAGACGATAATAAAGTTTGCTGTGTTGATTGACTCTTCCTTTCACAAAAGATTCTCTGTAGCACATAATGCTGTTTAATAGCATTTTACTTAGAGTAGAACTTCTTTAAAAATTAGAGGCAATCCTCTCAAACCCTACCACTGCTTTATCAGCTCAGTTTATATAATATTCTAAATCCTTTGTTGTCATTTCAACAATGTTCACAGCATCTTCACCAGGAGCAGATTCCATCACCAGAAACCACTTTCTTTACTCATCCCTAAGAGTCAGTTTCTCATTTGTTCAAGTTTTATTATGAGACTGTAGCAATTCAGTCATATCTTCAGGCTCCACAGCTAATTCTAGTTTTCTTACTATATTCACCTCATTTGCAGTTACTTCTTCCAATAAAATCTCAAACATGGGGTTGGAATTAACTTCTTTCAAATTCCTGATAATGCTGATATTCTGACCTCCTCTCATGGGTCACAAATGTTCCTAATGGCTTCTAGAGTAATGAATTTTTTCCAGAAGGTTTTCAATTTGTTTCATCCAGATCCATCAGAGGAATCACTATCTATGGCAGCTATAGCACTATGAAACATATTATTTAAATAACAAGACTGAAAAGTCAAAATTACTCCCTGATCTATGGGCTTTAGAATGGATGTTGTGCTAGCAGTCATGAAAACAATATCCATTTCCTTGCACATATCCATCAGAAGTCTTAGGTGACCAGATGTAATGTCAATGAGTAGCAGTATTTTGAAAGAAATCTCTTTTTGCCGAAGCAGTAAGTCTCAAGAGTGGGCTTCAAATATTCAGCAAACCATGCTGTAAACAGATACACTGTCATCCTGGCTTTTTCATTCCATTTATAAAGCACAAGCAGAGTAGATTTAGCATACTTTTTAAGGGCCCTACAATTTTCAAAATGGCAAATAAATATTGGCTTCAATTTAAAGTCACCAACTGCATTTGCTCCTAAGAAGAGAGTCAGACTTGCTTTTGAAGCTCTGGAAACAGGCATTGACTTTTTTTTTTTTTCTGAGACAGGGTCTCACTGTATCACATCACTACACTCCAGCTCAGGGTCACCCAGGCTGGAGTACAGTGACATGATCATGGCTCACTGCAGCCTCAACCTCCCCAGGCTCAGGTGATTCTCCCACCTCAGCCTCCTGAGTAGCCTCCTCCCACCACCATGCCTAGCTAATTTTTGTATTTTTTGCCATGTTGCCCAGGCTGGTCTCAAACTCTTGGGCTCAAGCTATCTGCCTGCCTCGGCCTCCCAAAATCCTAGAATGAGAGGTGTGAGCTACCATAAGTGGCTGACTTCTTTCTGGCTATGAAAAGCCTAGAGGACATCTTCTTCCAATAGACGGATGTTTCATCTACATTGAAAAATCTGTGTTCAGAGTAGCCACCTTCATCAGTATCTTGGTAGATCTTGCTGAAGCTTCCACATCAGCCCTTGCTGCTTCACCTTGCACTTTACGTTATGGAAATGGCATCCTTCCTTACATTTCATGAACCAACCTCTGTTAGCTTTAGAATTTTCTTCTGTAGCTTCCTCACCTTTCTCAGACTTCATAGGACTGAAGAAAGTTAGGCTTTGGTTTAAGGGATTGTTCTTGCTTCTTCGATCTATCCAGACCACTAAAACTTTCTCCATAGCAGCAATCAGGCTGTTTTGCTTTCTTAACATTCATGTGTTCATTGGAGCAACACTTTTAATTTCCTTTAAAACTTTTCCTCTGCATTCACAACTTGGCTGTTTGGCACAAGAGGTCTAGCTTTTGCCTATTTCGGTTTTTGACATATCTTGCTCACTAAGCTTAATCACTTCTATCTTTTCATTGAAAGTGAGAGACATGTGACCCTTCCTCTCACTTGAATAGACAGAACCCTCTGCAGGGTTATTAATTGGCCTAATTTCAATATTGCTGTGTCTCAGGGAATAGGGAAGTCCAAGGTAAGAGGGAGAGGGAGAGACAGACAGAGAGAGAGAGAGAGAGAGATGGGGAAACAGCCAGTCAGAAGAACAGTCAGAACACACACATTTATTAACTTCACCTTCTTATATGGGTACAGTTTGTGGCAACCAAAACAATAATAATAGTAACATCAAAAGATCACTAATCACAAATCACCATACAGATAAAATCATGCAAAAGTCTGAAATAGTATAAGAATTAACCAAATGTGAAACACAGACATGAGGTGAGTACATGCTGCTGGAAAAATAGCACTGATATACTTGCAATATTTGCAAAAAGGAATAAAACGAAATGCAATAAAATGAGGTACACCTGCATTTTTGTGAACTGGACCCTATTCTATTTCTTCAAGAGTAACAGTAATAGATCTGTAATAATCAATTACTTTTGCTCAGCAAGTTGGTTTTTATGAATACAATCTATGGCCACACAAGAAAACAAAATTAATAGTGCTAATAGAGATCAAACAAGAAATTTTCTTCTAATTACCATCAGGTTCTAATTAACTGACTTAATTCAATACCATCATAACTACTACAATTATTTTCACTACTGATGATATAATAATAGTTAGATATTCTCTGCTAATAGAGATCAAACAAGAAATTTTCTTCTAATTACCATCAGGTTCTAATTAACTGACTTAATTCAATATCATCATAACTACTACAATTATTTTCACTACTGATGATATAATAATAGTTAGATATTCTCATATCTTGTGACTCAAGACATTAAACCTTCACAGTTAAAAATCATTTTTAAAGTTTGCTGATAGTACAGAACTTATGCCAGTTATGTCAACAAAAGACAGAAATAAGTATGTGCATCTGTATCTTTGTATTGCTTTGTGGTAGAGCATTGTAGCTACCACAAAGCAATATAAAGATAAGCTCTACATGAAATTAAGATTAAAATTTCATTCTACAAGATCAGTGGAACATAATAGAGAACCAGAAATAAAGCCACATGTTTACAGCCAATTAATAATCAACAATGATACCAAGTACGAACACTGGGGAAAGAATTCCTTCTTTAATAGGTGGTGCTGGGAAAATTGGACATTCATATGCAGAATAATGAAACTGGACTCCTATCTCTCACCGTATACAAAAATCAACTCAAGGTGAATTAAAGACTTAAATGTATGACGAGATGATATAAAACTACTAGAAAAAAAACAAAAGGGAAACACTGGAGGACCTTGGTTTAGGCAAAGATTTTATGGCTAAGACCTCAAAAGCACAGACAACTAAAACAAAAATACACAAATGGAACTATGTTAAACTAAAAAGCTTCTGCACAGCAAAGGAAACAATCAACAGAGTGAGGGGACAAGATGTTGACTGGGAGAAAATATGTGCAAACTATTCATCTTACAAGGACCTAACATCTAGAATATACAAGGAACTCAAATAATTCAACAATAAAAAAAGGTAATCTCATTAAAAAGTTAGGCAAAGAATATGAACAGAAATTTTTTCAAAACAAGACATACAAATGCCAACAGGTATATGAAAAATGCTCAACATCACTAATCATCAGGGAAATGCAAATATAAACCACAATGAGATATCATCTTACTCCAGTTAGCAGGACTATTATTAAAAAGACAAAAAATTACACATGCTGGTAAGGATACAGAGAAAAGAGGATTCTATTGGTGGGAATGTAAATTGGTATAACCATTACAGAAACCAGTATGGAGATTCCTCAAAAAATTAAAAATAGAACTATATGACCCAGCAATCCCACTACTGGGTATCTAACCAAAGGAAAAGAAATCAGTATATCAAGGACAACTTGCACTTACATGTTCATCACAACACCATTCATAATAGCAAAAATGTAGAATCAATCTAAGTATCCATCTATGGACAAATGATTAAAAAAAATATGGCGTGTGAGTGCGTGTGCACACACACACACACACACACAATGTATTACTATTTAGCCATACAAAGGAATTAAGCCACGTCATTTGCAGCAACATGGAGGGAATTGGAGTTCATCAGGTTAAGTAAAATAAGCCAGACACAGAAAGACAACTTTTGCATGTTCTCACTCACATAAAAACTTGATCTCATGGAGATAGAGACTAGAATATAGCAGAGGCTGGGAAGGGTGTGAGGGCGGAAAGGAAAAATAAAGAGAGGTTAACGAATGAGTATAAGCTTACAGTTAGATAGAAGAAATAAGTTCTAATGTTCAATAAGAGACTAGGATGACTACAGTTAGCAACAATATGTTATATATTTCTAAGTAGCCAGAAGAGAGGACTTGAAAGGTTACCAACACACAGAAATAATAAATACTCAAGGTGACGGATACCCCAAATATCCTGACTTGATAATTACACATTCTATGCATGTAAAAATACTCACATGTACCCCATAAATATGCAAAATATTATGTATTAGTAAAAGAAAAAAATTTCATTCTGCAGAATTTTGGTAGCAAACAGCTTCGTTTAAATCATACATAAGGAAAACTTAAGAATACACACCTTAAATAAAGATATTTTATCGTAAAAATGTCACAACATGTCATAGAATGAAAGTAATAGATATTCCCATAAAACTGAGAAGGCATTCTGAAATATCATATTAGAGAAGTCATTCTTCTCAGCTTTACATATGATTATTTTACACAGAAATTTAAAGATATATATAAATTATGTATTTACATAATACACATATTTACATAAATATAAACTAGCAGTGCTTTTAATAAAACCATAACTCTTATATGAAACTACTTAAATATTTCATCATGTAATATTTTCATGGCCGGTATCAAAGTTTGCCTGAAACCATATATATGACAAATTTATATCTACCTTACTCTGTAATTTTTAATTATTTTTCACTATTCAAGTATTTGAGTAATAGAGAAACTTACTCATAAACATTCATTAAAATGTGATATGAACTTCTAAGAATCCAAACCAAAATTTACAAAAAATCATGCTGATATAAATTATAAACGTTTAAAATCAATTTTTAAGTTTCTTACTTATAACTAATCTGTCAATTGATTTCTTGGGAATTTTAAGAGTAGGTTCAGAAGTTAAGTTATCTTTATCTGCTGGAGTACATGAAAGAAATAAAATAATAACAATAAAGTTATCTATTCAACACTTTGCCAACAAGTCTTTTTTTTTTAATTTCCATAATCATTCACAAATGAACAGCTCACATTAAATAAATCACTTGTATACTTAGTGAAAATAGTAGTTATGGCCAGGCGCAGTGGCTCATGCCTGTAATCCCAGCACTTTGGGAGGCTGAGGCGTGTGGATCACTTGAGGTCAGGAGTTCGAGACCAGCCTGGCCAACATGGTGAAACCCCATCTCTACTAAAAATACAAAAAATTAGCCAGGCGTGGTGGTGCGCGCCTGTTTTTCCAGCTACTCAGAAGGCTGAGGCAGGAGAATTGCTTGAACCCAGGGGGCGGAGGTTGCAGTGAGCCGAGATCACACCACTGCACTCTAGTTTGGGCAACAGAGACTCCATTTCAAAAAGAAAAAAGAAGACAGTAGTTATATTTGATTAATAACTTGAAATGGATGAATCTAGTTGTGTCACAAATGCTCATGATTTGTATCAATTAAGGGAATAACTCTTCTTTGAGTGGAAGGTAGTAAAATATTAACTAGAAAGCCAGATGATTATTAAAAAGAGAGTCTCACACTGACAATCAATTAGACTTTCCTAAACTAACCACTATGGCCATAATCTAGGGAATTTCAATTAGCAGTTAAGTTTTCCCACTGCTTGCTCCCATTGGCACATAATAAAACATGTTAATGTATTGTTTTGAGCACACCAGAAGAGTACTGCCAGTACAATTTGAGTTATAATTATTTACTAATGATACCCTGTGAATGAGAAATTCACATATATTCTTCATCTATTTCTCTAGTTTAACTAACTTCGTCGTGAAAAGATCTCAGTAACAATCACCTCAAAATCTCAAGGCAGTATTCTTTTGGTTTTATCCCTTATCAAAGTTTTATAAAAGAACAAAAATATAGTTCTTGGGAGACCAATGCCTCCCAAGACCTTATGTCATCCACTCCCCAAAATACATAATTGAAATTATCTTGAAAGTGCCTGTGTCCACATTTTAGAAACAAATAAGGTGTAGCTACAAAAAAACTGTATTACCCTTAACTTCATCATGTCACATAGTTTCAACGCAGATATTGGAAAACAGAAACGAGATGATTTGTTTTGTTTTGTTTTGTTTTGTTGAGACAGAGTCTCACTACGTTGACCAGGCTGGTCTTGAACTCCTGGCATCAAGCAATCCATCCAACTCAGCCTCCCAAAGTGCTAGGATTATAGGCATGAGCTACCACACATGGCTGAGATAATTGATGTATTCTCTATTTGCCTCTAGAGAAATTAAACTAGTTCCCTTTGTAGGAAAATAGAATATAAAGTGGAAATTTTGTTACAATAAGGAAAGGAAAGGAGAGAGCACTAGAAGCTAGAAGTTTTGGGTTGGGGGAAAGACCACTGTAAAGGGATAACTGGAGCTTATTAGATGTAATCTTCCAGCAATGACACAGACAACTGTTAGGATGAATGTGAAAATATTACAGCTTTACAAAACTGATACCTTATCCTCATACCTTATGAACAGCACCTCAGATCATTCTTTGAAAAGTCACTTCACAAAACAACTTCTTCAGTTCCTTTCTAAATGTTTCTTAAAATGTAGTTAGGTAAAAATATATTTTTAGGTCTGCAGTAATAAGGAAAACAATAAGAAAGCAGATAGCTTCAGATAATAATTCCAGAAAAGAAAGTTAACTTCTGATATAAGAAATCAATTTAGGATTTACTTTGGCACATATCTAAGTATAAGGCCACAATATATCAACAAAGAGAAAGCTTGAGCTAATCCTGGCTCTAATAACTAAAGTCCTCTGTATAGAATTTAATCCCTTTGTCAAGGTAGAAGACTGAAGAGAAGGAAAGTATGAGTTACACATTCTATTTTGGTAGATAAATAGTTCCTGGACCAAAAAAACAAATTATTTAGCAATTCTGATATCACTACTAATTATCTAAATTCCTTCACTATTTAGCCACAGATGGCTAAAAGAAACTGTTACGGCCAAGATCTACTGCTTGAAGTGTATACACGTTTATTTGTAATCATAACAATTTGCCTTTTTAACTGTCGTAGATATAAAATGTATGTACAGTCTTTATGGACAAAGACAAAAGTCTACTTCTAGGATCCTGGAACTAATTATATTCTAAATATTCAACGCTTGATGAAAGCCCTACCACCGCCACCACCACCAACAGACACACACACAAACACACAAAAAGTGCTCCTCCCTCCCTTCAAATCAGATGTTAAGTATGAAAAACTTGGGAAAAGTATGAACACTAAAGTTATACCTTATCTAAAGGACACATCCTACATTTAAAACTCCAACCCATAGAGGTAAAGGCAGAAAGAAACACAAAAAGGGCTCCAAAGTGTTGCCCAAGTTTATTTAATTTAATAACTTACTGGGAAAAAATAGACAATCAGGCTAAACCTACTTTACAGGGAATTCTAACCCTTATTTAAATCTTCACGTTCTAAGAAGTACCACCACCATAGAAGATTTAAAAAGAAAGATGAGGAGGATATTCCATGAAACAGATCCAATAAAATCAGCAATAATTAAGTACTAAATGCAAGAGGAAATAATTAAAAAAAAAAAAAAAAAAAAAAACAGCCAAGCCTCCACTGCTAGGGAGGAGCAAAGATTGGGTGCCAATGGAGGAGGGGTAGAAAACCTACTGCCGGCATTCCTAGTCCTACATTGAAACAGGAAAAACAAACCAACCACTGAGGAAAGGCAGGAAACCAATTCATACCTAGGGTCCTACACTGATGCAAAGCATAAGTCTAGGGGAGAGGCAGGAAACAGCCCTGTGCCCAAGATTCCCCACCCGCAACAAAACAAGACAAACTTCAGTTGCGAGCCTGCGGAGGGACAGAAAAGCCACCTGTACCCTGAAGTAATAGATACAAATTGTTGGCCTCTGGGAACGAAATAGGAATACTAAGAAAGCACCATCCTGATCCTCAGGCACACAGGTCCTCCTATGACTAAGGTTGGAAAAGGAGAAGCAAGAAAACCCTTCTTCCCACCATAAGACTTATTCTAAGTAAAAAGCAAGGGCAATCTACTATATGGGACCAACACCAAGAGAGAAGCCCTCTGTGGCTCAGGCTTACAGATCCTGTTGAAAACTAGAGGGTAGAACAAGAAAACCTAGAAAACTCCTTCCAGCACTCCAGGCCTCACACTAAAAGCAAGGTGGCAATAAATTATGACTAAATGAATTTGAAGCCTGTGGTACATTGATAGGAACTGGAGCAACAAAAAACCAAAACCAAGATCAAAATACAGAATATTCAACTCTTGACACTAACGGCCTAGCAGAAAAAGGCATGTAAATATTTCTGTGCATAAATATTATTTATCTCAGTCTCTACTATTCTGTCATACAGAATGTCCAATATTCAAATAATAACTAAAACAAACAGGAAAACAACAAATGTACCATGAGGACACAAAACAGTCAACAGAATCAAACCCAAAGATAAAAGAAGGAATTAAGAAAATACTATGATTAATAAGTTAAAGGATCTAACGGAAAAGGTGGATAATATGCATGAATAGGTAGGGAATTAAAGAAGTGAAAATCATTTTTAAAAAGTGAATGAAAATACTAGATATAAAAATTGCAATATTAAGAAGAATTCCTTTGATGGCCTTATCAGTAGAATGGGCAAAATAGAAGAGTAAGTGAATTTGAAGATAGGACAAGAGAAATTATTCTAACTTTTAAAACAAACTTTTTAAAAAAAATTAAAAAGCACAAAATAGAGCACACAAGAGGTGTAAGTAAAAAGATAATCAAAAGGTATAACATTGTAAGATTTAAGAGACTAATACCTTTTTTAAAAAAGTTAGTCTAAAACAGTATTATTACTAAGTTTTATAACTCACATTTTGTTTTCTACATAATTTAAGAAACTAACACATTAAAAAAAATAATTTAATAATCTTGGACACACAATATATAAAGAGGTAATTCTGTGGCGTTGACAAGTAAAAGGGGTGAGGACAGAACTGTTTAAAAGCAGAGTTTTTGTATGTTACTGAAGTTAAGCTTATATAAATTCAGAGTGCTACAACTTAGGATAATAAATGTAATCATCATAATGACAAAAGAATAGCTCAATAATATACACAATAGAGGATAAGCAAAGAATTTCAATGTGGCACTAAAAAATAAACAAAGAAAACAGTTATGTAGGAAATAAGGGAGAAAAAGCTATAAGGCACATGTAAAACAAATAAAAAATGATGGAAGACCATCCTTATCAGTAATAACTTTAAATGTAGCTTAATTAAACCCTCCAATCAAAAGATAGAGATTGGTAGAATACATAAAAAATAAATAAAACCATGATCCGACTATATGTTATCTACAAGAAACTAACTTTGGATTCAAAATCACAAATAGGTTAAAAGTAAAAGAATGAAAAAGACTATTCCATGCAAATAGTAACAAAAACAGAACAGAGGCAAAATAGGCTTTCAACTTAAAGTGTTCATAAGACAAAAGAATATATTAGTTAAAATATTTACTTACCTATAACAGACCATCAAAGCATATGAACCAAAGGGAGAGTTTTATAATAATAGTTAGAGGCTTCAATACTCCCCTCTCAATAATGGATAGAAAAACTAGACAAAAGATAAATAAAACAGAGGACTTGAACAATAGAATAAACCAACTAGAGTGAAAAAACATATATGGAACACTATACTCAACTACAAGAAAATACACTACACATTCCTCTAAAGTGCACATGGAACATTTTCCAGGACAGGCCATATTTTAGGCCATAATTTAAGTGTTAATAAATTTTAAAAAAATTGATATCATACAAAGTATCTTCCCCAATCATAACAGGATGAGGTTAGGAATCAATAATGGAAGAAAAACTAGAAAATTCACAAATTTGTAGAAATTATACAATACACTATTAAATAACCAATATTTAAAAAAAATCACAAGTAAAATTAGAAAATAGTTGGAAATGAATAAAAACAAGAACAAGGCATACCAAAACTTATGGGACACAGAAAAGGAGTACTAACAGGAAAATTTATAGCTATGAGTGCTAACATTAAAAAACAAGAAAAATCTGACCAAGCACAGTGTCTCACACCTGTAATCCCAGCACTTTGGGAGGCCAAGGTGGGCAGATCACTTGAGGTCAGGAGTTCGAGACCAGCCTGGCCAACATGGTGAAACCCCATCTCTACTAAAACTACAAAAAATTAGCCAGGAATGGTGGTGCACGCTTGTAATTCCAGCTACTCAGGAGGCCGAGGCAGGAGAATCCCTTGAATATGGGAGACGGAGGTTGCAGTTAGCTGAATCATGCCACTGCACTCTGGCTTGGACAACAGAGCGAGACTTTGTCTCAAAAAAAAACTAAACAAAACAAGAAAAGGCTTAAATAAACAATCTAACAGTACACTTAAGGAACTAGAAAGAGAAGAACAAACTAAACCTAAAACTAGCAGAAAAAAGAAAATAATAAAGATTAAAGCAGAAATAAACAAAACAGAGAATAGAAAAAGAGAAAAATAAATAAATTGAGGTGATTCTGTCAAAAAGATCAACAAAATTACCAGATCTTTAGCTAAACAGACTAACAAAAAATGAGAGAAGACTTAAATTAGTAAAATCAGAAATGCTAAATAGATTAACAAAAAAGGAGAGAAGACTTAAATTAGTAAAATCAGAAATGAAAGTGGAGCCATTATTACCAATTCTAAAGAAATTAAAAGGATTATAGGATTATATGAGAGAACTATGAGTAAATTGGGTAACCTAGATGAAACATGTAAAGAAGAACTATCACCAATCCTTCTCAAATGTTTCCAAAAAAGTGAAGAGGAAGAAACACTCCCTAACTCATTCTATACTCTGTGTGATGGTTAATACTGAATGTCAACTTGATTGGATTGAAGGGTGCAAAGTATTGTTCCTGGGTGTGTCTATGAGGGTGTTGCCAAAGGAGAGTAACATGAGTCAATGAGCTGGGAGAGGCAGACCCATCCTCAATCTGGGTGGGCACCATCTAATCAGCTGCCAGTGTGGCTAGAATAAAGCAAGCAAAAGAAGGTGGAAAGAGCAGACTTGCTGAGTCTTCCACACTTCATCCTTCTCCCATGCTGGATGCTTCCTGTCCTCAAACATTGGACTCCAAGTTCTTTGGCTTGTGGACTCTTGGACTTATACCAGTCGTTGTCCAGGGGCGCTTAAGCCCTCGGCCACAGACTGAAGGCTGCTCTGTTGGCTTCCCTACTTTTGAGATTTTAGGACTTGGACTGGCTTCCTTCCTTGCTCCTTAGCTTGCAGATGGTGTATTATGGGGCTTCACCTTGTGATCATGTGAGTCAATACTCCTTAATAAACTCCCCTTCATATATACATCTATCCTATTAGTTCTATCCCTCTAGCGAACCCTGACTATACATTCTGATATAAAAGCCAGACAGAGACTACAAGAAAACTAAAAGCCAGTATCTCAGATGAAGAGATACAATCAACAACATACCAAGAAGATTTTACATCATGAGTACGTGAAATTTATCCCTGGGATGCAAGGTTGGTTTAACAAATGCAAATCAATGTTATACAACTCATTAATAGAATGAAAAATAAAAACGACATGATCATCTCAATATATATGCAGGGAAAGCATTTGACAAAGTTCAAAATCTTTTCATAACAACTGTCAACAAAATAAATTTAGAATAAAATGTCCTGAACAAAATTGAGGTCATTTATGAAAGGCCTATGCCTAACGTTATAATCAACAGAGGAAAGGTTTTCAGTTTTTGCCTGACCCCAAGACAAGGATGTCCACTTTCATCAATTACATTCAACATAGAATTGGAAGTATTATAAAGAGCAATTAGACAAGAAAAATAAAATACATCCAAATAGGAAATCAAGAAGTAAAATTATGCCTCTCTGCATGACATGATCCTATATGTACAAAATCATAAAGATTAGACCAAAAAGTTAGAACTAGAAAATGAATTCAATAAAGTAGCAAGATAGAAAACAGACATGCAAAAATCAGCTATATTTCTTTATACTAATAGTGATCTATCTGAAAAAAATCAAAACATTACATTAGCCTTTTTCAAAGGTTAATCAAAAGATTAATCAAAAAGATTAAGATACTTAAGAACAAATTTAACAAAGGAGGTCAAAGCTGTACACACAGAAAACTATGAAACACTGAAGACAAGATAAATAAATGGCAACAAATCCCATGCCCATAAGAATAGAGGAATATTGTTAAAATGTCCATACTACCAAAAGCAGTATACAGATTCAACAAAATCCCTATCAAAATTCTCATGACATTTTGAATAGAAATAGAAAAAAATTATAAAGTTCACATGAAACCACAAAATACCCACAAAAAACAAAACAGCCTTGAAAAGTAAGAACAAAGTTGGAGACACCAAATTTGCTGATATCAGATAATATTACAAAGCTATAGCATGGTATTGACACAAAAACAAACATATACACATTGGAACAGAATAGGGAGCCCATAAATAAACCCAAACATCTGCAGTCAACTAATTTTTGATAAGGGCATGAAAACATACAATGGAAAAAGGCTAATGTTTTTAGTCAATGGCACTGAGAGAACTATACACATACAAGTGAATGAAACTGGCCCTTATCATACACCATATCAAAAAACATCAACTCAAAATGGACTAAAGACTTAAAAATAAAACCTGAAACCATAAAATTCTTAAGAGAAAACATAGTGAGAAAGATCCTTGATGTTAACTTTGGCAATGGTTTTCTGGATAAGACACCAAATATGCAACAAAACCGAAAATAAACAAATAGAGCTACATCAAACTAAAAAGCTCTGGACAACAAAGGAAATAAACAATAAAATGAAAAACCAACCTACACATTGCGAAAATATATTTGCAAACCATACATCCAATAAAGGGTTAATACCCAAATTATATAAAGAACTTGAATAGCTCAAAGGCAAACAAAACCAAGTAACTCAATTTAAAAATGGACAAAGGACTTGAATAGTCATTTCCCCAAAGATAACATATGAATGGCCAAAAGGTGTATGAAAAGCTGCTCAACATCACTAATCATCGAGAGAATACAAATCAAAACCAGAGTCTCTTAATAGCAGAACTGATTAAGCAGAAGAGTGAACTTGAATATAAGCTATTTGAAAATACAGTCAAAGAAAACAAAACAAAACAAAGAATAACAAACAATGAAGCATGCCTAAAAGATCTAGAAAACAGCCTCAAAATCGCAAATCTAAGAGTTATGGGGCTTAAATAGGAGACAGAGAGAGAGAGATGAGGGTAGAAAGTTTATTCAAAAGGAGAATAACAGGACAGTTCCCAAATCTAGAGAAATATATCAATATTCAAGTATTCAAGTACAAGAAGGTTACAGAACACCAAGCAGATTAAACTCAAAAAAGAATACCTCAAAGCATTTAACACTCAAACTCCCAAAGGTCAAGGATAAAGAATTCTAAAAGCAGAAAGATAAAATATACAAATAACATAGAATGGAGGTCCAATATGTCTGGCAGTGAACTCTTCAGTGGAAACCTTATAGGCCAGAAGAGACTGGCATGAAGGAAAAAGTTTTTGCCCTAGAATAGTATATCTGGTGAAAATGTTCTGCAAACATGAAGGAGAAATAAATAAAGACTTTCCCAGACAAACAAAAGCTGAGGGTTTTTATCAACACCAGACCTGTCTTACAAGAAATGCTAAAGGGGGTTCTTCAATTAGAAAGAAAAGAACATTAATGAGCAATATGAAATCACCTGAAGGTACAAAACCCACTGGTAATGGTAAGTACAAAGAAAAACACAGAATATTCCAACACTGTAATCATGATAGATAAACTACTCTTAAGTAGGAAAACTAAAAGATAAATCAATTAAACATAATAACTACAACTTTTCAAGACAGTACAATAAGATAAAAATAGAAACAACAAAAAGTTAAAAAGCAAGGGGACAAAGTTAAAGTGTAGAGTTTTTACTAGTTTTGATTTTGCTTATTTGTTTGTTTATGCTATCAACCTTAAGTTGTCATCAGCTTAAAATAATGGGTTATAAGATAGTGTTTGCAAGCCTCAACAAAATACTAGCAAGCTGAATTCAACAACATATTAAAAAGATCATTCACTCATCATGACCACATGTGATTTATCCCAGGAATACAAGGATGATTCAACATATGCAAATCAATCAATATGATACATCATATCAACAGAACGAGGACCAAACCATATGATCACTTCAACTGATGCTGAATAAGCATTTAATAAAATTCAACATTCTTTCATGGTAAAAACCCTCAAAAACCTGGGTATAAAAGGAATTTACCTCAACATAATGAAAGCCATATATAAGAGACCTGCAGCTAGTATACTGAATGGGGGAAAACTGAAAGTCTTTCTTTTAAGATCTGGAACACAGCAAGAATGCCCACTATCACCACTGTTATTCAACACAGAACTGGAAGTCCCAGCTAGAGCAATCAGACAGGAGAAAGAAACAAAGGACGTCCAAAGCAGAAAGGAGTAAGTCAAATTATTTTTGTTTACAGATGATATGATCTTATATTTGGAAAAACCTAAAGACTCCACAAAAAAACTATTAGAACTGATAAACAAATTGAGTAAGGTTGCAGAATACAAAATCAGCACACAAAAATCAGCAGCATTTCTATATGCCAGGAGTGAACAATCAAAAAAAGAAATCAAGAAAGTAATCCCATTTACAATAGATAGAATAAAATACCTAGGAATTAACCAAAGAAGTGAAAGATCTCTACTATGAAAACTATAAAATATTGATGCAAAAAATTGAAGATGACACACACACACAAAAGATATTCCATGTTCATGGATTGGAAGAATCAATAATGTTAAAATGGCCATAGTACCCAAAGCAATCTACAGATTAAATACAATCTCTATCAAAATACCAATGACATTCTTCACAGAAATTTAAAAAAAAATCCTAAAATTTATATGGAATCACAAAAGACCCAGAATAGCCAAAGCTATCTTTACAGAAACTTTAAAGATATAAAACTTCAGAAATTATATTACCTGACTTCAAATACTACAGAGCTATAGTAACTAAAATAGCATGGTACTGGCATAAAAATGGACACAGAGACCAATGGAACAAAACAGAGAATCTCAAAACAAATCCATGCATCTACAGTGAACTCATTTTTGACAAAAGTGCCAAGAACATACATTTGGGAAAAGAAAGTCTCTTCAAAATATGGTACTGGGAAAACTGGATATCCATATGCATAAGAATGAAACTAGACCCCTAACTCTCACCACATACAAAAATCAAATCAGGATTAAACACTTAAATCTAAGACCTCAAACTATTTAACCTACTAAAATTAAACATTGGGGAAACTCTCCAGGATATTGGAGTGGGCAAAGATTTTTTGAGGAACACCCCCACAGGCACAGGCAACCAAAGCAAAAATAGGTAAGTAGGATCACATCAAGTTAAAAAGCTTCTGCACAGCGAGGAAATCAATGAACAAAGAGACAACCTATAGAATGGGAGAAAATATTTTCAAACTACCCATCTGACAAGGCATTATTAACCAGAATATGTAAAGAACTCAAACAACTCAACAGGAAAAAATGTAATAATCCAACTTAAAAATGGGCAAAAGATTTGAATAGACATTTCTCAAAGGAAGATATACAAATGGCAAACAGTCATATGTAAAAATGCTCAACATCACCAGTAATCATCAGAGAAATGCAAATCAAAACTACAATGAGATAGAATCTCATCCTAGTTTAAATGGCTTTTATCCAAAGACAAGCAGTAACAAGTACTGGAGAGGATGTGGAAAACAGAAAATCTTGTACACTGTTGGTGGAAATGTAAATTAGAACAATCAGTATGGAGAACAGTTTTGTGGTTTGTCAAAAAACAAAAATAGAGCTACTATATGATCCAACAATCCCACTGCTGGGTATATACCCAAAAGAAAGGGAATCAGTATTTCAAAATGACATCTGCACTCCCATGTTTGTTGCAGCACTGTTCACTATAGCCAAGATTTAGAAGCAATCTACGTGTCCATCAACAGATGACTGAATAAAGAAAATGTGGTACATATACACAGTGGAGTATTATTCAGCCATAAAAAAGGTATGAGATCCTGTCATTTGCAACAACATACATGGAACTGGAGGTCATTATGTTAAGTGAAATAAGCCAGGCACAGAAATACAAACTTAGCATGTTCCCACTTATTTGTGGAAGCTAAAAATTAAAACATTTGAACTGACAGAGAGTAGAAGGAAGGTCACCAGAGGTTATGAAGGGTAGTGAGGAGGTGGGAAAGGATGTGGGGATGGTTAATGGGTAGAAAAAAAATAGTCAGAAAGAATGAATAGGAACTAGTTTTTGGTTTTGTTTTGTTTGTTTTTGTTTTTGTCTTTGAGACAGTCTCGCTCTGTCGCCCAGGCTAGAGTGCAGTGGCACAATCTTGGCTCAATGCAACCTCTGCCTCCCAGGTTCAAGTGATTCTCCTGCCTCAGCCTCCCAAGCAGCTGGGATTAAAGGTGCATACCACCATACCCAGCTACTATTTTGTATTTTTAGTAGAGTCGGGGTTTCATCATGTTGGCCAGGCTTGCCTCAAACTCCTGACCTCAAGTGATCTGCCCACCTCAGCCTCCCAAAGAGCTGGGATTACAGGCATGAGCCACTGCGCCTGGCCAAGAACTAGTATTTGATAGAACAACAGGGTGACTACAGTCAATCATAATTTAATTGTACATTTGAAAATAACTAAAAGAATATAATTGGATTCTTTGTAACACAAAGAATACATGTTGAGGTAATGGATATACCATCTACCTTAATGTGATTATTACACATTACATGCCTGTATCAAAATATCTCCCGTAGCCCACTGTATATACACCTACTATGAACCCACAAAAATTAATACTTAAAAAACATCTTCTCTATCTTAAATATATATAATTTTTCTTTTCTAATTATATCTTAATAAAGCTAGAAAACACTATGGGCCAATACCCTTTATGAACACTAAAGCAAGAATCCCTGACAAAACACCAACAAATTGAATTCAGTATATTAAAAGATGGGCCGGGCGCAGTGGTTCACACTTGTAATCCCAGCACTTTTGTGGGGCCAAGGTGGGCAGATCACTTGAGGCCAGGAGTTCAAGACCAGCCTGGCCAACATGGTGAAACCCTATCTCTACAAAAAATACAATAATTAGCCAGACATGGTGGTGCATGCCTGCAGCCTCAGCTACTCAGGAGGCTGAGGCATGAGAATCACTTGAACCCAGGGGGCAGAGGTTGCAGTGAGCCAAGACTGCACCACTGCACTCTGGCCTGGGTGACAAAGCGAGACTCTGTCTCAAGAAAAAAAATAATAATAATTCCACATTCTAGGAACAGAAGAAAGCTACCTGAACATAATAAAACCTGTGTATGAAAAATTTTGACAAAATTATTGGAAAATGCAAAATCTAGTAACGGAGGAGTACTATTCTAAACATGTTAACTTCACGGACATTAAAAGTAAAGATTTTGAGGTAAATTTATTTTAAAGATACACAATTCTGGCTCTTTGTAAGAGATAAGAAATAAATGTCTACATCATGTATAACTTTTTACATTATAAAACACAATATTGTCTATCTCCTCAAACTTCAATTTTAGCATTTAAGACAATTGTTTAATAAATCTGTTATCTCAAAGGGGGTTTTAGGTTGTTTTACATCCTGTTAGCTTCATGCTTGTAGGCTGTAGGACTCTAAGAGAATAAAGAACTAAATAAAATTTAGCCTTAAGATATTAAATATCATTTAAATGTAACTTTACCTTGGAGCCTTGATGTTCACATGTAAAATATTATACAACATGTTCCAGATTTTGGTTTTGTTTTTGAAGATGAATGTAGGTTTTATTATTTGTTTCATCTTTCTTGTTTTTGTTCTTGGGGTCTCTGACTTTTTCTATTGCTTTTTAATTGCTTGGCCTCGATTTACCCACTTTTTTTTCATAGTATATCCTTTCCACTATTTTCTTTTGTTAAGCAACAACAGTTTCTGGATCAGCCTTTCATTCAATAGTTCACATTTTAAAATGAGACCAAGAAATGATTTGCTCCATCTAGCAACATCTGTGCCTGCACTCTTCAAGTATACAAATACCCACTTGCTCCCATGAGAGAGACTATAACCATCTCTCCATCCCTCACAAAAGCCAGGATCCCAGGTTCATTTCCAGAATGGATATATATAATATGACTGTTGAACCACAGGGCCAGCCTTACATTATACCTTTCAACAAAATATATTTCATGGCTCATGGCTCATAAATGTAGTTTCACTGTAGACAGTGCACAATGAGTAAATCTACCCTTTTTCATGGCAAGGAGCCCAACTCATATTTTTATTGGCTTACTACTAACTAAATTAAGCCCCAATTTCTTTAAAAAAGAAAAAAGAAAAAAACACTTATGACTGAAAATAAACAGCCATTTCAATATGGCTGCCAAGGACAGACTTAAAAAAGAACTAATGTATTCCAGGCTCAATCTCAAGAGACCTAACAAGTCCATAGAAAAATTAATGTACTAAAAAAAACAACTTAGTATTAAGTACTGTTCATTTTTCACAAAACAGTAAAGTTCTATAAACTGAAAATCTAAGAATGTTAACATCTCAGTTAAGAACAGCAATAAGTCCCACATATCAGCTCCTCAATATAAAGTTCTTTAGGACACATACCCAAGTCTTCCTAGCATCTCAAGCTCAGGAACATGTGGTCCATATGTCTCTATCTGCAGTGGCTGGTATTCATACAGAGCTTCTTCAAGCTTGTGAATAGGTGCCAGTGAAATATGTTGACCCTGTTACAAAAAGGAAGGAAGTTAATACCTCTTATTATTATTTTCATATTGCTACTTATTTATAATCATTTTAAAGATGAATTAAATTCCTCACATTAGAAGTATTAGCCATTAGTTGTGCTGTTCCATGGGTACAATGCATTGCATAACCGAAACCCACATAATAGAATCAATAGTCATTTATACATGATTTAAAAGAGGAAAACCAAATCCATCATTAAATTCAGATGTAGTGTTAAACAGTACAGTTGTTCAATGTCAATGGTAGAAGTCATCAAATACAAGAGACTTCAAAACGTTTATGAAAAATACATATTATTTAAAAACTATGCATGGATTTTAAAAACATTTGCACCAAAACAAACTTGTACTAACTTGTTATAACATGTCTGAACAGCACCTAGTTTGAAGCACAAAGAAGCATAAGACCATTCGAAAAAAGCTCCTATCAGAGCAATGCGAATTCTACTAAATTCAAACAAGAACAAATATCTATGGTGAAGACTGGATAGAAGAATGGCAAAATCATTACAAAAAGTTTATGGGGACAATGCCCCAAAGAAATCAGCAGTTTACAAATGGATAATTCATTTTGAGAAGGAACAAGAAAATGTTGAAGATGAAGCCCTCAGTGGCAGACCATCTGCATCAATTTGTGAGGAAAAAAAAAAACTTGTTCATGCCCTAATTGAAAAGGACTGATGATTAACAGCAGAAACAATAGGCAACACCATAGACATCTCAACTGGTTCAGCTTACACAATCCTGACTGAAAAATTAAAGTTGAGCAAAGTTTCCACTCAATGGGTGCCAAAACTGTTGCGCCCAGATCAGCTGCAGACAAGAGCAGGGCATTCAGTGGAAATTTTAAACAAGTGTGATCAAGATCCTGAAGCCTTTCTTCAAAGAACAGGAGATGAAACATGCCTTTACCAGTACTGAAGACAAAAACAATCAAAGCAATGGCTACTAAGAAGTGGAAGTAGTCCAGTCAAAGCAAAAGTGGACTGGTTACAAGTAAAGGTCATAACAGCAATTCAAAAAACTCACAATTCAAAATACTCATGGCATTTTGCTTATTGAGTTTCTGGAGGGCCAAAATACAATACCATCTGGTTATTATTATGAGAAAGTTAGCTAAAGCTTTAGCAGAAAAATACCTAGGAAAGCTTCACCAGAGTCCTTTCCCCACCACAACAATGCTCCTGCTCATTTCCTCTCATCAAACAAAGGCAATTTTGCAAGAGTTTCCATGGGAAATCATTAGGTGTCCACCTTACAGTCGCGACTTGGCTCCTTCTTACTTCTTCTTGTTTCCTAACCTCAAAAAATTTGTAAAAGGAACCCATTTTTCTTCAGTAATAATAATAAAAAAAAAAATATTTCGCTGACATAGTTAAATTCCTAGGACCCTCAGTTATTTCGGGATGAACTAAATGCCTGGTATCATTGCTTACAAAAGTATCTTGTTCCTGATGGAGCTTATGTTGAGAAATAAAGTTTATATTTTTTATATTTATCTTTTAATTCCATTTTCCACAAACTTTTTAAAGTTCCCTTGTATACAAGCATAGTTTATCCTCACATTTTTCTATTTTTACTAAACAACTTTGACATTTTTGGTAATCAGTGTTTTTTGTTTTTGAAAGCTCAAATTAGGGAAGAAAGCTAACAAAATTATTCTCTGCAAAGCTGTGCCACATAAATGTCTATTCTCTGAAGTCTTTATACGATGTCAAACTAACTTACCAAATGTGTATTTATTTCCACATCACACACACATATACAAATAAAATAAGAAAATTTTATGCTGAAAACTAAATTGGATGAAAACATCCACTCTATTTTTCTGAGAAGAAAGAACTACTGGATAACTAAAATACAAAGACCCTACAGATCATATCTGAGCAAAATAAAGTGCCACTCAGCTATATACCATTACATTGAGATTTACATATCTATCATCCACGTGGGCACAGAATTCTAATTTATAAAAATACCTACATTTTATATAGTCTATGTTTTCTGATTTTAACCCTAGTTCTCTTATTTTTCTTGGTATAGTTCTATCAATTTCTCTATTTCATAACTTTTTATAAACCATTCTTGCAGTTATTAATTCCTCCAATTTCTAGTTTATAAATTTTTTTGTTGTTACATCCCTTAGTTTCCTTTTTCCCCTAAATTACTAAGTTGGATGCACAGTACACATTATCTATTTTATTTTTTTAAAAAAGGTAAAAGTCATGACTTAAAAGTGATAAAATACAATTGTAGCAGTGAGAAACAACCATCCAAGATGCTTGCATCTGGATTACAGTTTCTCTCTTCAAAAAGTTCAATAGCATGTAGCATCATCCTAGCTAGTTTACAGGCACGTTGTAATAGGCATCTCTGACACTGTAATGTCAAAAGTACTTCACCAAAAACAGGCGAAGGATTTGAACAGAGATTTTACCACATAAGATATACATATTGCCAATAGGTATATGAAAAGATGCTCAATATCACTAGTCATTAGGGCAATGCAAATCAAACCACAGTGAGATACCACTTCACACCCATGGCTATTTAAGATGGCTATTTTTAAAAAGAAAAACAAAAAATGCTAAGTGTTTGTGAAGATGTAGAGAAACTGAAACTCTTGTGCATTGCTGGTGGGAATGTAAAATGGTACAGTTGCTGTGGAAAACGGTATGGCACGTCCTCAAAAAATTAAAAACAGAATTACCACATGATCCAGCAATTGGATTATGGGTATATATACCCGAAAGTGAAAGTAGGGTCTCAAAAGAAATATTTGTACACCAATGCATATTTACAGCAGCATTATTTTCAGTAGCAAAAAGGTGGAAGCAATGCAGTGTCCATCAAGGAATAAATGAATAAATAATATGTGGTGTGTATATACACATAAATACAATAGAGTATTATTCAGTCTTTGAAAGGAAGGAAATTTTGACATATGACAACATGGATGAACGTGAAGATATTATGATAAATGAAATAAGCCAGGCATAAAAGGACAAAAAGTATATGACTCCACTAATAGAAGGTTCCAAAGTAGTCAAATTCATGGAGACAGAAAGTAGGTCAGTGATTACCACAGAGTAGGAACATGGGAAAGAGCAGTTAAGTGTTTCATGGGTACAGGTTGAGTTGAGGAAGATGAGAAATTTTTGGAAATGAACGGTGGTGATAGATGCAGAACAATTTGGATGTACTTAATGTCACAGAAATGTACAGTTAAAAGGGATTAAAATATGAACTTTTATGTTACATGTATTTTACCACAACTTTTTAAAATGAGTTTTGGATATTCTAATTTCCTCATTTGCTTTGTTAGAATTAAAATACGCAGGAAAAAGAGAAAAAAAGTGTAATGTCAGAAATTTCATTCATATTATTTTAACCCCTAACCTCCATGTTCCACAGCCTTTCTAAATAAACATGAAACTGTTAAGCTAAATCTTATACTATCACAGAATAATCCAATTTCAGACCAATGATCCAGAGAGCATTGCATAGGTTAAGAAGACAGTGCCTGAGTGAGATATTTTGAGACTTGTTCTGACATCCCTATTTCAAAGTGTCTTCTTCATAAATTGTCAGACACTAAATTCTCCTGCCATTTGATAAAAAATGTCCAGTATTAGTGTCACATGTTTTAGCTATGGGGGTAAAAGGGAGGGGAGAGTAGTAAAAGAGAGGAGGGTGAGGGAAAGGAAAAATACTGCGATAATTAAAGAAGTACACTTACAGTTTCACCAACACTCCGTTTGCATTTCAGAAATTAGACAGCAAGGTCCAGAAAGGCTCACACAGAATGGGTATTTTCAAAAGCTGGATTACCTTCCAAGGAAGATAATATTTAAGGAAGACAAGCTTTCTTAAGTAATTGCACTGGAAAACAACATACTAAATCTAATGATTACCTAAATATTAGCAACAATACCCAAATTACTAAAGTTATGATGTCTTATAATTAAAAGTCTTCTCTGAAGTTTGTGGGGACATCATTTACAATAGCCAAAAAGGTCACTGAATAAAAATAGTTAACATTATTTATTCTGTGCTAGGCACTATACTAAAGGGTTTTGTATGCATATCTCAGCATCCACAATAATTTTATGAAATGTTACTATTTAATAAAGTATGATTAAGTACTATTAATCATACTTGATGAATGAGGAAATGGGGGTTAGATATGGTGACTGAGCAAGATCATACTGTAGTTAATGGCAGTTTGATGATTAAAAGCCAAGTCTGTCAGATTCTAAAGCCTGTGCTTTTTTCCCCTAACACCTTCATTTTGTGGATATGGAAGCTATTATCCTCAAAATGTAAATTTTTCTAAGGTCACATAAAGTTATACCTCTCAATTACTGCCCAGTGTGGGTTCCACACACTGCCTTTTAATATCCTATTTTAAAATAATATAATCATGGTTGTTCAATTTAAAAGTTTTAATGGCAGTAAGTAAATCCTAGGTGGTTTAAACCAATTTTTTATATAAATTCTAATAGCTCAGGTACATAAAACACCATAGGCTCAAAAAGGAGTATTTTTTAAAACTATAACATTTAGAGAAAAATAAACATTACTCAGTGGTAGTTCTGTTTGCCATAAGAACGATAAGGAAAAGTTCATAAATGACACAGAAACTGGCCTTCTAACATTCCATCTATCTTTCCCTCGGAAAAACTCATGAGATAGATGCCATGGTTCTCAAACTTAAAGCTGGGGCAGAACTTAGAGAACAATGACTTACATTCATTGATGTTTTTTAAATTTTTAAAATCACCAACAGAGCAGATAATGGCTTAACAGGTCACATGAGAAAGTATTAAGGGTTTTAAGTGATTGGAATGAAAAGGGTGTTTAAAAGTTTTTTAGATGAAAAATGGTTATTGGTGATATTTCCACCCAAACAGTAAGGGTGATAGATATTATTCTAAATTATCAGAAAAAGAAGGATTCAAATTAAATAACTCAAAGTGCATGATATACTAATTATAAGTTATATTTGAATTAAATTTGGTGGGGTGCCAAACGGTATGGTATAGACTTAAGTGCTTAGAGTATCGAGAGGAAGAATCAATAAAAGATGGAAGAATGAAAGAGACAGAACAGAAAAAAAGAATATCAAGAGGGAGAAAAAGATAGAATAGGAAGAAAAAGATAGAATATCGAGAGGAAGAATATTGAGAGGAAGAATCAATAAAAGATGGAAGAATGAAATAGTGCAACTTGTGCCAGACCTGAGGACAAAGTCTACAAAAGCAAGGCAATGGGGAGGACAGCAATATTACCAGAGCAGTATGTTGTGTCCTGAGACAATAAGTAAACCTGAGCAGAGACAGGTATATGGGGAAAGAAGGGTGGGCAGAGAATGAATCAGTATAGATAGCTTAAATTACAGCTAGAAAAGACTCCAAGGCTAATTTGAACTCAAAGAGTAAGAAATCAGAACAGTCAAAACAATGTCAGAATGTTTTGTCTCCAGCATATTACTAAATAAATGATAAATAAATAATGTTTAATATGACAAGAGAGCGTGAATACACTGCTGGTAAGACAGCAAATTATGGAATTGCTTTCTTGATGAAAAGCAATTTAGTAAACTTTTAAAATCTTCACAGATTTTGACCTAGTAATACCATCTGTAATAATTTATAAGAAAGCAATCAGAAATATAATCAAATTCGTATTCATGTCTGTTCATCCCAGTTTATATTGTCAAAAACTAAAAGGAAACTAAATGTTCAATCAATAAGTAAACATCAGTTTAAGTAAACATCAGTTCAATTATAACATAAAAGTGTGTAGCCATTTAAAATCATGTTTAAAGAGAAATTAGTAAAATGTTAAGTACATGATCATTATGATCTAAACTATTTTTAAAATCTGCCTAAGAGCCAGGCACAGTGGCTTATGCCTGTAGTCTTAACGTTTTGAAAGATCAAGGTGGGATGATAGTTTGAGCCCAGGAGCTTCAGACCAGCCTGGGCAACACAGTGAGCCATCTCTACAAAAAAAAAAAAAAAAAATTAGCGAGGCATGGTGGTGTTCACCTGTAGTCCCAGCTCCTCGGAAGGCTGAAGCAGGAAGATCACTTGAGCCCAGGAGATCAAGGCTGCAGTGAGCTGTGATTGTGCCACTGTACTCCAGCCTGAGTGTCAGAGCAAGATCTCGTCTCAAATGAAACATAACAAAATAAAGTAAACCTGCAAATGCAAAAGAAAACCAAAGAAAAACTACCCCTAGGTGATGAAACTATTTAACTTTGTTGCACTATTTTCTGAATTGTCCAAAACGGGTATAAAAATGGGTATATTTTATATTTATGGCTATAAAAAAAACTACTATTGAACAATACCACAGAGAAACAAACATATTGCAAGACAAGTGGCCTAGTTTCTTCAGTAGGTCAATGTCACGAGAAACAACAACAATAAAGATGACAAAGTATAAAGTGGGATGGGAGCTATTCAAGATTAAGACAGAATTAAGATGTTTAATAAACATAGTGAGAGTCACTGGCTCAGTACTAATTTGGAAGGGAAAAAACAGCCATGACATATTTTGGCAACAATTGGGGAAATCTGAATATAGACTGGGTATTAAGCTATATTAGAGAATTGCTGTTAATTGTTCGGTGTGATTATGGCATTATGGTTATGTATGAGAATGTCCTATGCAGGAACAGGTCAGTGAGACATGCCAGATGAAGAATTTAAAAGTAAAATTTCATGGAAATTGTAATTTACTTTAGAACGGTTCAGGGGAAAAAATGTGCACATATATATGTGTGTGTGTCTGTGTGTGTATGTGTGTGTGATGTAATACCAAAATATTACAGATTATTGAATCTAGGTATTAGGCATATGAGTATTCATTGTCTTATTTTCCAATTTCGCTATTTTTGAAACTTTTCATTATAAAATGTTTAAAATAGATAATGGAATCTTGGTTAGTTTTGAAAAAAAAAAAAGGCTATGTATTTATAACAAAGAAAAATATAATAGCACCAAAGAAAGAAGAGCCTAGAATCAAGCAGGTCAAGTCTGCAGCTATTTTAGTGATTAAGGTTAAAGTAATATGGTCTAGTATAGTAATATGGTCTGAGTAATAATGGGGGGGGAAGAGAAAAAAAAATAATTATAATTAAAACTGCAAGAATTGGTAGCAATCTGGTATAGCTGAGGTGGGAAGCAAAATGTGAAAACCAGAGAGAGCTGATTAACAGAGGCAGGAAAACTAGGAAAGGGAAAGGTGGAAGAGTGATGTAGGATGGATGCATGTCCCTTCCAAATTTCATGTTGAAATGTAATCCTCATGTTGAAGGTGAGGCCTAGTGGGAGGTGTTTGGGTCATGGGACTGGAGCCCTCATGAATGGCTTTGTGTCCTTCCTTAGTAATAAGCAAATTCTCCATTAGTTCACGTGAGAGCTGCTTTTTAAGAGGTACTTCCATTTAAGTCTTTAATCCATCTTGAATTAATTTTTGTATAAGGTGTAAGGAAGGGATCCAGTTTCAGCTTTCTACATATGGCTAGCCAGTTTTCCCAGCACCATTTATTAAATAGGGAATCCTTTCCCCATTGCTTGTTTTTGTCAGGTTTGTCAAAGATCAGATAGTCGTAGAAATGTGGCATCATTTCTGAGGGCTCTGTTCTGTTCCATTGATCTATGTCTCTGTTGTGGTACCAGTACCATGCTGTTTTCGTTACTGTAGCCTTGTAGTATAGTTTGAAGTCAGGTAGCGTGATGCCTCCAGCTTTGTTCTTTTGGCTTAGGATTGACTTGGCGATAACGGGCTCTTTTTTGGTTCCATAAGAACTTTAAAGTAGTTTTTTCCAATTCTGTGAAGAAAGTCATTGGTAGCTTGATGGGGATGGCATTGAATCTATAAATTACCTTGGGCAGTATGGCCATTTTCACGATATTGATTCTTCCAACCCATGAGCATGTAATGTTCTTCCATTTGTTTGTATCCTCTTTTATTTCATTGAGCAGTGGTTTGTAGTTCTCCTTGAAGAGGTCCTTCACATTCCTTGTAAGTTGGATTCCTAGGTATTTTATTCTCTTTGAAGCAATTGTGAATGGGAGTTCACTCATGATTTTGCTCTCTGTTTGTCTGTTATTGGTGTACAAGAATGCTTGTGATTTTTGTACCTTGATTTTGTATCCTGAGACTTTGCTGAAGTTGCTAATCAGCTTAAGGAGATTTTGGGCTGAGATGATGGGGTTTTCTAGATATACAATCATGTCATCTGCAAACAGGGACAATAAGACTTAAATGTTAGACCTAAAACCATTAAAATCCTACAAGAAAACCTAGGCAATACCATTCAGGACATAGGCGTGGGCAAGGACTTCATGTCTAAAACACCACAAGCAATGGCAACAAAAGCCAAAATTGACAAATGGGATCTCATTAAACTAAAGAGCTTCTGCACAGCAAAAGAAACTACCATCAGAGTGAACAGGCAACCTACAGAATGGGAGAAAATTTTTGCAACCTACTCATCTGACAAAGGGCTAATATCCAGAATCTACAATGAACTCAAATTTACAAGAAAAAAACAAACAACACCATCAAAAAGTGGGCAAAGGACATGAACAGACACTTCTCAAAGGAAGACATTTATGCAGCCAAAAAACACATGAAAAAACGCTCATCATCACTGGCCATCAGAGAAATGCAAATCAAAACCACAGTGAGATACCATCTCACACCAGTTAGAATGGCCATCATTAAAAAGTCAGGAAACAACAGGTGCTGGAGAGGATGTGGAGAAATAGGAACACTTTTACACTGTTGGTGGGACTGTAAACTAGTTCAACCATTGTAGAAGTCAGTGTGGCGATTCCTCAAGGATCTAGAACTAGAAATACCATTTGACCCAGCCATCCCATTACTAGTTATATACCGAAAGGACTATAAATCATGCTGCTATAAAGACACATGCACACGTATGTTTACTGTGGCACTATTCACAATAGCAAAGACTTGGAACCAACCCAAATGTCCAAGAACGATAGACTGGATTAAGAAAATGTGGCACATATACACCATGGAATACTATGCAGCCATAAAAAATGATGAGTTCATGTCCTTTGTAGGGACATGGATGAAACTGGAAAACATCATTCTCAGTAAACTATCGCAAGGACAAAAAACCAAACACCACATGTTCTCACTCATAGGTGGGAATTGAACAGTGAGAACTCATGGACACAGGAAGGGGACACTCCGGGGACTGTTGTGGGGTGGGCGGAGGGGGGAGGGACAGTATTAGGAGATATACCTAATGCTAAATGACGAGTTAATGGGTGCAGCAAAACAACATGGCACATGGACACATATGTAACAAACCTGCACATTGTGCACATGTACCCTAAAACCTAAAGTATAATTAAAAAAAAGAGGTACTTCCTTCTCTCTTGCTCCCTCTCTTGCCATGTGTGCCTGCTCCCCCTGTGCCATCCAACATGAGTAAAAGCTTCCTCATACAGCCTGCAGAATCAAGAGCCAAATAAACATCTTTCCTTAATGAATTATCCAGTCTCAGGTATTCCTTTATAGCAATGCAAAACATACTAATAAAAAGAGAAAATTTTAAAAAGATAAAATGCAGACCAGAAGAAAATACTTGGAAGCCACATATTTTATAATTCGATCAAATTCAGAATACTACCTATAAAGAATTCTTAGAGACCGGGCACAGTGGCTCAAGCCCGTAATCCCAGCACTTTGGGAGGCCAAGGCGGGTGGATCACCTGAGGTCAGGAGTTCAAGACCAGCCTGGCCGACATGGTGAAACTCCATCTCTACTAAAAATGAAAAAATTAGCTGGGCATGGTGGCCGGCGCCTGTAATCCCAGCTACTCGGGAGGCTGAGGCAGGAGAATTGCTTGAACCCGGGAGGCAGAGGTTACAGTGAGCCGAGATCGCACCATTGCACTCCATCCTGGGCAACAAGAGTGAAACTCTGTGTCAAAAAAAAAACAAAAAAATATACTAGAATTGACTAATAAAAAGACAAAATGACGCAATTAAAAGTGGCAAAAGATTTTAAAAGACCAGAAGGCTAATAAGAACATGAAAAGATGCTCAACATCAATAATATTCAGAAAAATGCACACTAAATGCACACTCACTTGAATGACAACCAAAATGACAGACAATAAGAAGTGTTAGTGCAGAAGTGAAGAAAAGGAATCCATGGACACTGCAGATGAGAGTATACAATGATGCAGCCATTTTGAAAATTAGTTGAGTAGTTTTTCTTAAAGTGAGAAGTAAATTTACTTTATGACTTAGTAATTCCACTTATAAGTATCTACCCAGGAGAAATGAAAACATATGACCACACAAAGACTTGTACATGAATGTTCATAGCAGCTATTAATAGCAGCCAAATAGTGGAAACAATCTAAATGTCCACCAACTGTGAATGGATAAATAAAATGGGGTGGTACATTCATATAGTATGAATATGAATTCCTTTATTGAACATTCACACAATATGCTGAATTTTATTACTATTCAACAATAAAAATGAATGAAATACTGGTACATGCTACAACGTGGATGAACATCAAAAACGTTATGCTACAAGAAGCCAGATGCGAAGGAGCAATATATTATATGATTCCGCTTCTAGGAAATGTCCAGAAAGGGCAAAATTACAGAGACAGAAAGTAGATTAACAATTGCTGTGGGCTAGAAGTGTGAATGTGTTATGTCTGCAAATGAGTATCAGAGACCTCTTTGGAGTGATGAAAACATCCTAAAATTGGATTACTGAAATGGTTACAAAATTCTGTAAATTTACTAAAAATCAATACATTGTATATTTTAAATAAGTAATTCTTACGGTAAGTAAATTATATCTCGATAAAGCTGTTAAAAATAAAGAGTTTAAGATGGTGGTTTAAATCAATCCAACATTGCTGCCTGTAAAATATCCAAGTAGAAATGTTCAGTAAAGGCAGCTAGAAATATAAAATAAACTCAAAAGAAATTTTGCTATCAGCATCAAAATGATAGGCAAGGTCACAAGAATAAGAAAATGGGTGTGGGGGAATATATAAGAGTGAGTTCTTAGCACTGAGTCTTGAAAAACACCATTAAGTAATTCAGGTACATTTTTCTGACTTTCAAAAGTACAGCACAAAACTAAAGACCTTTCTGGTTTTGTTACTGTTGTGACATAATTGATAAAGAAATAAGGCTTTAAAAGTAAAAATGTAATGAGAAGAACCACAGAAAACCATGCAACTTTAGGTAACACCCATACCTGGGGGGAAATGCATGCAAACTGTACATTCAGTAGTATATACAATTAGTGTTTTTATTCCTCTACAATGTAACAAAAGGGAACCTGTTTCTTTTCTAAAATATAGCTTAGAGCCCTATATTTCCATCATTTGCTAGTCAAAAAATATAAGCTTATGAGAAAAAAGGTTTTCTAAAATTCAGCTCATTTCCATATAGAGCAACATAGGAACATTGGAAGAAGAATGCAAATGCTGACACGGGTAGTCATACATGGCAGTATTTTTAATAATCTGAAATGTATTATTTAACTTTTCTTACTCAGAAAGTTTAAAAGCTACTACAAAAAATAGTTTATGCCGGGCGCGGTGGCTCACGCCTGTAATTCCAGCACTTTGGGACGCCGAGGCGGGCGGATCACGAGGTCAGGAGATTGAGACCACAGTGAAACCCCGTCTCTACTAAAAATACAAAAAATTAGCCGGGCGTAGTGGCGGGCGCCTGTAGTCCCAGCTACTCGGGAGGCTGAAGCAGGAGAATGGCGTGAACCCAGGAGGCGGAGCTTGCAGTGAGCCGAGATTGCACCACAGCACTCTGGGCCACGGAGCCAGACTGCGTCTCAAAAAAAAAAAATAGTTTATAATTTACTAAGATTTGTCTGTTAATCTATACACTACAAATATTATCATTATGCTTTCTCACCAAATAAAGAGCAAAGAATATCTTTTGCGTTAAATCTAAACACATACAATGTTAAAATAGAAACACACATTTAGAATGCAACAAACCATTAAGAATAACACTATTAAAGAAAATACATTATTATTTAATGAAAATAATGGCAATAAAAATAATCAATTAGTATATAGATTGTTGAAATAAACAATAATAAAAATACTAAACATGAAAATCCAGTTCTGTACCTATCAGTATATGGTTTTCTGTTAAGTACCATAGAAGAGGTTGTAATTACAAAGTGCTGGCAATTTAGGCCGATAGGTTAAATGATTCTGCAAATCCTTTAACACAACTTTAAATTCAGAACTCTTTTAATTGATCGATCTTGCTTAATGACATTTATCCACCAAGCTATCCTCATCTTCAACATATTTGCCAATAAGCCCTGTAAGCCTGTTAAACTCTGTGTAATTGTCTGTTTTGAATCTGTCTCCCATTAGACTGTAAGGCCCTATGCTCACTGTCATAGGCACCTCACTGAGCAGCTTGGCACCAAAAAGCTGGTCAATATCTTGTGTTGAATTAACGAATAATATAAAAATATAACAATATAGGCCAGGCACGGTGGCTCACGCCTGTAATCCTAGCACTTTGGGAGGCCAAGGCAGGCGGATCGCTTGAGCTCAGCAGTGTGAGACCACCCTGGGCAACGTGGTGAAACCCCGTCTCTATTAAAATACAAAAAAAAAAAAAAAAAAATTAGCTGGGCATGGCAGTGTGTGCCTGTAGTCCCAACTACTCAGGCAGGAGAATTGCTTGAACCCGGGAGGTGGAGGTTGCAGTGAGCCGAGATCGTGCCACTGCACTCCAGCCTGGCAACAGAGCGAGACTCCATCTCAAAAAACAAACAAACAAACAAACAATATATATATATATATATATAAAATAACACAATATAAAAAAGCTGTCATGTGATGTAATAGTATGAACACTAAGGCAACTGTAAGATGATCACATTTCCATATTCTATAAATTTTAAAATGCTCTTACTAAGCGTAAACAATTAGAATTTTGTTACACAGTCTTGTGTACTATGAGAGTACACAAGAAATAAATTTCTAACTTCTCTAGACTTTATTTTTTTCTTTTCACTTATTCATTACAGTCAATGGATGCTTTTCATCCTAGGCTGGGAATGTGTTTTCCAGACATCTTAGTAGTTATTTTAACAAAATTTCAGATAACAAAACATTGTGCTTACTCTGTGGCATTCATCATCCATTCATACAACAAATACAACCACCTACTATATGCCAAGAACTGAAAAGGACATCAGGGAACAAAACAGATCAAGCCCCTGCCCTCTGGGAGCTCATATCCTAGTAAATCACGTTACAGTGAGACTGTCCATTCCACTTTTATTTCTTAGGGTCATTTAATTACAAAAAAAAAAAAAAGATGGTAGTGTTTGTTTCATGAACTGAGTCCTCTCACAATGTTAAATCTGTCAAATTCTACAGAATATGTTACCTTATTAAGTGGAATCAGAAACCAGAATATTTCATTCTGGTAGCTTTAAACTACTGTAATCCTAGGGACTATTTCCAAAGAAAATATCTCCAAGCAGCCTTTTAGAAAATCAATTGAGGTTAATTCTGAATGACTATTTCTGTTTTGGTAATGTTCTAATAATTTAAATGTGTGTGGACATGTGTGCTGTGTATGCAGGTATATACACATACATATATGTCTATTTGTACATATGTATATGGATGTGAATATATTTTATAATAGTGTGTGTGCCCACACATATTTTTGCAATGGGATAGAGTACTTAAAGAATATACCTGGCACTGTCTATAAGCTGCTCATTCTGAGTAACATTTCTTTGGTAATTCAGTTGTTTTCAATTTATTTTAGAAGCAAGCAGAGAGATTTTTATACTATGCTGTTCTAGTCATTATAGGGTGATGTCAGCCTATCATCACTGCAGCAGCTGCATGGTAATAACTTCCTGGTAGCACATAATTTCATGGTAAGTATAATTCATTTTTCCCCATATAAATGATTTTTCTCTAATTTCTTTCAAAATGTAAAGTAAACAGTAAAAAGACAAATGAGGGACAGGGCCTACAGGCTAAGATGTAACTATGTACTTCTCTTGGCACTGTCTCTAAACTACAATGAACTGAGGTGCAACATTTAATTTCTGTAAGTTTCATTTTCACCATGTGCAATGGGGAAGCAGGGAGTGTATAAGTGAGGAGACTGAAACAGTAAGTCTAACTTGCTATCATTTCATGACCACTAAGTGGAAATAAGCCACTGACTCACAATGTATCATAAAAATACATAAAATTTCCCTCAAATTTAATGTAAAGTAATTTGATTCTACATATACTAAAGAAACAGCCAGTAGAAAAAAATGCACAAGACTAAGACCCAGATTCCCAACTCTATTAGAATCATCAGACTACATTCTTTTTCTGAATGTATGTTTGGGAATAAGTAGAATATAACGGTAAATATATATATATATGGTAGGCTCTTTTAAGCATTCTAATGATGACATATTTGCACAAATCAGCCTTTAAGAGCACTCTTTGTCTTTTAAAATGTGATGCCTAATAGTTAGATTACCAATTTTCACAAAAATTTTCTTCTAAAACAGGCTTCTTCAAAATAAAAAAAGAGGTTTCATCCTGTAGACACAGCACCATATTTTTCTAACTCTTCAGCAATGTTCAATTCTACTCAAATACATATGATATGCTTGAAAACATCAAAGACAAATTTCTATAACTATCTAGCTAAGGGCTTAAGTTTCTTGCTCAACATTAGAAATAAAATGGCTCTAAATACATCTTCACTTGGCAAGCCAAGTCTCTGAAAATGTTTCTAGCAAATTAGCCCTGGAACCTCATCAAAATCTGTTTACTACAGTGAAATCCCTTAAAGATTTGTTAGCCAAATTCATTTGTAATCTCCTCCTTAAACACATGCACTAATTAGTGTTCCACACAGAAAAATGTCCTTTAATAATATTTCAACTCTAATTTTAGAATTCTTATTCTATCAATATAAATTTTTCCTTAAGAACTTCAAAAATGAAAAGTAACCAATTTTGAAAAGGTTGGAAAAAATTAGGAAATAGTATCTTCCATTGAAAGATCACTAGCAAAAGATTAGTATCATTAAAGATTCTCAAATAATATATAATTACAACTAAACTCTGGATATTTAATAAGCATTCCTATAAATTCCTTGTATTGGCTTAGAACTAATAAGGCTCATATAGACACTAACTGTAGCAATATATTTGTGCTCACATGCAATTACTTTTGAGAAAGGCATGAGTCTCAAACTACAGGAGAACACAAAACATAAAAGGAACAGCATTGTCTCCCTCTGCTTGAACCTGTTTTGACTATAATTTCATTCGTACAAATTTTTCCCTCCCTGAAAAATGCAAAAATAAAAATAGGAAAGGAACTAAGCTAGTCATTTTCCCTCAGTTAGTTCCACATCTGAAACATTTGAGAAAGATCAAAGTGTTACCTAGAAGGGTCCTAAATTATATGACTGACTTAGTTCAACACAGCTATACTGTGACATGCACAAGGATTCGGTTCTAAAGTCAGATTAAGGCAAAAAAAAAAAGGTCAAAATAACCCCTCAAAAATCCCTCAAATTGCCTATAAAGTATACTGTACATTGTTCTGTGCATATTTTCATCTCTTTATGTAAATCCAACTCAGCTAGTTTCTCCTCTAGCATTGGAACGGATCACCTAAGTAGGTGGCTTACATTTGGCATCTATGCTGTTTTCAAAATTTTTCTTTACCTTGGAGAAGAGAGGCATTTTTGCTTCTTTTCTCCCTGGTTTGGTGTTGTTTTCAACTTTAGTTGAATTCAAGCAAATTAAATGCACATATGATATGATTCTACTGAATATGACAAGCATTTGAATTTTCATTCAGCAGAGTTCATGGAAGAAATGAAATTTGGGAGAACCTCTGAAGGCTGAAACAGCCCTGAAATGGAGGGGAAGAAAGAGCATTCCCAGTGAAGGGAATTTCAATACCCAGAGGAGCTTCAGTACAGTAGTGAAAATAGATGCCAGAATACAAAGAGGGAATGGAAGGAAGAAGAAACACTAGGCAAACATTATTTTCATTAAATTATAAGACAAATGAAAATAGGCAAATATGCCAGTAGCTTAAAGGAAAAACAAAATACAAGAAAAATATTTTGTTTATTTTGTTTCTTTTTGTTGTTATAGGTTTTATTTTTTCCTTGGGCACTGATGAATGTGATACAATGTTGAAAAGTATTATTTTTTCATTCTTTCTCTGATGCTTGTCTTATTACCAAACTACCATTTGTTGCCAAGAGGACATAGTGTCCAGCAAACCATATCTGTTTCTATAAAAAGATCAGAAAAGAAAAACATCAAGGAGACTATCTGATTAGACAAAACCTGCCTCCTTTAAAAGAGTCTGCATTAATTTTAAGAAAAACAGTATTTGCAAGAAATTTTCTGTAAAAACTTTCAGGCATAGAGCATTTTAGCTCACTTTCTTTTACTAATTTCAAAAATAATTTCCAAGAATTCCAAACTTGGCACTATAAGTGAACTTTATCCAACAATGACAACTTATACATAAGTCCAAATTTCCTAATGTAATATAAAAATGGCTTTATATAAAATTATCTACAAATACTGCTACTATTACATAAGCAAAACAAAAATACCATGTAAGATTAGTAGTCTTCTAAAGCAAAAATATTTTTCCATGAAAAGATGGAAGTTTCTTTACGCCATTATAGAGACTGAATAATTTAAGAGACCACATTTTATTTAGATTTGACTCTTCCGCGCCTAGTACAGTAGTTGGTATGTATCAGGAATATTTGTTTCATGAATGAAGAAATGTTTTAAAATGATCCCTCTAATCATCTACCCTATCTCCAAAAAAACCTACATAACAAATCTCCTCGTTCTATTTGAGGTCATTTAACAACAGAAGGAGTAGTTGTTTTGCCATTCCCATTGTAGAAAATAAGTGAAGACCTAAGCCAGACTGTCACTGATTTTACCTTTCTTCTGTCCTAAAAAGAAACAACAAACACTATGAATACTCTAATCATCCCAATCTAACTTCCCCAAACCAAACACACATACACACAAACACCAACACCACCACTATTACACTCATAAAACCACCATGCAATTAAATCTACCCTAAAATGCAGAAAAGAACAGAATATTTAAGACACTGACTTGATACCCTTCTCACCTGAAATTCCACATATATTGTCTTTTATTAAAGTCAGGCAGATATGGAATGGATTACTAACACAGTGCAATTGCACTAAAATGATACAGAAATATTTACTGAACATCTACTATGTGCCAAGCACTGTGTTAGGCATTACATACACATTTGAGGTAAGTATGTTTTACCTGTTTTACAGGAAAAGAAACTGAAGCTCTCCAAGACCAAGTAACCTACTCAGATTTTAAACCCTATCCTGCTAAAATCCACCAAGCACTTTTCTATTATAGAACTAAAATATGAAAATTTATTTATTAAACATTTGGTGGATGTTAGGCACTGTGAAGATATAGCAGAAAGTATACCACCATAACTGTCCCTATTTTCAAGCATTTAACAGTATCTATTTAAATTTTTATTTAAAATATATTATATTTATTAAACATTATTAAATATAATGTGCTCATTTGTTTAAAAAACATTAGTATATAAGTACTTTTTAAATGAAAGTTACTCTAGTTCATTAAAGCATATCAATTCATTTTTAGAAAATATTTACAATCAATTTTTCCATAACACATTCAGATTAAGGCAAATTTCATCTTTACTGAGATGTGCTACAACCTCATTAGATACTCACTTAGAAGTTATCTTGTTTTTATAACAAGCAAAAATAATATTTTCTTCAAACAACATAAAATTGATGGCTTGTCTGTGAATCAATGTTAAACTGCATATCCTTTGAAATATGAACCAGTTTAGTAAAAAGGCTATTTCAACTAAAAAGAGTAATTCCTGGCAATGCAGAAGTAAATTGCCTCTCTAGAAAGTTGACTATACTAATCAATCCTTTAAATCACTGTTTATTGTACTTTAACAAATCACTCTTCATAATTAACAGACATGTTTTATGAGACGAACTACAAAAACAATACAGCAAAATCACAATCCTTTATAAATTTTTCATCTGAGAACATACGTGTGTGATCAGTGAGCATAGTGGTGGTCCCACAAATACAAGAATACACAGACTATCACATTTGTTTCCATTTTTTAAAATTAAAAAAATAACAATTTTATAGCCTTCCTTTCACTAATTAGTTAATTCATAGATAGGTATATTTAGTAAAACAATGCCCTAGAGGACAAAGAAAGCAGTTCATATGAGAGAGTTTAGTAAAATAGCTTTGGAGCCCTTCTGAAAATTACTTGATAAAAGTACTAACATTCCGTCAGTTGTTGAGACAGGTGCTACTGCCAATCAGCTGCATTTGCTGAAGCACATTCTAAAGATTACTAATTAATCCCCACACTGAAACCAATGGTTGCCTGTCATTTTGCTATGATCACCATTTTTTAAAAAATAGTCACCAAAAAGAAACAAGAAAAGGGTCATGAAGTACAGCTCTAGATAAAATATAACCCCAGGTAAGCTATGCATCTACTTAGTTATATCCTTTCAGGTATTCTTCATATGAAACTCAATGCACTGGCTGGAGTCCTGGGATCTTACAGCCTCTCCACATTCTATTTCTCATTTATTTCTATTTACCACAAATATATAAAAGTATTTTTGAGATATTTAGGAACAAGAATCATACTATAGAAGACTGCATTTTCTTTGTTGTTGTTGTTGTTGTTAAATTTCAAATCTTTCGATCACAAACTCAAGATAAATATGACTTGTGGAGACATTTTCCAGATTACACCCATTATTTTTATTAAAACTCACCCACACTCCCCTGCCTTTACTCCCACCATGCACATATCCCTGCACACTTTGTTCTACCACCATCATATCCTACCTTCATTATCTGAACACTCTTCAGAATTTAACAAATATTAAAATAGCCAATGCTTCCAAATCTTGGCAATTATAAAATATCCTGAAGATCCTTAAAACTATACTAGCACAAGATGCCAAAGAAATTATTTTTAATCCGTCTGAAAACATATTAACATATGTAGATAAAGATAAAAATATATTTGAAGGTTCTTATGATTTTCCATCTTTATAATGTCTTAAGTTAACATTGATTTTTGAATCTCAAGTAACTCTATGATCTACCATGTTTTTAAAGTTGCTTTCATTCAACTGTACATGCCCTGACCTCCACAATGACCTCTACAAAAGCAGTTGTGCACTTTACTGTGGTGCAAATCCTCACGGACAAGTTGAACCTGTTCTTTTTGGCACTGAGCCCTTGTGCTGAACACACAGCTGAGATTTATTATAAAAGGGGAACTAAGGGGCATTATTTCACAACATTTATCCTTCACATACAGCCAAGTATAATCTTTTACAACCTTTGAGAGCTCTTAAATAAACAGATTTTCTCTTAATTGCACAAAGAGTTTTTTATTTGTCACCAATCATACGGTATATTCAGATTCATTTTACATTAGGAAAAAGCTAGCACACAAAGCATATGTGCTAACAGTTATAAAAATTACTCTCCTTGTTTAATATTTATTTAAAAATCATAAGACTTTTAATCTTCAGATCTGAGGATAATTACTTGCCTTGCTGTCTTTAGCAAGAGCAATGTAATAAAATAATTAGTAAAAACCTGCCTTCAAAGATCTGTACTTTAAAAAGTAGGTTACAAAAAACCCAACTTGCTACAGCACTCTTATAGGTCTTTATTTTTATACTGTCTTGTGTTTTCTTTTTAATTTCGAAGTTCAATTGTAATTCAGGTATTCCCATAACATTTTAAAAACACTTCTCATTCTAACAACTTTGAACTGGACTCTGATATACAAGACTGCTGCCTGGCAACTTTCTCAATTCAACACATCTGATATCGTGTGGGAGGGAGGAATTTCATGAGTTCCAAGAAATATCTCTAATAACAGGAATTACCACACCATTTAAGTTAATTCTTCAAGATTTGCTAATTGATCTAGCATCAACACTTGCCTTGTTGAAAGCAAAGAAACAAATACAATCTCAAAAGTATTCTACCCTGAAAGTCAGGTTCAAACTAGCTTATCAGCTAATTGCTCCACATTAAGGACACTAAAATATGTTGATTCAGGTGAATATTTTCTTGCTCGAAATTCTTCTAATTTTTTCATTAATAGCAAGTGTACAGACAATTTTTAAGATGCCTGTAGACCTTTTCACAAAAATTTTTTTTAAATAATTCAATATTAAACTGATTTTTTTAATGGTGAAAAAAACCTAATGACATGATTTTAGGCATTAGGAGCTCCACAGTGAGCAAAACAGGCATGTTCATACATAGTGCCAAATATGCTTTGTCTTCCCTTAACAAAGAAATTTCTTTCTTTAAACTTTAACATTTTGAACAACATAAGCTTATTGTTCCAGTTCTAAGGAAAATGTTTTAAATAATTTATATCCTTAATACTGTCTCCCTATATACAATGAATTCATGTAAATGTTCATGAGTTTGAACGTTTTTACATTTATTACTAAAACAGAAAACATTTTTTCTGGAAATATACAATCTTTTGGAAAAAAGCATTACTTTTAAGTGTTTTTCAAGTGTTATATCTTTAAATAGATATAAATCAGCATGGAAATTACTAACCAACTATATTCATAATATTAATCTGTACTACATAAGACAACATAAAAATTGATAATATCTATAAAAGATTCATTAAATATGTAAAAAATGCCTCAAGATCCTACACTATGTTCTCATATTATGTCAGCACTGCTGGTATTTTTTAAATGCCTAAGGCCTCTAACTCATTTTGAAATATATATGCTTCAAGATTTCCATAATAACCAAAACTATTCTTGGTGAAGTAGTGAGTTAACTACAGGTTAACCACCAAATAACTTAAAGAACAATCTTATTCTGTATTTATTTTGTTTCTTCATACCACAGCAGCTTTCCCATCTATATATCTTCTCATCAGCAAGAACACAAGCATATACACTAACAGCCTATGACTCCCGTATTAAATGTGCCCTTAGACTAACACAATGTTAAAAGCATGGGGCTTTAGAGTTCTGAACAGTCAAATCCTAGCTCTACTTTGAGCAAAAATAACGTAAAAAAAAAAGGCTCGGCCGGGCGCGGTGGCTCACGCCTGTAATCCCAGCACTTTGGAGGCCGAGGCGGGCGGATCACGAGGTCAGGAGATCGAGACCATCCTGGCTAACACGGTGAAACCCCGTCTCTACTAAAAAATACAAAAAATTAGCCGGGCGTGGTGGCGGGTGCCTGTAGTCCCAGCTACTCGGAAGGCTGAGACAGGAGAATGGTGTGAACCCCGGAGGGGGAGCTTGCAGTGAGCAGAGATCGTGCCACTGCACTCCAGCATGGGCGACAGAGTAAGACTCTGTCTCAAAAAAAAAAAAAAAGAAGAAAGAAAAGAAAAAGAAAAAAGTCTCAGTTTTACTTGTAAAGAATTTAATAAATACATTTAAAGGATATAAAAGAAGTGTCTACAAAATGCTACCCACTATTATTACTTCATCATCATCATCAATAGGAAGAGAAGCAGGAAGAGAGGGAACATTTTGCACATCTCTACAGATTGTTGTTTAATATTACAGGATAAAATCACTAACTTCCAAAAGTCTGTAAGTTAGAACTCAAAGCATCTTCCTGCAGAAACAATGTTATAAATGATGTTACAGTTTAAGATTGACAGTATATAAAACACATTAATTATCATAAATTTAGTCTCAGGCCCTGGGAACAATTCAGGAGAGAAAACTTTATCTTTCCTAAAGTTAAGCCTAGTCTTGGGCAAAAGTTTAAAATTTCTTAAATTATAGCTTTTTCGCATTTTGTCTATTGCATTCTTACCCAGTACTTAGTACCTTTCCCAGGCATTATATGTTCCCATAACATAGTATCAATAAGCTCTTAATTGAAAACACTCCACTCAAACCTACTATGAGTTTTAACAGTGATGCCTGATCTTAAGTCACCAACCTACATATAACACAATCAAAACTTCCTGGTATCAGTAAGGTGTCAAGAGGAAAGAGACTGAACTGCATGATTTTACTTAGCAGAGCTCTGGTTCTGATTATACTGTTGCTTAAAAAAAATTGTGAAACTTTTTTTCTTGAACAAAATACAAAACAGTAGTGCCTTTAAAGAAATGAGCTAAGAACCATTCACTTCTCATTTTTTGTCTTGATTAATGTTTTTAAATTTTTAGTAAGTGTCAACAGAGATTATCTGGGCCAATTTTTTTCATCTTCATACTTCCCAATGTAAGAATCTGATTCTCAAAAGTCACTAACATCTTTCACAATGACTCAAATTAGAGTAGCATGAGGGATTCCATGAGGACTTGGAAAGGCACAGAAAACCTGGGTAATTTGAATGTCTATAAATAATGAAATTCATGGAATCTCAGAAGTAGACATAATATTAAAGATCATCTCCAATTCTACTAACCACTGAATTTTTACATCCCCATGCCAATATCCTTACCTATGGCTAGACATCTCATGACCTCCCAAGATAGGCCAAAGCACCAAAATAGGCAAGAGATATGCCTGGGTCTCCAAATAAATCCTCTGAAGTATACACCTTACATGAAAGATGAAATATATGTGACAAGGACAAAATTCAACGTATCTATTAATGCACACAAACACAGTATTAATCTCACAAAAGTTTAACCAGAACTTTACTTCTCTACAGATTCCTTGTCCCTTAAGACTTTCTAGGATACACAATTCCTACGAAAGGCAGATATGGGCATACTTCGGAGATATTGCAGGTTCGGTTGTAGACCCTTGCCATAAAGTGAGTCACACACATTTTTTGTTTATTTCCTAGTGCATGTAAAAGTTATGTTTATACTCTACTATAGTCTAGTAAGTGTGCAATAGCATTATGTCTAAAACACAGTGCACACATCTTAATGTAAAATACATTATTACTAAAAAATGTTAACCATTTGAACCTTCAGCAAATTGTATCTTTTTGCTGGTGGAAGGTCTTGCCTGGATGTTGATGGCTGCTGACTGATCAGGGTGGGGGTTGCTGAAGATTGGACTAGCTGTGGCAATTTCTTAAAATGGCACAACAATGAAGTCTGCCACATTGATTTACTCTTCCTTTCATGAAAGAGTTCTCTGTAGCACATGATGCTATTTGACAGCATTTAACGCACAGAACTTCTTTCAAAATTGGATTCAATTCTCCCAAATACTACCACTGCAGAGTGAACAGGCAACCTACAGAATGGGAGAAAAGTTTTGCAATCTATCCATCTGACAAAGGGCTAATATCCAGAACCTATAAAGAACTTAAACAAATTTACAAGAAAAAAACAACCCCATCAAAAAGTGGGCAAAGGATATGAACAGACACTTCTCAAAACAAGACATTCATGCAGCCAACAAACACATGAAAAAAAGCTCATCATCACTGGTCATTAGAGAAATGCAAATCAAAACCACAATGAGATACCATCTCACGCCAGTGAGAATGGCAATCATTAAAACGTCAGGAAACAATAGATGCTGGAGAGGACGTGGAGAAATAGGAATGCTTTTACACTGTTGGTAGGAGTGTAAATTAGTTTAACTATTGTGGAAGACAGTGTGGCGATTCCTCTAGGATCTAGAACTAGAAATACCATTTGACCCAGCAATCCCATTACTGGGTATATACCCAAAGGATTATAAATCATGCTGCTATAAAGACACATGCACACGTATGTTTACTGAGGCACTATTCACAATAGCAAAGGCTTGGAACCAACCCACACATCCATCAATAATGGACTAGATAAAGAAAATGTGGCACATATACACCATGGAATACTATGCAGCCATAAAAAAGGATGAGTTCATATCCTTTGCAGGGATGTAGATGAAGCTGGAAACCATCATTCTCAGCAAACTATCACAAGGACAGAAAACCAAACACCACATGTTCTCACTCATAAGTGGGAGTTGAACAATGCAAACACATGGACACAGGGAGGGGAACATCACACACTGGGGCCTGTCAGGGGGTGGGGGGCTGGGGGAGGGATAGCATTAGGAGAAATACCTAATGTAAATGACAAGTTGATGAGGACAGCAAACAAACATAGCACATGTATACCTATGTAACAAACCTGCACATTGTACACATGTACCACAGAACTTAAAGTATAATAATAAAAAAAAACTGCCACTGCTTTATCAACTAAGTTTATGTAGTATTCTAAATCCTTTGTTGTAATTTTAAAAATAATCAAAGCATCTTTACCACGAGTAGATTCTATCTCAAGAAACCACTTTCTTTGCTCATCCCTAAGGAAGCAACTCCTCATCCATTCAAGTTTTATCATGAGATTGCAGCAATTCAGTTACACCATCAGGCTCCACTGCTAATTCTAGTTCTCTTACTGTTTCTACCACATCTGCAGTTACCTCTTCTGCTGAAGTCTTGAACTGTTCAAAGTCCTTCCATGGGTGTTGGAATTAACCTCTTCTGAAACTTCCAAAATATCAACTAGTAATATTGACATTTTGAAAACAACACTCATTTCCTTGTACATCTCTGTCAGAGCTCTTGAGTGATCAGATGCATTGTCAATGAACAGTAATATTTTGAAAGAAATCTTTTCTGAACAGTAGGTCTCAACACTGGGCTTCAAATATTTAGCAAGCCACGCTGTAAGCAGATACGCTGTCACCTAGACTTGGTTGCGCCCATTTTAGAGCACAGGTGGAGTAAATTTAGCAAAATTCCTAAAGACACTAGGATTTTCAAAATGGCAAATGAGGCCGGGCACGGTGGCTCATGCCTGTAATCCCAGCACTTTGGGAGGCCAAGGCAGGTGGATCACGAAGTCAGGAGTTCGAGACCAGCCTGGCCAATGTGGTGAAACCCCATCTCTACCAAAATACAAAAAATTAGCTGGGCGTGGTGGTGAGCGCCTGTAGTCCCAGCTACTCAGGAGGCTGAGGCAGAGGAAACGCTTGAAACCAGGAGGCGGAGGTTGCCATGAGCTGAGATCGTGCCACTGAACTCCAGCCTGGTGACAGAGTGAGACTCCATCTCAAAAAAAAAAAAAAAAAAAAAAAAAGCAAATGAGTACTGGCTTCAACTTAAAGTCACCAGCTGCATTAAGTCAGCAGCCTTGCCTTTTGAAACTTTGAAACCAGGCATTGACTTCTCCTCCTTAGCTATAAAAATCCTAGATGGCATCTTCTTTCAATAGAAGGATGTTTAATCTACATTGAAAAATATGTTGTTCCGGGTAGCCACTTTTATGTTATAGAAATGGCATCTTTCCTTAAATTGCATGAAGTAACTTCTGCTAGCTTCAGACTTCTCTTCTGCAGCTTTCTCACCTCTCTCAGTCTTCATAGGACTGAAGAGAGTTAGGGATTAGGACCTGGATTAGACTTTGACTTAAGGGAATATGGTGTGACTGGTTTGCTCTTTTACCCAGACCACTGAAACTTTCTCCATATAAACACTAAGCCTGTTTCATTTTCTTATCATTCATGTGTTCACTAGAGCAGCACTTTTAATTTCCTTCAAGAATGTTTCTTTTGGAGTAGCACTTTTAACTTTTCCTTTGCATTCACAATTTGTCTCAGTGTTCAGCACAAGAAGACTAGCTTTTGGCTATCTTGGCTTTCCACACGTCTTCTTTAGGAAGTTTATCATTTCTAGCTTTTGATTTAAAGTCAGACATATGTGACTGTTCTCTTCACTTGAACACTGAGAGGACACTGTAGGGTTGTTAATTGGCCTATTTTAAATATTGTTGTGTCTAAAGGAATAGGGAGGCCTGAGGAGAAGGAGAGAGATGAGAGATGGGGCAATTGGTGGAGTAGAACACACACAACATTTATCGATTAAGTTTCCTATCTTATATGGGTGTGGTTCCTGGCAGCCTAAAACAATTACGATGGTAACATCAAAGATCACTGATCATATTTCAGCACAACAGATATGAAAATAATAAAAAAGTTGAGGGGAGGGGCCAAGATGGCCAAACAGGAACAGCTACAGTCTGCATCTCTCAGTGAGACCAACGCAGAAGGAGGGTAATTTCTGCATTTCCAGCTGAGGTACCCAGTTCATCTCACTGGGACTGGTTAGGCAGTGGGTCCAATCCATGGAGGGTGAACAGAAGCAAGGGTGGGGCGTCGCTTCACCCAGGAAGTGCAAGGAGCTGGGGGACCTCCCTCCCCCAGCCAAGGGAAGCTGTGAGAGACTGTGCTATCCAGCCCAGATACTACACTTTTCCCACAGTTTTTGCAATGTGCAAATCAGGAGATTCCTTCATGTGCCTACACCACCAGGGCCCTGGGTTTCAGGCACAAAACGGGCAGCTGTTTGAGCAGACACCAAGCTAGCTGCAGGAGGTTTTTTCATACCCCAGTGGTGCCTGGAACCCCACCAAGACAGAACCATTCACTCCCCTGGAAAGGGGGCTAAAGCCAGAGAGCCAAGTGGTCTCACTCAGCAAGTCCCACTCCCACAGAGCCTAGGAAGCTAACAACCACTGGCTTGAAATTCTCACTGCCAGCACAGCAGTGTGAAGTCAACCTAGGTCAATCGAGCTTGGTGCGGGGAGAGGCATCCGCCATTACTGTGGCTTTAGTAGGTGGTTTTCCCTGATAGTGTTAAGGAGACTGAGAGGTCTGAACTGGGCAGAATTCACCACAGCACAGCAAAACAGCTGTGGCCAGACTGCTTCTCTACATTGCTCTTTACTGAGCAGGGCATATCTGAAAGAAAGGTAACAGCCCCAGCCAGGGGCTTACAGACAAAACCCCCATCTCTCTGGGACAGAGCACCTGATGGAAGGGGTGGCCGTGGGTGCAGCTTCATCAGATTGAATCGTTCCTGCCTGCCAGCTCTGAAGAGGGCAGCTGATCCTGACAAGAGGAATTCTCCCAGCACAGTGCACCAGCTCTGCTAAGGGATAGACTGCCTGCTCAAGTGGGTCCCTGAGCCCCATGCCTCCTGACTGGGAGACACCTCCCAACAGAGGTCAACACACACCTCATACAGGAGAGCTCAGGCTGGCATCAGGCCAGTGCCCCTCTGGGACAAAGCTTCCAGAGGAAGGAGCAGGCAGCAATCTTTGCTATTCTGCAGCCTTCACTGATGATACCCAAGTGAACAGGGTCTGGAGTGGACCTCCAGCGAACTGCAGTAGACCGGCAGAAGAAGGGACTGACTGTTAGAAGCACTAACAAATAGAAAGCAACAACATCAACATCAACATAAAGGACCCACACACAAAAACCCCATCCAAAGGTCACCAGCTTCAAAGATCAAAGGTAGATAAATCCACGACGATGAGGAATAACCTGCATAAAAATGCTGAAAATTCCAAAAACCAGAATGCCTCTTCTTCTCCAAATGATTACAACTCCTCTCAAGCAAGGGCACAAAACTGGATGGAGAATGAGATTGATGAACTAACAGAAGTAGGCTTCAGAAGCTGGGAAATAACAAACTCCTCTGAGCTAAAGGAGCACGTTCTAACTCAATGCAAGAAAGTTAAAAACATTGACAAAAAGTTACAGGAACTGCTAACTAGAATACCCAGTTTAGAGAGGAACATAAATGACATGATGGAGCTGAAAAACACAGCACGAGAACTTTGTGAAGCATACACAAGTATCAATAGCTGAATCTGTAAAGCGGAAGAAACCATATCAGAGACTGAGGATCAACTTATTGAAATGAAGCATGAAGACAAGATTAGAAAAAAGAATGGGCCGGGCGCGGTGGCTCACGCTTGTAATCCCAGCACTTTGGGAGGCCGAGGCGGGCGGATCACGAGGTCAGGAGATCGAGACCACGGTGAAACCCCGTCTCTACTAAAAATACAAAAAAAAATTAGCCGGGCGTCGTGGCGGGCGCCTGTAGTCCCAGCTACTCGGAGAGGCTGAGGCAGGAGAATGGCGTGAACCCGGGAGGCGGAGCTTGCAGTGAGCCGAGATTGCGCCACTGCACTCCAGCCTGGGTGACAGAGCGAGACTCCGTCTCGCCTCAAAAAAAAAAAAAAAAAAAAGAATGAAAAGAAACAAACAAAGCCTCAAAGACATAACGGACTATGTGAAAAAAGCCCAGGAACATACAGCTTCAAAAGCATATCCAAAAGCTTATCCATCACGATCAAGTTGGCTTCATCCCTGCGATGCAAGGCTGGTTCAACATATGCAAATCAAAAAATGTAATCAATCACATAAACAGAACCAATGACAAAAAACACATGATTTTCTCAATAGATGCACAAAAGGCCCTCAATAAAATTCAATACCCCTTCATGCTAAAAACACTCAATAAACTAGGTATTGATGGAATGTATCTCAAAATAACAAGAGCTATTTATGACAAACCCATAGCCAATATCATACTGAATGGGCAAAAGCTGGAAGCATTCCCTTTGAAAACTGGCACAAGACACGGATGCGCTCTCTGAACACTCCTATTCAACATAGTACTGGTAGTTCTGGCCAGGACAATCAGGCAAGAGAAAGAAATAAAGAGTATTCAAATAGGAAGAGAGGAAGTCAAATTGTCTCTGTTTGCAGATGACATGATCGCATATTTAGAAAACCCCATCATCTCAGCCCAAAAACTCCTTAAGCTGATAAGCAACTTCAGCAAAGTCTCAGGATACAAAATCAATGTGCAAAAGTCACAAGCATTCCTATACAGCAACAATAGACAAGCAGAGAACCAAATCATGAGTGAACTCCCATTCACAATTGCTACAAATAGAATAAAATATCTAGGAATATAACTTAAGAGGGATGTGAAGGACCTCTTCAAGGAGAACTACAAATCACTGCTCAAGGAAATAAGAGAGGACACAAACAAATGGAAAGAAATTCCATGCTCATGGATAGGAAGAGTCAATATCATGAAAAAGGCCATACTGCCCAAAGAAATTCATAGAGTCAATGCTATTCCCATCGAGCTACCAGTGACTTCCCAGAGTTAGAAAACACTACTTAAATTTCATATGGAACCAAAAAAGAGCCTGTATAGCCAAGACAATCCTAAGCAAAAAGAACAAAGCTGGGGCCATCATGCTACCTGACTTCAAACTATACTACAAGGCTACGGTAACCAAAACAGCATGATACTGGTAACAAAACAGATATACAGACCAATGGAACACAACAGAGACCTCAGAAGTAACACCACACATCTACAACCATCTGATCTTTGACAAACCTGACAAAAACAAACAATGGGGAAAGGATTCCCTATTTAATAAATGGTGCTGGGAAAACTGGCTAGCCATATGCAGAAAACTGAAACTGGACCCCTTCCTTACACCTTATACAAAAATTAACTCAAAATGGATTAAACACTTAAAGGTAAAATCCAAAACCATAAAAACTCTAGAAGAAAACCTAGGTAATACCATTCATGATATAAGCATAGGCAAAGACTTCATGAATAAAACACCAGAAGCAATGGCAACAAAAGCCAAAACTGACAAATGGGATCTAATCAAACTAAAGAGCTTCTGCACGGCAAAAGAAACTATCATCAGAATGAACAGGTAACCTACAGAACGGGAGAAAATTTTTGCAATCTACCCACCTGACAAAGGTCTAATATCCAGAATCTACAAGGAACTTAAACAAATTTACAAGAAAAACAACAACAACAACAAAAAACCCCACCAAAAAGTGGGCAAAGGATATGAACAGACACTTCTCAAAAGAAGACATTTATGCAGCCAACAAACATGAAAAAAGGCTCATTATCACTGGTCATTAGAGAAATACAAATCAAAACCACAATGAGATACCATCTCACACCAGTGAGAATGGCAATCACTAAAAAGTCAGGAAACAACAGGTGCTGGAGAGGATGTGGAGAAATAGGAACACTTTTACACTGTCGGTAGGAGTGTAAATTAGCTTAACCATTGTGAAAGACAGTGTGGCAATTCCTCAAGGAACTAGAACCAGAAATATCATTTGACCCAGCCATCCCAAAGGATTATAAATCCTTCTACTATAAAGACACATGCACACATATGTTTACTGAGGCACTATTCACAACAGCAAAGACTTGGAACCAACCCAAATGCCCACTAATGATAGACTGGATAAAGAAAACGTGGCACATATACACCATGGAATACTATGTAGCCATAAAAAGAAAGAGTTCATGTGCTTGGCAGGGACATGGATGAAGCTGGAAGCCATCATTCTCAGCAAACTAACACAGGATCAGAAAACCAAACACCGCATGTTCTCACTGATAAGTGGGAGCAGAACAGTGAAAACACATGGACACAGGGAGGGGAACATCACACACCGGGGCCTGTTGGTGGGTGGCAGGCAAGGGGAAGGAGAGCATTAGGACAAATACCCAATGCATGCAGAGCTTAAAACCTAGATGACGGGTTGATAGGTGCAGCAAACCACCATGGCACATGTGTACCTATGTAACAAACCTGCATGTTCTGCAAATGTATGCCAGAACTTAAAGTAAAATAAAAATATTAATAATAATAATTTAAAAGTTGGAAATATTGTGAGAATTACCAAAGTGTGACACAGAGACACAAAGTGAGAATATGCTGTTGGAAAAATGGTGCCGATAAACTTGCCCCATACAGGGTTGCCAGAAACCTTCAATTTGTTTAAAAATGCAGTATCTGTGGAGCACAATAAAGAAAAGCACAAGAAAACCAGATATGCCTGTGTATCCTTGCTGAGAAAAATGCATTGACATTAATCACCATGGTAGTACAAAGAAGTACAAATTCATAAGTACTTAAGCAGCTTCTTTAACAGCAGAATTTTAATCAAGATCTCACTAGATTGTTTCTTAACTTGGATGAGTTCATCCAAGGCTTTGACTTACTTTACATTCTTGTTTACTGCTCCCAGTAATTCTACTTGATGACCAGATCAATGTTTGCTTTTTCATGTATTCACTAGATGATATCTGCTTAATAGAAATTCCCATAAAGTATGAACTCAAAAAAGAATAAAGTTAGTTTTAGTTCCCTGTTCTCTGGAAAATGCAATTATCCTTTAAGTAATCCTTTAATGACTTTAAAAAAGTCATTAATATTTCTTACCAGACCATGTCATTATTTCTGATTAGCCTATTTATGGCTTAAAACAGATCATTTTCCCTTTGTTTTTCGACAACTTAACATTTTGGCAGATTCTACATCCAGATTTAAGAAACATTTATCTTATATTTGGAGCCAGTCACCTAATCACTCTCTTTCTTTTACTTTGCTGCTGTTCTTTGTTGGTTGTTTGTTTTTAAGTTAATCTACCATGTTATCCGTGGAGGAACTGATCTTTGCATTTGACAACATCTAAGAAGGCTGTTCAAAGAATCTTCTTTGAGCATTTCATTATATTATCTTATTCTCACAAACAATACACTGTAAGGTATATTCCAAGCATGAATAAGGTTATTTGCCCAAGTCCCATAAGCATAACTCACAGAGCCAAAATTTGAAGCTCTCAAACATTAAAAACCAACACCTACCACGCTGCTATTCTGCCTATCTTCTGTATAAAGGCAAGAAAAAAAGTCTCTTGGTTGTGCCATGAAACATAGTTAACAGGAGGCTACAATTACTCCCCATTAGTTCTCATTCTCAACTCAAATGTTCCTAGTGGAAAAGTACATGTTACTACTATGCAGAACATGGAAAAGAACTTGAATACCTTTGATAAAACAGTGGAACTTTGCTAGAATGGGTAACAGCAATGAAAAAAGTATGTGCTATTTACCATTTCAAGGATAAAAGGCCATGCATCAGACATAATTACATTTATGGATCTAATTTCTAAAATGAAAATCAATAATACAGAAATAAAAAGACTATTTTACACAGCCATATCATATCAATAATCCTCATTCAAGAAACTAAATAAGGCCGGGTGAGGTGGACCACACCTATAATTCCAGTACTTTGGGAGGCTGAGGCAGGTGCATCACTTGAGGTCAGGAGTTTGATACCAGCATGGCCAAAATGGTGAAATCCCATCTCTACTAAAAATACAACAACTAGCCTAGGGTGGTGGCAGGCACCTGTAATCCCAGCCACTCAGGAGGCTGAGGCAGGAGAATCACTTGAACCTGAGAGGGGGAGGTTGCAGTGAGCCGAGATCACGACACTTCACTCCACGCTAGGTGACACAGTGACACCCCATTAAAAAAAGAAAGAAAGAAAGAAACTAAGGATACACAACAGCAATATCCTTAGGATCTCCTACCAAAGAAAAAATTATTTGTTCAGTATCTAACATTGTTTTCTGTATCAAATTCCTTACTGGTGGTACAATGGAAAAAGAATTATAGAATCTACAGCCATATACTCTCACTCTGATTTCCACTGTCCACCTGTGCCTAGTGATCATATCTGTAAAAAAAAAGAAGGGAATTAATAATATCCACAGTGCATATTTACATGCAAGTTCACTGAATACTATAAAATGCTCTTCAGTCTTAAGATCTTATTAGTATAATAACAGATATATTAGAAATCTAGGACCACAGGCAGTTCAAAACACTTCATTATATTGACTTCAGGCGTATACTAAAAAGTCCATTCTCATTAGTAACATTCATCTTTAGAGCAGACTATAATTCAACTAGACTATGAGGATTCAGAAATTTTGAATATGTATCATTTATTGCATTAATTGTACCATTCAATTTAAATTTACAATCCTCCAAATATATTGTTAAGTAATTATCTGAAAGAAGGAACTGTTTTGTATCTTACGGAAAAGTAAGCCCCAGAAATAAAAAATTACAGCAAAGAAATCTATAATTGTGTTTATATTACATGAGTGATTTGCTGTTTCTCCAAAATAGCATGTAAGTCAGTGATTCTCAAATGTGCAAAGTATTTCCATGTGCTTAACAAGAAAACTATCCAAAACAAACACTGTTTAAGAAATTTCTTATTATTTTATTTCCTTTCCATCTGTTTTTGTCCCTTTTTTTGGGTTCCACTCACCTTCTTTCTTTCAGTTGCCTGGCTATTGCTCACAGTAACACTTCTAAAAGAATAAGGCAACAAAATTAGATACCCAGTGGGGAACTCTAGCCCAAAATATTACTTGACAGTGACATAGTCCAGAGTTAAATATTTATAGACATTAACTCTTAAAGAGACTAATACATGTCTCGATGTGAATACTAAATACACTATGGTATCTTTTACCTAGTCTTAAAGATTATCATTCAATATTTATCAAAAGGAAAACATCTTATTAAGATTATATAGTCCTCAAGAAAAGTCAATATCTTTAATTATTATAAGCCTTATTTTTATACATGTGTTTTTATGTGACATATATAGAGTAAATAAATCTATAGGGGATATGTTTATGAAATCCCATGAAGCAAGAGAAAAATCTGAAAGCAACAGTACATAATGCCACAACATGAAGTAAAACAAAAAAATTAACACAGTATCACCATTTCTTATAACAAAGATGCTTAAGTAGTCATTCCTCAGAGAGGTATTATTGAATTACATGGCAATAAAAGCTTGAGGAAAATTATATAAAGCTTGAGGGAATCATATAAAAATAAATTCAGGCTGTAACTATTTTTAAAACACAATGAAAATCTAAACTACCAGTTTATACTAAAGCCCAAAAAGGGTGACAAAATTAGTAAAGTTAAAGCCCTACTGGGCCCTAAAAATATAGAAAGACAAACACAAAGAGAAAATCTTAAAAGCAGCAAAAGTGAAAATACTTATCACACACAAGGGACCCTCAATAAGACTAACAGCTGACTTAGCATAGAAACCATAGAAGTCAGAAGGTAGTGGAATGATATATTCAAAGGGCTAAAAGAAAAACACTAAACCAAGAATTCTTTATCCAAATAAACTACCCTACAAAACTGAGGCAGAATAAAGACATTCCCAGCTAAAGACTGAGGAATCTGTAAAAATAGTAAAGATGTCCTGCAGGCTAAAAGGAAATGATACCAAGCAGTAACTCAAATTCTCACAAAGAAATGAAGAATACTCCAAAGGTAATTACATAGACAAATCTAAAAGACTGAATAAAAACTTTTCTCTCTTTATTCCTCTTAACTAATTTACAAAACAGCTGCAAAAAAACCCTGTAAAACTGTATGGTTAATTTTACAGCATATAAAATATAATACATACGACAATGGCACTCTCCAGGAGAGGAAAAGGAATGAAGCTATACAGAATTAAATATTCTACATATTACTAATACTGAATTCGTATTAATATGAAGTCAACTGTAATAAGTCAATATGCATATTGTAACCCTAGGTCAACCAATACAAAAACACTTAAAAATATGCATGGTAAAAAGAAAGGAATTTAAATGTATAAGAAAATATCTATTTAACACAAAGGAAGACAATAAATGAGGAAGAGAAGAACAAAAAGCACCATGAGAAATATACAAAACAAACATTAAATGTGAATAGCTTGAACACTACAAAAACAAAGACTATCCAAATGAAAAAGATACAGCACACATTAGAATCAAAGATATAAAATAGGTTGAAAGCAAAAGTGTGAAACAAGATAAACAATGTAAACAATAACCATAAGAGAGCTGAAGTAGCTGTACTAAAATAAAATGTCTTTTGTTTTGTTTTTTTTTTTTTTTTTGAGACATTGTCTTGCTCTTTTGCCCAGGCCAGACTGTAGTGGCACGATCTCAGCTCACTGCAACCTCCGCCTCCTGGGTTCATGCCATTCTCCTGCCTCAGCCTCCTGAGTAGCTGGGACTACAGGTGCCCGCCAACACGCCCAGCTAATTTTTTGTATTTTTAGTAGAGATGGGGTTTCACCGTGTTAGCCAGGATGGTCTCGATCTCCTGACCTCATGATCCGCCCACCTTGGCATCCCAAAGTGCTGGGATTACAGGCGTGAGCCACCGCGCCTGGCAAATAAAACAAGTCTTTAAGACAAAAACTGTTACTACAGACAAAAGCATTTCATAATGATAAAAGGGCCAATATCATGAAGATATAAAAATTATAAACATACAAAAGGAGTCCCAAAATACATGAAGCAACACTGGACAGAATTGAGAGAGAAATAAACAATTCAACAATAATAGTCAGAGATTTCAAAACTCCACTCAATAATTGATAGACAAACTAGACAGAAAATCTGTAAGGACACAGAAGACTTCAACATAACCATCAAGCAACATGATGTAACTAACGTCTAACACATTCTTCCCAAATATAGAATAAAATTTCAAGTACTTGTGGAACATTCTCCACAATAAAAAATGTATTTGGCCATAACATAAGTAACAGTAAATTTTAAAAATTGGGATCATACAAAGTATGCCCTCAAACCACAGTGGAATTAAATTAGAACAACAACCTCTAAATAATCCATGGTCAAACAAGAAATCACAAGAAAAAATTTAAAAATGTATCCAATTGTATGAATATAAAAATACAACATATTATTGTAGCAAAAGCAGTATGTAGAGGTATTGTAGCTTTAAATGCCTTTTTTTAGAAAAGAAGAAAGACCTCAAATAAATAACCCAAGTTTCCACCTTAAGAAATTAGGAAAAGAAGAGCAAAGCTTATAAGCAGAAGGACAACCATAAATATTAGAATGGAAATCAATGAAATGGAAATAAAAAAAACATTTTTAAAAAATTCTTAAAACCAAGGTTGATTCTTTGAAAAGATCAACAGACCGTCACACTGCTAGGTTGATATGCCAAGGGAAAAAAGAGAAGGAACAAAACTACCAAAATAAGAAATAAAAGAGTGAACATGATCCTGACCCTACAGAAATTCAACTTAGATGAAACTGACCAATTTCTATGAATACTCAAAATATCAAGACAAGAAATGAAGGAAAAAGAAAAAGGAATAGGAGAATGGGGAAGGGGAGGCAAGGGGAGGGAAGGAAGAGAGGGAGGGAAAAGAGAGGAAGGAAAAAGAAACAGGGGGATAGAAAAAGGAAGTGTGAATAGGCTTATTATGAGTAAAGAAATTGAAACAGTATTTGGAAATCCTCTCATTAATAAAAGCCAAAACCAGATGGTTCACTGGTAAATTCCATCAAATATTTCAAGAAGAAACAATACCAATGCTTCAGAAACTCTTCTAGAAAACAGAGGACAAGGGATTATTTTCCAAAACATTTTATGGGGTCAATATTATCCTCATACTAAAGTCTAACAAAGCCATATTATAACAAGGATGAAGCGCAAAAACTTTACACTAAGTCAAAGAAGCTAGACTCAAAAGACTACATATTGTATTATTCCATTTATAGAAAATGTCAAAAAAGACAACTACACAGAAACAGAAAGTAGAGAAGTGGTTGCCTAGGGCTCAGAGTGAAAGCAGAATTAACTATCAACTATCACAAGGCATCGTCTGCAGGTGATAAAATATTCTAAAACAAGATTATGGTTGCACATCCCTTTAATATTACTAAAAAATAATTAAATCATATGCTTAATGTGAGTGGATTTTATTGTATGTAAATTATACTTCAATAACTGTTTAAGAAAAAACTGGTTCAGTGACTAGATCAACAACATCTACCTAGACTAATCAAGATTAAAGGCAGAGTGCTGGGAATTTGCTAAAAATTAGCAGTGTAACTCTCATAGGCATTTAAAGAATTAAGAAAATATTATAAACAACTTTATGTCAACAAATATACTTTAGATGAAATTCTCAAATTCTTTGAAAAATACAACTTACTAAAAAAAATAGAGAAAAGCTGAGTAGATTATATTTTTTTAACTGAGTTTATAAAAAACCTATATACAAACAAATTAGAGTCCCAGATGGTTTCACTACTGAACCCTATAAAAACACGTTTAAAAAAATAACATTAATTTCATACAAACTCTTTCAAACATAAGGTAGTAGACCCCACTTTCATGTGAAGCCAAAGACCTTAACAAAACCATTGCTAGCATTACTGATAAAAACATTCATCATATTACTCCAAAGCTAAACAAAGACATCTACAGGAAAAGTATAGAGCAATATCCCTGATGAATACAGACACAAAAATCCTTAATAAAAATATTATCAAATTGAATTCACATATATCATAACCATGTAGAATTTATCACAAGAATGCAGTTAATTTAATATATAAAAATGAATCAATTTAAATCACTAATTAACAGTATAAAGAAGAAAAATGATATTTAATAAACACAGAAAAAGCACTTGACAGAATTCAACACCTAATCATAACTTTTCAAAAATTTCAGTACTCTAGAAATGGAAGGAACTTTCCTCAATCTGATGAAAGACATTCATGAAAATTCTACAGCTAGTATGACATATAATGTCAAAAGACTAAATGATTTCTCCCTTAGGTGGGGAATAAGGCACTGCAATAGGGCAAGTAACAGAAATAAAAGGCAGAGAAGTAAAACTGTCTCTAAATGCAGTTAACACAATTGTTTATATAAACAATCCTAAAAAATCTAAAAACGACTACTCAATAAGTAAAATAGAAAAGTGCATCGCATGCAAGCCCAATGTAAAAATATATATACCAGGATTAAGCAATAGGAAATGAGATTTGAAATAACTATTTCCTTGAAAAGAGCATCCCACACATAAAATACTTAGGGAAAAAAATGGCAATAAGTCTAACACAAACCACTGAAAACTACAAAACATTGCTGAGATAAAGAGGCCCTAAATAAATGAAGTATATACCATGTACATGTACTGGAAGACTCAGTATTTTAGATCTTAATTCTCCCCAAATTGATCTATAGATCCAACAGAATATCAATTATACTTTTACCAAGAATTTTTGTAAAAATTGACAAACTGAATCTAAAATGTTAAGGATATGCAAAAAGCAACCTTGAAAAAGAAAAAAAAATTGGAATACTTATACTACCTTAATTCAAGAATTACTATAGTAATCAAGATAATAAGTTATTGAAACAGAATAAGGAAAACAGAAATAGACCTAAACTTATATGCAGTCAATTGATTTTCAACAAAGGCACCAAAATGTGAAAGCAATCCAATGAAGAAAGTATTCTCTACAAATACAACTAAATGTTCATATGCAAAAAAGAAACCCAAACAGGTACTGTATACCATACATAAAAATTAATCAGGAACCCAACTATAAATGCAAAAACTACAAAGCTTCTAAACAGGAGAATTATCTTTGTGACTTGGGGGAAGGAAAAGGTTCCTTACATAGGACACAAAAATTACCTTAAAAGAAAAACATTCATAAATCTGACTTCATCAAAATTTATAACTTCAGTTCATCAAAAAACATTATTAAGACAAAGAAAAAGTGAGCCACAGACAAGAGAAATTATTCATAAAACAGATGTCTGACAAAGGACTTGTGTTCAACACATTGTAAAACATTTTACAAATCAATAGTAAAAGGACAAACAACTCAATTTTTTTAATGGACATAAGATTTTAATAGAGTCATCACAAAAAGAGATATAAAAAAGGCAAACGAGGCCGGACGTGGTGGCTCACACCCGTAATCCCAACACTTTGGGAGGCCGAGACAGGCAGATCACGAGGTCAGGAGATCGAGACCAGCCTGGCCAACACGGTGAAACCCCGTCTCTACTAAAAATACAAAAAATTAGCCGGGCATGGTGGCGGGTGCCTGTAATCCCAGCTGCTTGGGAGGCTGAGGCAGGAGAACGGCGTGAACCTGAGAGGCGGAGCTTTCAGGGAGCTGAGGTCGTGCCACTGCACTCCAGCCTGGGCGACAGAGCAAGACTCCATCCCAAAAGAAAAAAAAAAGGCAAACGAATGAATAAAAAGTGCTGAAAACCACTAGTTCTCCAGGAAATAAAAATCTAAATCACAATGAGATACTATCAATCATCACCAAAATAACTAAAATTAAAAAGATTGACAACATTAAATATGACTGAAAGTGCTAGGATTACAGGCATGAGCCACTGTGCCCAGCCAGCTGCTTTATTAGTAATAGTCAAAGACTATAAACAGCTCAGGTATTCCTCAACAAGAGAATTGCTAAACAGATATACAGACATTCCCTGACTTATGACGGTTTGACTTACAAGTTTTTGACTTCATGATGATGCAAAATCGACAGGCATTCAGTAGAAACTGTACTTCGAATTTTGTTCCTTTCCTGGGCTAGCAACATGCAATAGGATGCTCTCTCATGATGCTGGGATAATGTAAGTGTTCTGAGTACTTGTATTAAGGAAGCCTATACTAAATTATGATGTTCAGCAGCTTAGGTATATAAAATGAATTTTTGACTTACGGTATTTTCAACTTATGATGGGTTTATCTAGACATGCCCCATCAAATAAATTGAGGAGCATTTATATTCAAACAAATGGAGTATTACATAGCAATATAAAGCAACTAATTCCTGATATACAAAACAACAAAAACAAGTCTCAAAATATTCTGCTGCTTCTCCTGCATATGACCATTATACAATAACAAGACCAGATTGACCATTCCCCACCTTAAGCAACTAGAAAACTGAACAAAATAAGAATCAATGGTTTCCAGAAATTGAGGAACAGCCAGTACAGAACTGTGAGCCCCAAGGGAAGAAAAACAAATGAAATGAACCCTTTGATTGCCCTGGCTTCCTGCATGGAGGCCATTTCCAGGCTATAATACATAGAGAAGTAACCCAAACAGAGCCTAGAAGCCAAGGAGATGAAAATCAGACTTCAGGGATCCCAGTGTAGCTATAATTTGCAGGGGAGATTACAAGAGAGGAAAATGCCACACAGAGAAAAAACTCTAAAGTGGGAGTTAACAAATATTTTCTGTAAGGAGCAGATAAGTATTTTAGGCTTTGCAGGCCATATGATCTGCATCATAACTATCCAATGATGCTATTATAATGTAAAAGCAGAAAAATATATGTAAATGAATGAGAATGGCTATGTTACAATAAAACTTTAATTACAGTAACAAGTAGCAGGTGGGATTTAGTCAGTGAGCTGCCATTTGTCCACCACTGCTCTAGAGAACTTCACAGTGATGTCCTCACCTTTTGCCTGGGTTTTGAGCTGCACATGAGTGGAAACTACTGAAGACCAAGAAATGAACCTGGAAAGCAATGTATTAAACAATTCTCAAAGCTCATACAGAAATAGTTCATATATTTCCAATAAACAAGGTAAAAAGACCTCTCAATAAATACATATCGCATCAGATAGGGTCTTCAGAATAGTATCACCATGAAAGTGGAGCTAAATTAGCCTAACATTAAAATCTGTTCTTGTACATGCTAACAATGCTTAAAAGCAAGACTTGCAAGGATATAATAGATTATAGCTAACTTAACTGCATCCCCAAAGTCTTATAATATTTAATGGAATACCAAAAATTACCAGGTATTCCAAAAAGACAGAAATATATAACACACCTTGGGAAAAAAAAATCAGTCAATAGAAGCAGACTCAGAAAGGACAGAGATGTGAAATTAGCAAGACAAGGATATTAATACAGCTAGCATAAATATATTCCATATGTTCATGAAAGTAGAGAATATGAATATGATGAGAGAAATCGAAGGTGCAAAAAAGACCCAAACAGAACATCTAAAGATTAAAAACACACACAACTGTATGTGTTGTATGTGTTAAAAACACACACAACTGTATGTGTTGTACGTGTTAACACACACAATTTTAAAATGAAAAATATAACAAGATAAATAACAGCTTAGACATTACAGAAGAAAAGATCACTGAAATTGAAGGCTTAATAATAGCAGCCACCTAAAGTACACACATAAAATATAGACTAGAAAAATAATAGACAAACGAGAGACAGAGAGTGAGAAAGAGAGGTGTGAGAGAGGGAGGAGAGAAAGGGGAGACAGAAAGGGAGGGAAAGGGAAAGGGAGAGAGGGAAAGAGAGAGAGAGAGAGAGAAAATCAGTAAGAAAACAGGAAATTTTAACATCAAGTAACTTGACCTAACTGACATTTACAAAACATTCTGCCTAAGAGCCAAATAGAAATTATCTTCAAGTTCACAAAACAATATTCACCAAGACAGACCATACTCTGAGCAATTTTTAAAAATCTGGGCCAAGTGCGGTGGCTCATGCCTGTAATCCCAGTACCTTGGGAGGCTGAGGTGGGCAGATCACCTGAGGTCAGGAAATCAAAACCATCCCGGCTAACACAGTGAAACCCCGTCTCTACTAAAATACAAAGAATTAGCCGGGTATGGTGGCACATGCCTGTAATCCCAGCTACTCGTGAGGCTGAGGCAGGAGAATCGCTTGAACCCAGGAGGCAGAGGTTGTGGTGAGCAGAGATCATGCCATTGCACTCCAGCCTGGGCAACAAGAATGAAACTCCGTCTCAAAAAAAAAAAAAAAATCTTAATAAAGATGTTTGAAATCCTTTAACATATGTTCTTTGACTATAATGAAAGTAACTAGAACTCAGTAACAACTATGATGGAGTATAAGAACTGGAATCAAGGGTCCCAGCTGCTGCACTCTGCAATCCATCTCTGCATTTACACCAAGGCCATGATTCCCATGGGCTGCTTCCAGCCAATGACTGAGTAAGGCAGGAATACTAATGTAGTTCCCTGGTTGGGTGATATGAGACTTCTCTGACAGAAAACTCTGGCACAAGAACTCCCCAGTCAACTTACCACTTTCCTTAGAAATACACTGTAGTCTGAGATGCTTTTATCCACCCTCATTCTTTCTTAACTTGGGGTCAAACCTACATCAGAGTCTGATGACTCTCTTAGTCTCCTACAGCTTCCTTTTCATTTTCTCACACAGGCATTTTTCCCTAATATATTTTTTGCACATTTAAACCCATGTTGGCATCTGCTTCTCAGAGGACTCAAACTGTTGCAAGATGTCAAAATTTTGCAGATGTAACTAAAGAAACGCGTAAAAGAAAATGTATAACATTTAATATCTGTAATTTAAAACTTGGAAAGACCTCAAATCAATAATCTAAGTTTCTTTCTAGGGATCCGCAGGATGCCGCTTTTCCAGCCGAAAACCTCTGTGGCTGGTGGCACCTTTGTCCAAGTTTTGCTTGGACCCACTGGGCTCATTCCACCCACTCGGCCTGATAGGCTATGCATGGCTCATGCCATCAGCCCAGATCCCACACCTGCCAAAGGCGAGTCAGGCACAGAGCAGTGACGGGTGCCTGAGTGAGTGAAGGGTCTGGCAAGAGCGCACAGCCAGGCATGCCAGCTGCTGCAGCAGGGTGGGCAGCTCCAGGCACTTTCTCCATGCAAGCCTGAGGCTGGATCAGATGCACTGCAAGTGGCTTCCACTGCAGGCACCCACGTCTGGACAAGAGGAACATGGTGACATGGGAAAGCTTGGAGATAACAGAAACCACAGAGCCCCAAAGAGGGTGTCATAGCTCTGGCTCTGGGAGCTCCTAGGTCTGGGTTTCCTGCAGGGCTGCAGCTCTTCTCTCCTTCTCATCACCCCCAAACATGGTGAGAAGGGGTATGTATTTCAGTCCTGTTTGTGTTACAGCTCTTTCAGTCCCGCCATTCACTTGGTCCAGAGTTTTTATCCCACATCTAGGAAGAATGAGGTATGTGGACAACTGGAAGGTGAGCAAGGCAGAGAGGAGCTTTACTGAACAAAAGAACAGCTCTGAGGAGACTGGAAGGGGGTAGCTCCTCTCTGCATGTCATCTAGACAAGTGTCCAGCTCTCAGCAAAGAAGAGACCCAGAGTGGATAGCTCCTTTCCACAGCTGGTAGTCCCAATGTCTGTGTGAGTCTGGCTGGGTCTGGGATTTTTATGGGCTCAAAAGGAAGTAAGTGCATGCTAATTGTTCCATGGGTGGCCACGGGCAGGCTCATAAAGAGCACAGTAAGTTCTCACTCTGGGGCTGCTGATTCCACTCAGAACTGACAGCCCAGCCCCCAGGCTTCAGACTGTTCCTGGCTTGAACGTAGGACTTCATCAGGGACTCACCCCTTTCCACCCAGGAGCCCATCTGCCTCCTGCCACAATCAATCATGTTGTCCAGGGTACCCACTCTGTTGGTGGGAGGGGCACCTGCAAGGTCACACAGAGCCACACTAAGGGACCCATCGGCCTCCCTCCCATGCTCCTCATTCCCCAAAGTCCAGAGGGGTCTGAGGTGACAGGGGGCTGGCAGGTCAGTGCTGCCCCAAGCATGGGCACACCCCACTGGGCTGCCACCACACCCAGGCGTGGCCACAACTTGCTCTACCCTGGAACGGGCTCAGGGAGCAGGAAAAGGCCAGCCAGCAAGAGCAGGCACTTCCAAGCCTGGAGGGGCAGTGGGGCTTCCCAGACCCCTGAGAGTGCAGCAATGCCCAGATCCACAACCACAGGTGGGTAGCTGCAACTGCCACCAGGAGCACAGGGCTCCTGCCCTGCCATCTCGGAATGGGGCGGGACTCCCACCTGTTCCCAGCTCCCACTGGCTCCATGTACAGGGCAGCGCCAGCCACACCTTCCCCACTACAGCTGCTGTCTTTGCAGTGACTGCTGCTGCCATCCCTTCCACCTTTAGAAACTAGAAAAATAAAGCAAATTAAATCTTAATTAAAGAGAAGAAAAGAAATAATAAAAACCAAATATCAATGGAATGGAAAACAGACTAATATGAAAAAAAATTAGGGCTCAGTGTAGTGGCTTATGCCTGTAATCCCAGCACTTTGCCAGGTGGGAAGATTGCTTGATCTCAGGAGTTCGAGACTAGCCTGAGCAACATAAGGAGATCCTGTCTCTCCTAAAAACAAAAAAAATTCGCCAGGTGTGGTGGTGCCCTCCTGTAGTCCCAGCAACTCAGGAGGCTGAGGCAAGGTAACTGCTTGAGCCCAGGAAGTGGAACCTGCATTGAGCAGTGATCGCCCCCACTGCCTTCCAGCCTGGGTGACAAAGTGAGATCCTGTCTCGGAAAAAAAAAAAAAAAATCAATGAAAGCAAAAACTGGAAACTGGTTCTCTGAACAGATCGAGAAAACTGATAAACCCCTAGCCAGGCTGATTAGAGGAAAAAAAAGTGACAGGTTATAAATTACTAATATCAGGAATAAAAGAGAAGCATTACTAGAGATTCCTATGGGAATTTCCCAACTTACAAAGGCTACAGGTCTTTCATGTGTTCATTAAAAACCTATTACTAAAAATTCTCAATCTCAAGAACCATCTTATAATGCTTTGTTAACCCACAGAATCTTAAATAGTATAGCTAAAAGCTCTTGCTCCCTTTAAGAATATTTAACACCTCTGAGCTCAATATCCTAAGAGTCCGAAGTCCTAGACCACTCTGAGACCAAAAGGAAACAGATAGCAAAGTAGGGACTCAGTGGAGGCTCCAAACTACCATGGCAGCATCTAAGAAAGGCTCTGATTAAAAGTAACAAAAGAGGGCAAGATAGCCAAATAGGAACAGCTCTTGTCTGCAGCTTGCAGCAAGATCAATGCAGAAGGCGGATGATTTCCGTATTTCCAACTGAGGTACCTGGTTCATCTCATTGGGCCTGGTTAGACAGCGAGTGCAGCCCATGGAGGGCGAGCCAAAGCAGGATGGGGCATCGCCTCACCCAGGAAGCATATGGGGTCAGGGAACTCCCTCCCCTAGCCAAAGGAAGCCATGAGCGACTGCACCGTGAGGAACAGTGCCCTCCAGCCAAGATACTATGCTTTTCCCACGGTCTTTGCAACCCACAGACCAAGAGATTCCCTCAGGTGCCTACGCCACCAGGGCCCTGGGTTTCAAGCACAAAACTGGGCGGCCATTTGGGCAGACACTGAGCTAGCTGCAGTTTCTTTTTTCATAACCCAGTGGTGCCTGGAATAACAGCGAGACAGAACCATTCACTCCCCTGGAAAGGGGCCTGAAGCCAGGGAGCCAAGTGGTCTAGCTCAGCGGATCCCACCCTCACGGAGCCCAGCAAGCTAAGAAACACTGGCTTGAAATTCTCACTGCCAGCACAACAGTTTGAAGTCAAACTGGGACACTTGAGCTTGGTGGGGATACGGGCATCCATCATTACTTAGGCTTGAGTAGACGATTTTCCCCTCACAGTGTAAACAAAGCATCAGGGAAGTTTGGCAGTGCCACAAAGCTGCTGTAGCCTGATTGCCTCTCTAGATTCCTCCTCTCTTGGCAGGGTATCTCTGAAAGAAAGGCAGCAGCCCCAGTAAGGGGCTTATAGGTAAAACTCCCATCTCCCTAGGACAGAGCATCTGGGGGAAGGGGAGTCTACGGGTGCAGCTTCAGCAGACATAAACGTTCCTGCCTGCCAGCTCTGAAGAGAGCAGTAGATCTCCTGGCACAGCACTCAAGCTCTGCTAAGGGACAGACTGCCTCCTCAAGTGGGTCCCTGACCTCCGTGCCTCCTGATTTGGGAGACACCTCCCAACAGGGGTTTAAAAACACCTCATACCGGAGAGTTCTGTCTGGCATCTAGCCAGTGCCCCTCTGGGACGAAGCTTCCAAAGGAAGGAAGAGCCAGCAATCTTTGCTGTTCTGCAGCCTCTGCTGGGGATACCCAGGCAAACAGGGCCTGGAGTGGACCTCCAACAAACTCCAGCAGACCTGCAGCAGAGGGGCCTGTCTGTTAGAAGGAAAATTAACAAACAGAAAAGAATAGCATCAACATCAACAAAAAGGATGTCCACACAAAAACCCCATCCGAAGGTCACCAACATCAGACACCAAAGGTAGATAAATTCACGAAGATGAGGAAAAACCAGTGCCAAAAGGCTGAAAATTCCAAAAAGCATAACGCCTCTTCTCCTCCAAAGGATCACAACTCCTCACCAGCAAGGGAACAAACTGGACAGAGAATGAGTTTGACGAATCGACAGAAGTAGGCTGCACAAGGTGGGTAATAACAAACTCCTCTGAGCTGAAGAAGCATGTTATAACCCAATGCAAGGAAGCTAAGAACCTTGAAAAAAGGTTAGAGGAATTGCTAACCAGAATAAGCAGTTTAGAGAAGAACATAAATGACCTGATGGAGCTGAAAAACACAGCACAAGAACTTCGTGAGGCATACAAAAGTATCAATAACCAAATCGATCAAGGGGAAGAAAGGATATCAGAGATAGAAGATCAATTTAATGAAACAAAGCATGAAGACAAGATTAGAGAAAAAAATAATGAAAAGGAATGAACAAAGCCTCCAAGAAATATGGGACTATGTGAAAAGACCAAATCTACGTTTGACTGGTGTACCTGAAAGTGACAGAGAGAACGGAACCAAGCTGGAAAACACTCCTCAGGATATTATTCAGGAGAAATTCCCCAACCTAGCAAGGCAGGCCAACATTCAAATTCAGAAAATACAGAGACCACCACAAAGATAATCCTCGAAAAGAGCAACTCCAAAACACATAATCATCAGATTCACCAAGGTTGAAATGAAGGAAAAATGCTAAGGGCAGCCAGAAAGAAAGGTCAGGTTATCCTTGAAGCCCATCAGACTAACAGCAGATCTCTCTGCAGAAAACCTACAAGCCAGAAGAGAGTGGGGGCCAATATGCAACATTCTTAAAGAAAAGAAATTTCAACCCAGAATTTTATATCCAGCCAAACTAAGCTTCATAAGCGAAGAGGAAATAAAATCCTTTACAGAGAAGCAAATGCTGAGAGATTCTGTCATCACCAGGCCTGCCTTACAAGAGCTCCTGAAGGAAGCACTAAATATGGAAAGAAAACACTGGTACGGGCAAAAACAAAGCAAACTGTAAAGACCATCAACACTATGCAGAAACTGCATCAACTAACAGGCAAAATAACCAGCTAGCATGATGACAGGATCAAATTCACACATAACAATGTTAATCGTAAATGTAAACAGGCTAAATGCCCCAATTAAAAGACACAGGCTGGCAAATTGGATAAAGAGTCAAGAACCATCGGTGTGCTGTATTCAGGAGATCCATCTCACATGCAAAGAAACACATAGGCTCAAAATAAAGGGATGGAGGAATATTTACCAAGCAAATGGAAAGCAAAAAAAAGCCGGGCCTGAAATCCTAGACTCTGATATAAGTGACTTTGAACGAACGAACGAATGAATGAGGGAGGGAGGGAGGGAGAAAGGAAGGAAGGAAGGAAGGAAGGAAGGAAGGAAGGAAGGAAGGAAGGAAGGAAGGAAGGAAGGAAGGAAGGAAGGAAGGAAGGAAGGAAGGAAGGAAGGAAGGAAGGGCACTACATAATGGTAAAGGGATCAATGCAACAAGAAGAGCTAACTATCCTAAATATATATGCACCCGATATAGGAGCACCCAGATTCATAAAGCAAGTTCTTAGAGACCTACAAAGAGACTTAGACTCCCACACAAACTCCCTTTCAATAGTAGGAGACTTTAACACCCCACTGTCAATTTTAGACTGATCAACAACACAAAAAATTAAGAAAGATATACAGGACTTGAACTAGCTCTAGAGAAAGCAGATCTAACAGATATCTACAGAACTCTCCACCTCAAGTCAACAGAATCTACATTCTTCTCAGTGCCACATAGCACTTATTCTAAAATTGACTACATAATTGGAAGTTAAACACTTCTCAGCAAATGAGAAAGAATGAAAATCATAACAAACGGTCTCTCACACACCAGTGCAATCAAATTAGAACCAGGATTAAGAAACTCACTCAAAACTGCCGAACTACATGGAAAGTGAACAACCTGCTCCTGAATGACTACTGGGTAAACAACGAAATTAATACAGAAATAAAGAAGTTCTTTGAACCAATGAGGACAAAGACACAACGTACCAGAATCTCTGGGACACAGCTAAAGCAATGTTAAAAGGGAAATTTATGGCAGTATGAAGTGGGAAACATCTAAAATCGACACACTAACATCACAATTAAAAGAACTAGAGAAGAAAGCCAAAGAAATTCAAAAGCTAGCAGAAGACAGGAAATAACTAAGATCAGAGCAGAACTAAAGGAGATCCAGACACGAAAAACCCTTCAAAAAAATCAATGAATACAGGAGCTGGTTTTTTGAAAAGATTAACAAAAAAGATAGACCATTAGCCAGACTAATAAACAAGAGAGAACAATCAAATAGACACAACAAAAATTGATGAAGAGAATGTCACCACTGATCCCACAGAAATACAAACTACCATCAGAGAACACTGTAAACACCTCTATGAAGATAAACTAGAAAGTCTACAAGAAATGGATAAATTCCTGGACACATACACCCTCCCAAGACTAAACCAGGAAGAAGTCAAATCCCTGAATAGACCAATAACAAGTTCTGAAATGGAGGCAGTAATTAATAGCCTACCAACCAAAAAACGCCCAGGAACACACAGATTCACAGCTGAATTCTACCAGAGGTACAAAGGGGAGCTGGTACCATTCCTCCTGAAACTATACCAAACAATAGAAAATGAGACACTCCTCCCTAACCCATTTTATGAAACCAGTGTCATCCTGATACCAAAATGTGGCAGAGACACAACAAAAAAAGAAAATTTCAGGCCAATATCCCCAATGAACATTGATGCAAAAATTCTCAATAAAATACTGGCAAACTGAATCCACCAGCACATCCAAAAGCTTATCCACCACAATCAAGTCGGCTTCATCCCTGCGATGCAAGGCTGGTTCAACATATGCAAATCAAAAAATGTAATCAATCACATAAACAGAACCAATGACAAAAAACACATGATTTTCTCAATAGATGCACAAAAGGCCCTCAATAAAATTCAATACCCCTTCATGCTAAAAACACTCAATAAACTAGGTATTGATGGAATGTATCTCAAAATAACAAGAGCTATTTATGACAAACCCATAGCCAATATCATACTGAATGGGCAAAAGCTGGAAGCATTCCCTTTGAAAACTGGCACAAGACAAGGATGCCCTCTCTCAATACTCCTATTCAACATAGTACTGGTAGTTCTGGCCAGGACAATCAGGCAAGAGAAAGAAATAAAGAGTATTCAAATAGGAAGAGAGGAAGTCAAATTGTCTCTGTTTGCAGATGACATGATCGTATATTTAGAAAACCCCATCATCTCAGCCCAAAAACTCCTTAAGCTGATAAGCAACTTCAGCAAAGTCTCAGGATACAAAATCAATGTGCAAAAGTCACAAGCATTCCTATACAACAACAATAGACAAGCAGAGAACCAAATCATGAGTGAACTCCCATTCACAACTGCTACAAATAGAACAAAATACCTAGGAATATAACTTAAGAGGGATGTGAAGGACCTCTTCAAGGAGAACTACAAATCACTGCTCAAGGAAATAAGAGAGGACACAAACAAATGGAAAGAAATTCCATGCTCATGGATAGGAAGAGTCAACATCATGAAAAAGGCCATACTGCCCAAAGTAATTCAGAGTCAATCCTGTTCCCATCAAGGTACCATTAACTTTCTTCAAAGAATTAGAAAAAACTACTTACATTTCATATGGAACCAAAAAAAAAGTCTGTATAATCAAGACAATCCTAAGCAAAAAGAACAAAGCTGGAGCCATCACGCTACCTGACTTCAAACTATACTACAAGGCTACAGTAACTAAAACAACATGGTACTGGTACCAAAACAGATATATAGACCAATGGAACAGAAAAGAGGCCTCAAAAATAATGCCACACATCTACAACCATCTGATCTTTGACAAACCTGACAAAAACAAGCAATAGGGAAAGGATTCCCTACTTAATAAATGGTGCCAGGCAAACTGGATAGCCATATGCAGGAAACTGAAACTGGACCCCTTCCTTACAACTTACACAAAAATTAACTCAAGATGGATTAAAGACTTAAACGTAAGACCTAAAACCATAAAAACCCTGAAAGAAAACCTAGGTAATATCATTTAGGACATACGCATGGGCAAAGACTTCATGACTAAAACACCAAAAGTAATGGCAACAGCCAAAACTGACAAATGGGATCTAATCAAACTAAAGAGCTTCTGCACAGCAAAAGAAGCTGTCATCAGAGTGAACAGGCAACCCACAGAATGGGAGAAAATTTTTGCAATCTATCTATCTGACAAAGGGCTAATATTCGGAATCCACAAGGAACTTATACAAATTTACAAGAAAAAAACAAACAATCCCATCAAAAAGCAGGCAAAGGATATGAACAGACACTTCTCAAAACAAGACATTTATGCAGCCCACAAACACATGAAAAAAAGCTCATCATCACTGTTCATTAGAGAAATGCAAATCAAAACCACAATGAGATACCATCTCATGCCAGTTAGAATGGAGATCATTAAAAAGTCAGGAAACAACCAATGCTAGAGAGGGTGTGGAGAAATAGGAATGCTTTTACACTGTTGGTGGGAGTGTAAATTAATTCAACCATTGTGGAAGACAGTGTGGCAATTCCGCAAGGATCTAGGATCAGAAATACCATTTGACCCAGCAATGCCATTACTGAGTATATACCCAAAGGATTATAAATCATTGTACTATAAAGACACATGCACACATGTTTATTGCAGCACTATTCACAATAGCAAAGACTTGGAACCAACCCAAATGCCCATCAATGATAGACTGGATGAAGAAAATGTGGCACATATATGCCATGGAATACTATGTAGCCATAAAAAAGAATGAGGTCATGTCCTTTGCAAGGACATGGATGAAGCTGGAAACCATCATTCTCAGCAAACTAACACAGGAACAGAAAACTAACACCACATGTTCTCACTCATAAGTGGGAGTTGAACAATGAGAACATGTGGACACAGGGAGGGGAACATCACACACCAGGGCCTGCTGGTGGGTAGGAAGCTAGGGGAGGGATAGCATTAGAAGAAATACCTAATGTAGATGATGGGTTGATGGGTACAGCAAACTAGCATGGCTCGTGTATACCTATGTAACAAACCTCCACGTTCTGCACATGTATCCCAGAAATTAAATGTACTGAAAAAAAAAAGGAACAAAAGAAAGCAGCAATATATTCTTAGCTGTAGCCACCATTAGGAATGGAGGCTGGGAGAAGATGCCAGACACTCAGCAAAAATGGGAAGAGCTTCTAGTGTAGAAAAATGTTAACAGGAGGCAGGGCACTGACAGAATGGGAATGTATCCATTCAGTTGAGTATGTTTAAGAAAGTTAGAGAGTATGCAAAAATAACTGAATGTAATCCTTGGTTTTCTTTTATTTTATTTTATTTTATTTTTTTTAATTTTTTTATTATTATACTTTAGGTTTTAGGGTACATGTGCACAATGTGCAGGTTTGTTACATATGTATCCATGTGCCATGTTGTTTTGCTGCACCCATTAACTCGTCATTTAGCATTAGGTATATCTCCTAATGCTGTCCCTCCCCCCTCTCCCCACCCCACAACAGTCCCCGGAGTGTGATGTTCCCCTTCCTGTGTCCATGAGTTCTCACTGTTCAATTCCCACCTATGAGTGAGAACATGCCGTGTTTGGTTTTTTGTCCTTGCGATAGTTTACTGAGAATGATGTTTTCCAGTTTCATCCATGTCCCTACAAAGGACATGAACTCATCATTTTTTATGGCTGCATAGCATTCCATGGTGTATATGTGCCACATTTTCTTAATCCAGTCTATCGTTGTTGGACATTTGGGTTGGTTCCAACCCTTTGCTATTGTGAATAGTGCCACAATAAACATACGTGTGCATGTGTCTTTATAGCAGCATGATTTATAGTCCTTTGGGTATATACCCAGTAATGGGATGGCTGGGTCAAATGGTATTTCTACTTCTAGATCCCTGAGGAATCGCCACACTGACTTCCACAATGGTTGAACTAGTTTACAGTCCCACCAACAGTGTAAAAGTGTTCCTATTTCTCCACATCCTCTCCAGCACCTGTTGTTTCCTGACTTTTTAATGATGGCCATTCCAACTGGTGTGAGATGGTATCTCATTGTGGTTTTGATTTGCATTTCTCTGATGGCCAGTGATGATGAACATTTTTTCATGTGTTTTTTGGCTGCATAAATGTCTTCTTTTGAGAAGTGTCTGTTCATGTCCTTTGCCCACTTTTTGATGGTGTTGTTTGTTTTTTTCTTGTATATTTGTTTGAGTTCATTGTAGATTCTGGATATTAGCCCTTTGTCAGATGACTAGGTTACAACAATTTTCTCCCATTCTGTAGGTTGCCTGTTCACTCTGATGGTAGTTTCTTTTGCTGTGCAGGAGCTCTTTAGTTTAATGAGATCCCATTTGTCAATTTTGGCTTTTGTTGCCATTGCTTTTGGTGTTTTAGACATGAAGTCCTTGCCCACGCCTATGTCCTGAATGGTATTGCCTAGGTTTTCTTGCAGGATTTTTTTTTTTTTTTTTGAGATGGAGTCTTGCTCTGTCACCCAGGCTGGAGTGCAGTGGCACAATCTCGGCTCACTGCAAGCTCCGCCTCCCGGGTTCACGCCATTCTCCTGCCTCAGCCTCTCCAAGTAGCTGGGACTACAGGTGCCCGCCACCACGCCCGGCTAATTTTTTTGTATTTTTAGTAGAGACGAGGTTTCACCGTGGTCTCGATCTCCTGACCTCGTGATCCGCCCGTCTCGGCCTCCCAAAGTGCTGGGATTACAAGCGTGAGCCACCGCGCCCAGCCTCTTGCAGGATTTTAATGGTGTTAGGTCTAACATTTAAGTCTTTAATCCATCTTGAATTAATTTTTGTATAAGGTGTAAGGAAGGGATCCAGTTTCAGCTTTCTACATATGGCTAGCCAGTTTTCCCAGCACCATTTATATCATACTGAATGGGCAAAAACTGGAAGCATTCCCTTTGAAAACTGGCACAAGACAGGGATGCCCTCTCTCACCACTCCTATTCAACATAGTGCTGGAAGTTCTGGCCAGAGCAATCAGGCAGGAGAAGGAAATAAAGGGTATTCAATTAGGAAAAGAGGAAGTCAAATTGTCCCTTTTTGTAGATGACATGATTGTATATCTAGAAAACCCCATCGTCTCAGCCCAAAATCTCCTTAAGCTGATTAGCAACTTCAGCAAAGTCTCAGTATAGAAAATCAATGTACAAAAATCCTTGGTTTTCAAACTTAACCACAGCCCCTGAAGTTGTGGCAAATTGTATTCTGATACATAAACAATCTGTGATTTAAAAAAAAAAAAAAAAAGTAGAAGAAGTGGTGAGGACCAAAATAAATAGCAATAAAAATTGTATAGGAATTATATAACAAAATGATCAACCAAAGAAAAATCTAATATTATTTCCTACATAATAGTAACACAAAAACCACAGTTAAGGCAATACTGATGGTGAATTGATAAAATTCCAAAGGAAAACTAAGTCTGCTTAGCTGAAAAATTAAAGTATTACATTAAAAATCATTGCAGGAAATATCTGGTCATGAGCATTTGCAGATGGAGCCTTTTAAGATTCCCAAACATTTGTGGCAGCCAGACTTCTCGGGAAAATACTGAATCATAGCCCTAAGCAATCACCAAAAAAAGAAAATTTATTTCAATATTTACAAATACTAAATTTTAGTGTCCCTTAACTTACTCAACAGATTACTAACTAGTAAAAAGCTCTAACACATCAAAGTGAATCTATGTATCTGAATTTCATATAACCTTCTAGGAACCAAAGAATGAATGTGTGTTTTGAAATTAGTGTGCAAGTTCATCAGAAGAAAATTCCTGACTGAAAACTATGGAATAAACTTGGCTAAATTCATACCCTCCATTCTTTTGCTAACAATTCTCCCACATACTCATTTTTAAATGTGAAATGCCTTCATCCTTTCCAGTTTTCTGAAACTCTACTTTTCTCTAGGTTTAATTTAAGTCTTCCATACTCCATTCCTCATAAATGAGAATACCACTATCAACCCTACAGGATAGTTTTCAAGATTAAGTGAGTTAATGTTCAGAGACTGATTGAAACACATCTTCCTTCTTTTTCCCTAATTCTAATTCTTGTAAAATTACTATATCCGCAACACCAACAGCAACCACTGCTTTGCAAATGTTATAGGAACTTGATAAAACCCTACTGATAAACAGATAGGCACTCAATATAATTATCTATAAAGCTGAAAATCTGCCTCATTACATTAAGCAATGCAGTATACAGTATGTAGAATACCTTGTAGGAAAATGTTTGTTTCATAAATTAAGCAGAAAACCATTATTTCTACATCCTAGGCTAAGAATATTTCTGCATTTGCAAGCATCTTTAATGTTACCCTCAGTGGGACTAAAAGAATCAAAGCTTCCCACCACTCATAGAATACTGATTTTACCTTGTCCTCATTACAAAGTAATTGATATAACTGAAAATCCAGACTCATTATTTCTGCCTATGCTCACGTCTAGACAGATTATGAGACAAATTTTCTGGAATAAATTCAACCACTGCCATAAATTCTGAAGCCAACAGTTTGACCATTAACAATTTTTCCTTTACCGTGGTAAAGGAAAGAATATTACATAAAACTCATAGTGTATAATTCATTATTTGTGAATTTTCCCAACTATTGACACTAAATTTTTCAGTTTTTTCATTTATATATCCATAGAACAATTGAATTGTTACCTACAAATATAGAAATATATAAGAGTTATTAGGCATTTGGGGCTTGTAATATTGTGATTTATAAGAAATACAAATGGTTTTCATCCCATTTCCTGGTACTTATCTCCTAAAACCTTTGTAGTCTCCAAAATGGTGTCTTTTTGTATGCTAATAAGATGGCTGGGTGGTCCTGGATAGCCTCAGGACAGGGGCTTATTGCAAAGGGAACCAACTTTGTAATTAGAGTGTTGGGAACTTTCAGTTCCACCAACCTCTGGGAAGAGGTGAGGGGCAGGAGGTTGAGTTAATCACCAGTGGCCAGTGATTTATCAATCTTGGCTATAGGAAAGAAGCCTCCATAAAAACCCAAAAGGACAGGATTCATGGAGCCTCCAGGTTGCTGAACACATGGAGGTGCTAGGATGGTAGCCCACCCTGAGAGGGCATGGAAGATGCACGTCCCTTCCCACATACCTTGCCCTGTGCATCTTTTCCATCTAGCTGACCATCTGTATCCTTTGTAATATTCTTTATAATAAACCAGTAGACATAAGTGTTTCCCAAAGTTCCGTGAGCCACCCTAGCAAATAACTGAACCACAGGAAGGGATCGTGGGAACCTTCAATTTATAGCCAGTTAGTCAACAGCACAGGTTACCACCTGGAGCTTTCGATTGATGTCTGAAGTTGGGAGCAGTTGTGTGGTACTGGGATCTTACCCGGTGGGGTTTGCACTAATTCCACTTAGTGTCAGAATTGGGTTAAACTATAGGAAATCCTATCGGTGTCTGCTGCAGAACTGCTTGGTGTGGTACAGAAAAGAAAACGAAATAACAACCAAAAAAAAAAAAACAAACCACATTTTGGTGACCAAAAGTGTTCTGTGCTGAGTGTGTGTAGCAGGGGAAAATGAGTTGTTTTTTTTCCTACTATATAGGAGTCTATAGATAAAATAACTAGTAAAAAATACATGGTACAAAATTAACAGTTATAAGTCACAAACCCTACCTTCAATCACAATTTACTGGTCTACTGCAGTTTTGATTTGTATCTATACCTATTTATACTTAGTATCTTTACAACAAGCCAGGCATCCTGAGAGTTTTATAAAATTATTTCACAAAATACTCAGGAACTCTATAATGTAGGCATAATCTCTTTTTTAAGAGTTGAGTAATTAAGGCTTAAAGAGGTAAAGTGATTTGCCCAAGGCCAAACAATTAGTATATATATAGTAGAGAAGCCACAATTCAAACCTCTAATAATATCATAAGGACGACCTGTTTTAAACAATTCTGAAATAACAAAATTCAAATTTACAGTTTTAATCATGAAGCTATTCATTTCATAAAAATTTTATTTAGGTCGCATTAAAATACTCACCAAGGATTATCTTAAGTTTTAAGAACCTCCATTTTCTTTAAAATAGAATGGAATTAACCAAATTTCTATTTACTTACATGTAACTCTTCAGGGATATCCATGTGAAAATTAGAATATACTGCTAACCTTAGTGAAATAACATAACTGGAGACATTTAAAAGCTAAGAGAAAGTAATCACCTGATACTCACCTAGTTAATTATATGCCATAATAAGATCTGATAAGACTATTAATTTGATTTACATTTCAAAATACCTTTATAGATTCAAATTAATACTATGTGCATATCACAAGACTTGAGAATGGGCACATGACTTCTTTGGTTATTATACTTTGATTTACTACCTAAGTGCAAATTACATATTAAAAATAGAATAAATTAATAACACTTGGTCAAGTTTTGTTTTTTATTTTTTGGCAAAATGGTAAAGCACCTAAGCTGTTTGGCACAAACTTATGGTTTTATAGGACATAACTGACTGCTCAATGTAATTTTTATTTTCTTTTTCAGATATGAATGGGTATTAATTTTCTATAACTCACATATTTTATCAAGGTTAGATCTTCCAATGAGTTCAGAGGAATATGCAATGCTTGAAAGTGAACAGCTAAATACTATCTGTTGCACTCAGAAAAGGCAATTTATATCACAAATGAGTACTCTGCTCCCTTCTGGCTCACCCATAGATAATATTTTTTAAACTCTTCAAACATCAGGGTTAAAATACTTAAAAAGTTTTCTCCTTTGTTAATGCATGGTATGTTTCTCCATACTACTCCCCAAACCAACCACAGACTATCAAAACTACTTAAAAACAATTCTTACATTATCTTTTGACATCCATAGGTTATCTTTGTGACTCAGTTTATTTCCAGTTTGCATACAAACAAAATAGAATGAAGAAGCACCAGATCCTCAGCCTTAGAATCTCATTCCTAATTTATGAGATGACCAATGTGCCTTCGCTTGTTTCCAAAAGACTAAGATTTACTTGCATGGATATTTATTGACACAAATTATCTAGTAATGAATCAGGGAAAAAAAAAAAAAAAACTTTGAGGTCTGTTCACTGGTTCAACTAAGCATGATGTAATGAAGAATAGTAATCATAACCATAAGCTAAGTAAAAATAATTAGAATTATTTGTAAAATGATAAAGAAGCAGAAGGCTGCATAATTATATTGACAGGATTTGAACCAAATAGATCAAAATAACTAACACCTGGCCAAGAAACAAAGTTGTAGCTCTCACTTTAAGAGTTCAAAAGCTATCACCACACAGAGGGCACAATTATCTATAAAATGAAGTTTCTGGCCGGGTGCGGTGGCTCATGCCTATAATCCCAGCACTTTGGGGAGGCCGAGGCAGGCAGATCACGAGGTCAGGAATTCAAGACCAGCCTGGCCAGTATGGTGAAACCCCGTCTCTACTGAAAATACAAAAAAAAAATTAGCCGGGCATGGTGGCATGCACCTGTAGTTCCAGCTAAGCAGGAGCTGAGGCAGAAGAATCACTTAAACCCAGGAGGCGGAGGTTGCAGTGAGCCAAGATCGCACCACGGCACTCCAGCCTGGGCGACAGAGTGAGACTCCGCAAAAAAAAAAAAAAAAGTTTCTCCTATTCATGCATAAAATAGTGATAAGTAAAACCTTCTTAAATACTGAAGTCACAATTACTTAATTTCTCTAAGACCCTATGCCTAACACTCCTCCAGCCCCTGAGAGTTTAATTCCTAGAAAACATACTTCAAATAATAAATCCGGCACAACCTTCATAATATTCCTAATCAAAATATGTTCACTGACTGACTGAACCCTACCTATGTGAATATCTAATAATAAAATCCTCATTTCTTAGTCATTATTTTATGCCCATTTTGAACCCTTCAACTTTCTCCAGGTTTATTAAACAAATAAATTCAGTCTTTTCTGTCACATCTCAAAGAATCTATTTCCAGAAACCTTAATCATATTTATAGATTCTTCCTTGGTTCCTCTCCAAGTTGAGCACATCCGACTTCATTTTGTGTTTGACTTTTTTTAAGCAGAGCAGATCAGGAAAAGAAAGTTATTATGCTGACTCCCGCCCCTTAAATTACCTAGTTCATACAATCAGCCCACTATTAGAAACAAGAGTTCAAATCTTAGCTCTCAGAGGACACCTGAATCAGAATGTATAAGTTTATTAATATTTTCATTAATTAAATATGAGATGTAATAGAAAGAGAATGAGTTTCAGTGTCATCTTTTAAATGTGACCTAACCTCTCAAAGACACAGTTTTCACATTTGTAAAAATAGGAATACCATCTATTTTATGAAGATATAAAAACAGAAAGTAATACCTATTATAAAAAAGAACTATCATAGGTCACAAATTCTTTGTCTGTATTCTTGCATATCCAGCAGCCAGACTATGCTGGCTTATAGCAGGCATTCAACAAAATCAACCCCTGGCATATAGTTGCTTAATGTTACTTTTCATCCTTCATTCCGGATTGATTTTTCTAAAGACTATAAAAATACTTAACTTCATAAACATTTTGACTTTCATCTGTATTCTGTGTCAGTCTCCACATTCAGTAAACAGTTGACACTAATGAATTCATGTAAATACTATGCCATTCTAAATTTTACCTTTCCCTTGAACGAACTGTGATTTTTATTTCCAGTTTAGCCATTCTAGTGGGTATTTAGTGCTGTGTTGTGATTTTAATCTACATATTCTTCCACCAGTCACTAATGAGGCTGAGGATTGGCTATCCTATTTTTAGAAATGCCTGTTCAAGACTCTAGATCACATATATGAGTTATTTATACCTTCTGGATCTAAGCCTTTTATTAGTTACACATGTTGTAAATAACTTTTGTCACTTTGTGGCTTGTTTTTTTCCCACTTTCTTAAGGATGTTTTTATTGTTTTACTTTTCTATTTTCCATCTGGAATTGATCCAATGGGGGGTAAGTGATCCAATATTTTAACACACATTGAGAGTAATATAACTTAAGTATGTGACAGAATACTTATAACAATATTCAGCATTTGGTTCAAGAGCATTATAAAATAATTCATTTATATATCTAACTACAAAAAATAACAAACATTAATGGTAACATTATGGTTGCTAATTATTACTATTTACCACATGGCTAGCATACATTGGGCACCAGCTTTAGCATTTTATGTATAGATTTCAATATTCTGAACAATCATATGAAGTTAATATTTCTCATCTTCCCAAATGAGAAAACAAACTCAGAAGAGTAAAGCAATATCTTACCCATGGAAACATAACTAATAACGGTAAAGCTGGGATTTAATCCCGTTATGCCCATTTTCTTTCTTCTATACTTTATTGCCTCCTAATTCAAACACTTTGGTAGTTCCTTACTGAGTAGTATTTGTCTTTACATTATTTCAAGATGTGTTAATACTTCCAACATTTGAAAGTTTGAAACTGATCATGAATATCTGATATTATTTAAGTACCTACATAGCCATGATCATATAAAACTATGTTAAAATATGAAGCCTCTGCCCTCAAGATGTTTATAACCTAATAGCTAGCACACATATGACAAACAAGGTAGACAATTTTAAAATTCAAAGAAAGTAGCTGGATGGGCAGTTGGGGAGAAAAATGAATAGAGACGTAAAAGGAAAAGAAAAATATTCATATATTTACAAATCAAAGCTTGGCATTTTTATATTTATCACAATCTCATAAGAATGGTGATTTCTTTTTTTTTTTTTTTTTTTTGAGATGGAGTCTCACTCTGTCGCCCAGGCTGGAGTGCAGTGGCTTGATCTCAGCTTACTGCAACCTCTGCTGCCCTGGTTCAAGCGATTCTTCTGCCTCAGCCTCCCAAGTAGCTGGAATTACAGGTTCCTGCCACCGTGCCCGGCTAATTTTTTGTATTTTTAGTACACACCGGGTTTCACCATCTTGGCCACAGTGGTCTTCAACTCCTGATCTTGTGATCCACCCGCTTCGCCCTCCCAAAGTGCTGGGATTACAGACATGAGCCACTGCGCCCAGCCTTGTTTTTGTTTTTTTTTTTTGAAACGGAGTCTCACTTTGTTGCCCAGGCTGGGGTGCAGTGGCACAATCTCAGCTCAGTGCAACCTCTGCCACCCTAGTTCAAGCGATTTTCCTGCCTCAGCCTCCCAAGTAGCTGGGATTACAAGCGCCTGCCACCAAGCCTGGCTAATTTTTGTACTTTTAGTAGAGATGGGGTTTTGCCATGCTGGCCAGGCTGGTCTCAAACTCCTGACCTCAGGTGATCTGCCCACGTCAGCCTCCCAAAGTGCTGGGATTACAGGCGTGAGCCACCATGCCCAGCCCACAAGTACAGTGATTTCTTAGATATAAAAGGTAATGATGCAAGAAAGAAAATTAAAGGTAACAGAAGTCTTAAATACCACTCAGAGAAAGACATTCAGAAGAACATAAAGGCAATGTAAAGACAGAAATTTTTTTTCCTCTCCAAATCAATATGCCTTGCTGCAGAATGTTAAACGTTATTACAAACAAACTCGGGTAAGATACCCCTTCAGGCAAAAAGAAAATCTGTGCAACACATTTCCCCTTCCCCAATCCCCACTCAAAAGTAATCAGATAAACAGAGAGCACTGCTGCTAACAAGCTCTCACAGAATTCAGGGATAGCTAAAGGGAGAGTACTCAAAGTAGTGAGTTTTCAGTTTTAGAATTTGATCCCTTTGTCAGTCTTCAAGGTTGTTGACCTTAAAGCCAGGGTGTAAGACCCACCGCTTCATTCAATACTTTAAAAGGCAGAGTAGAGGGAGGTTTATTAAATTTGTTCCAAGATGAGCTGAGATTGAAACTTCTTTCATCATTAAAAGTGTGCTCCTCAGCCGGGCACAGTGTAATCCCAACACTCTGGGAGGCCAAGGCAGGCAGGTGGCTTGAGCTCAGCAGTTCCAGACCAGCGTAGGCAACATGGTGAAACCCCATTGCTATCAAAATTACAAAAAATAGCCGGGTGTGGTGGCACACACCTGTAGTCCCAGCTACTAGCGAGGATGAGGTGGGAGAATCGCTTGAGCCCAGGGGGCAGAGGTTGCAGTGAGTCCAGATTGTGTCACTGCACTCCAGCCTGGTCGACAGACCGAGACTCCATCTCAAAAAAAAAAATAAAAAAAAAGTAGGCTCCTGCCTGAGCACACTGGCTCACACCTGTAATCCTAGCACTTTTGAAGGCTGAGGCGTTCCAAGATTGCTTGAGACCAGGAGTTTAAGACCAGCCTGGCCAACATAACTAGACCCTGCCTCCTCTACAAAAAAAAAAAAGAAATTCTTAAAAATTAGCCCAGAGTGGTGGTGTGAGCCTGTAAACCCAGTTACTTGGGAGGCTGCAATAGGAGGATGGCTTGAGCCCAGAGGTAGGCTACAGTGAGCTAGGATCTCACCACTGCACTCCAGCTTGAAGTAACAGAACAAGATCCTGTCTCTAAAAATAAATTTAAAATAAATAAATAATTTAAAAAGTATGCTGCTGAAGCAACTTTGCCACAATGGATATATTTCCTAACCTCCTCAAGGAAATACATTGCAGAGTGTTTTGTTCATATCATGTTCAGGTTAGCAGATTTATTAATCAGTGATCTTCAAAAACTTTTACATCTGGCCATTCCAATTCATTTCATTTTTAAATAAACAGAACATTATGAAACACAGAAAGACCACCAGCAACTATTCTGTCTAGTTGAAAAAAGGATGTAGATTTGATGCTGCCTCTCTTTAGGCCAAAGAAAAGCACTAAGACTACCTAAGAGGTCTAGCCAGGTTATATAAATTTCAAAACGTACCACAGGTAAAAATTGAAAGATAAGAACACAGAAGAAGAGAAATACATAATCTGTAATTTTCATTGGTAATGAAATGTAAAAATGTGATAGAGTGATGGAAATTTAGAGATATCTATAAAAACAATTTTTTTTATTTTGGTTGTACATTGCATCAAATTCTTCTTGACCCAAATGTGAATCTCCCAATGGGAAAGCAAAATGCTCTGAAGTTAAGAAAAATGAGAATAATTTATTCAAAAAAATTTTTTGAATAATTACACAGTACAATATTTAGTCCCCACAAGAACACATAAAGTTATGTCACAGAACACATTGTGTCCTTAAGAAAGCTCATCTAAAATGAGACTGGCATGGAAAATAGCCAATTGCAATACAAGGCAGGAGCTACAATATATAATAAAAGTACATACAAAATGTTAGGAGAAGCATCAGAATATGTAATTAAATTCCACACAAAAGAGGGTTCATGAAAATCACACTTGATCGATGCATAAATTATAAGCAAAGTTTTCATAAGCAGTTAAGTATATTCCAAACAGAGTAAACACCATAAAGTCACAGAAACTTGAAAGTACTTCAGGATCTTCATTCTATTAAATGTGAGCCTAATATGTAAGATTCAGTCATTCATTCAAAAATATTTAATGAAGGTCCACAGTGAACATTCATTAAATAGGTACTAGAGACAAACCTCATTCTAGGTACACAGAATTTATATTCTAGTGGTAAAGATAAACATTAAACAGTGTACCCATAAGACACTTTCTGACAGTGATATATGTTATAAAGGGTTAAAAAGCATAACATAGGCCAGGCGTGGTAGCCCATGCCTGTAATCCTAACACTTTTGGAGGCCAAGGCAGGAGGATCACTTGAGCTCAGGAGTTTGAGACCAGCCTGGGCAACATAGTGAGACCCTGTCTCTATATTAAAATTTTAAAAAGCATAACATAATGTGGATGGGGGAAGGAGAAAGATACTTTAGATAGAATAGTCAAACGGTCAGTGTGAATTGAGCATAAGGAGCAAGGCAGAGTAGGGAAAGTATTCTCTTAACAGTATCTTTTGTCTGTTTCTAGAAAATGCTGTTTCTTACCTTAGGCCTTCTTTACTGCTCTTTTCTCTGCCTGTATTTTTGCATGGCTAACTCCATTTTACCATTGACTTCTTAGTACAAATGTCACTTTCTCAGAGGTGAGAAAGTAGATAATATTCTGAATTTTATTCTAAGTGTACTGGGAAGACATAGGAAGATAGTAAGGAAGGAGGTGATGAGCTGATTTTTTAAATATTGCTTATTTACCATCATTCATTTATTTAGGAAACCACCCAAAGGCTTATAGACAAGATTATGGGGTACACAGATGAATAGAGAGACCAGGTGGAATGTTACTTCGATAGTCCAGTAAAGAAATGATGGAAATTATCCTAGGATGATAAGAGGTGGAGAGAAGTGGGTAAATTCAAGATAAATTTTAAAGTAGAGCCAACTTAATACCAAAGTACCTAGATTTTCAAATTCTATAGTCAGCAACTGAAAAAAAAAAAAAGAGTTGCAAAAGACTTAAGATGAGTTCTTGTATCTTCTACTTAGACTGTAAGCCAGCTCTTATTTTAATACTATACATACTATAAAAGGAAGAGAACTAGAAAACAAGAGCAGCTGCTACACATTTGCTAAAGTGGAAGCAACAATAAAATTAGAGTAAATATGACTTTATCCATTGGAGTCAAAGGAAAGAAACAGTCTTTTGCCTCTTAAAATTAGAGTATTATCTCTAATTTAAAATATACTTTGATAGTGTTTTGAGGCATTCGTTCTTGCATACTCATCATGCTCAATTTACAATAGGGGATACATTCCTGAGGCTTGTAGCTACATTGTGTCATCTGAATACTAGACTTTATTCTTGAAAATTACTGAGTTTACTGGTAAAAGACCAGTAAACTCCCACCACTTCAATATTGCATGTCATTAACACTGACTTTGAAATGCAGGCATACAATAATAAAGGCCAAACAAAAATTCTGCAACCTCCATCATCTTGAATTTTAAAACTATGTATAAAAATGAATTTTATGTATATAAAAAATATGTACAGATTTAAGGAATTAGTATAGCCATTTGTGTTATCAACTACTTATTATCAATAAAAACTAACCTCAATTATTGAGAGCTTACAATAAGCCAAGTACTATACTGTGCACTTTGTTCACATTATTTCCCAACAAGTTTATGAGATTGGTATTATCATCACCATTTCATAGATGGGAAAAAAAGGCTTATTAGAAAGGCAAAGTAATTTGTTCATGTCAAGCAGCTGGATAAATGGGTTGTTGAGAGTTGAACTCAGGTCTGTTTGGATTCAAAGTCCAAATCCGCAACCATGACTTTGTAGCACTGCCACAACTTTTTTAAAACCAGTTTTTAATTGATATAGAGTAGTTGTATATATTTTGTGGTACTTTTGATACCTGTATGCATACAATATGTAATAACCAAAACAGAGTAATTGAGATATCCATCACCTCAAGCATTTATCTTTTCTAACCACACTTTATACTACTCTAATGAGACTATTTTAAAAGATAATTAGGAATTTGAATGTTACCTATTTAGAGTGGCTACATCTCAAACATCTAAATATTAAACGCACGTTAAAATGAATATGCCGAAGTATATATTTTCTAAACAAAAAAAACCTGTAAAAGTATACAAAAACATCATTGGCTTATAAAATCTTTCCCTTGAATGCTAAAATAAACAATAAAATATAACAATACAATATAAAATAAATTTTTTGAAACCCAAATTAATCTACTCATCAGTCTAGAAACTAAAAATGGCCTTCAGATTTTTTAAAAATATATATGTGAAGAAGACTGTTTAGAAGAAAACACTAATTGATACATTTGCTTTCCATTTCATATCTGCAGATGGTAACTACTCTCCAAACAATATTTATAAATTTTTTTCTATACTACAAGCTTAAAAATGCAAGTATAGTAAGAAAGTCATACAAACCCAATTCACATACAAAAAAATTGTGTTGTATACTCTGAAAATTATGTTTCACTTTCCTCACACAGCACCCATCTATATTTCCAGACACCTAAAACTAGATCAGACACTGTTCTTAAACATCTGAACATTTCGGTTTACTATAGAAATCGTGTAAAATTATAAAGCATAATCCTTGAAAAAATATCTTTCAAATAAGCAATTAAAATAAGGCTTACCATTTTGATGCCTGTGGAAAACGTCACTGGTTTTACAGGTTTGGGTTTCTCAAGTTGCATTTCTAATTGGGTAGATCTATCTTTATGCTGAGCCAAAAGCAGAGCAACAGGGAGATCAGAACTCTCCTGTAAGAATAGGTCAAGTTCAATAAAAAATGTAAAAAGGGAAAACTAAAAACAACAAGACTTTTATTTTAAATTATGTCTTTTCCATAAGCATTTCATGTCAAACTAAATATTCACATTATGGAGGATACTTTACAAAAAATATTAACATTCCATAATAAGAAAAGGCTGTTGTAGACTCATAAATCAAAATAAACTGCAAACAAGTATTTTTATAAAATCCACATTAAAAGTTCCTATTTCAACTAGCAAACCAACCACATTTATTAAAACGAAAAAAATAAGCTAATCACAAAAAGAGTAGTACAAAGTACTATAACTTAGATCAGATGTTTATCTAAGACGCATTCTTTTTACCAGTAAATTTAGACCGGTTTGAAATTGTTTCCCATTAGATTTCACCTGAGACCATTTGGAAATGATCCTTGTTCTATTTTGCACAATGAAACTATTGTAAGTACAACCAAAAGTATATTTATTTTCTCCTTTACTAACTTACTTTTAAAATTTAAGTCTATGTTTTTTAACTTAAGTAACAAAATGACAGTTAAACATTTTAATATCTTATATTAAGTCTAAGCACACAGACACATTTTAATACTATAAGCAAATTACTAATTTTTATATGTAGACTGTTATTTATTCTGTTTAACAAGAAGTCCTCTTACATCTTTGAAGTGCTGTGGAGCTAAGGTCTAAACTAAATGATATCCAGACATTTTCCTTTCTGAGTTTTCAGTTAAATAAGAATCCAAAAACATATGCAGAAGGACGTACCAGGAGGAAGAAGACATCTCTCTCTCTCTCTTTCCTACACACACATACAAACACACACACACAAACACACACACAGAGAAAGAGATCAAGAATTTTCTGTATCTATAAACAAAGATGAAGGTCAAATACATTTTTATCTCCTATACCAGGATTATGTGCTAAAACATATTGTTCAAAGAGGCTATAGATGTTAAAATAGTGACTACACAGAATTTGATCCTGAAGAAACTCTATTGTTAACATTTCACAGCACGAAGCAAACATAGATTTTAATTTTCTTTCCAAATCTAGCAACTTAATAATTTTTTAGGCACAAATGTGATTAATTAATAGACTTAAAGGAATTGGTTTAAGGTTACAGTATAGAAATAACTCAAATAAGCAACTTAATTCAATAGAATTGTCCTAGAATAAAGTTGCACATCAAGATTTTATAATAGAAGTGTTTTGCAAGAGCGATGTTACAAAGATTAAAACTTTTAATAGTAAATGGAAGAACACAAATTTTATTTATTTATAAGATGTAACCTTATTAAGGAGCAAAATCATTAAGACCTGGCTTTAACAATAATGAAGGAAAAGTGATGAAATATAGTATGAGGAGAATATACTAGAATACCTTTTATATTCTACACCAAAGCATTAGTAATGCATGAGTAACTGTATTGCTAAGATTCCTTGCAGCTATTCTAGATTTACATTAAGAATTTTATAATAAAATATAAAATTAAAGAACATTTTTAATGGGCTGTGGCCAAAAAAATATCTTTTAAAAGCTATTCTATCTTTTCACATGTAGAAACTAACAAAAGAAAAATAAATTTCCTTAGCTAAAAAGTTAAAAGTATTGCTTTTCAATTTATACTCTCAATCAATTCAAGTGCTCTTCCTTAACTGGTATTTCCTTTAAAAAGCAAAAATTCTTATATAAAAGCAATGTATTAACTTCAAAAAACAGTTGCTAGTCAAGACTTTAGCTTGTTTTAATCCTGGTTTCACATTCACATAAAAGGAACTGCATGTTAAAGTGTCTTGGTAAACAGCTGAAATCTAATAAAAACAAACGTTCTAAGAATCTAAAACAGTTTTGATACTGAAGCATAGAATTTAGTTCCAACCTACTTTATTCTATTTTAGCACTCAAATTTTGAAGCCTGGAAGCCTTATTAAGTGTTAAACTAGAATTAAGTAGGAGTTCCAACAACAAAAAATATTAATGGAGTAAAATAAACAATTTGAAACATGCATGCTCTGGGGAATATCTAACATGCAGATTTAGCCTTTCAAGTTATTTCATTCTTTGCATTACATTTTACCTTAAAAGGTTCCCTAACCTGTATTAATTGCCTGAAGGCACACTGTTTAATATTTAAAGAAATTTTAATAAGAACTGCCTGTAATACTCATTAAAAGCTTTATAATGACCATTTTTAAAAGATTATTTTAACTGACTTTAAGCAAGCCATCTGGCAAACAATATTTCTAATAAAAATCACCTACTGCGTTTGACAACAATATTAGCCCATACAAAATTTAAGACATAAACTGAAGCGAATTTTCAAACAGGAATATAAAAAGATTTAATAAGCCAGGACCTGTTTAAAAATCTTTTTCCAAACTGTTTTTTTAAATTGAATTTACAGTTAGGATTAAATAAATGGACCTTTTAGCCAACATTACTGCAAATACTAAGCCATAAACATTAAGACCATAACATTAAAATCCCGTCACATACAGTATAATATAATGCGAATACTTTTTAAAAGGTTAAAAAGTGACTTTGGCACAAAGACCAGAACCAAAAACAGGAGGAAAAAAATTCTAAGAAGTAGTACTTGTGTAAATTAGGTCCAGAGATTAATTATAAGAAGTAAGCTTCTAGACATATTTACAAATGCTATTGTTTTTTAAAAAAAACTCACACATGAACATATACAGAAAAAGAAATACATTCTTTTACTTAGTTTACAAGGATTCAAGAGGATAAAAATAAATTTAATGAATTCATTAGTCATAAAAATTTTAAGTATTTTAACATTTATAACAAAAATGTTATAAAGACTGAAAAATAAACATAACAAAATCTTTAAAAATAAGTTTAAAAATGAAAACCAGAAATTCAAACTGCAGTGGTATTCTAAACCAATCTGTTGTAATTAATTGCACTAATGAATACAGTAAATTACTAAGAATTATTTAACCACCATGTTATATGATCTAAACAGTGAGGAAAGTATGTGCAGTAATGACTTGCAGGTGAAGAAAACAGGAAGTGGGAGAAAGAACTCACAAAAATCAATATTAACTCCAGATTACACACAATGTACAAGAATGGTAGTTTCACATCTTGCTTCATGCCTCACTGAATTAAAGGGGAGCTTCATGCCAATAGCAGCTCAATGAGGCAGCAAAACAGTACTTTAAAGACTAAAAGAATATGCGGCTGGGTGCGGTGGCTCACGCCAGTAACCCCAGCACTTTGGGAGGCCAAGGTGGGTGGATCACAAGGTCAGTAGTTCATGACCAGCCTGGCCAAGATGGTGAAACCCCATCTCTACCAAAAATACAAAAAAATTAGCTGGGCATGGTGGCAGGCACCTGTAATCCCAGCTACTCGGGAGGCTAAGGCAGAGAATTGCTTGAACCAGGGAGGCAGAGGTTGCGGTGAGCCAAGATCACACCACTGCACTCCAGCTGGGGCACAGAGCAAGACTCCGTCTCAAAAAAAAAAAAAAAGGAAAAAGAATATGCAAGAATAATTGTTATGCAAAGCTGGCTAACCTCAAAATAAACACTGTTGGTGGGACTGTAAACTAGTTCAACCATTGTGGAAGTCAGTGTGGCGATTCCTCAGGGATCTAGAACTAGAAATACCATTTGACCCAGCCATCCCATTACTGGGTATATACCCAAAGGACTATAAATCATGCTGCTATAAAGACACATGCACACGTATGTTTATTGCGGCACTATTCACAATAGCAAAGAGTTGGAACCAACCCAAATGTCCAACAACAATAGACTGGATTAAGAAAATGTGGCACATATACACCATGGAATACTATGCAGCCATAAAAAATGATGAGTCCGTGTCCTTTGTAGGGACATGGATGAAACTGGAAAACATCATTCTCAGTAAACTATCGCAAGGACAAAAAACCAAACACCGCATATTCTCACTCATAGGTGGGAATTGAACAATGAGAACTCATGGACACAGGAAGGGGAATGTCACATTCCGGGTACTGTTGTGGGGTGGGGGGTGGGGGGGGCGGGGACAGCATTAGGAGATATACCTAATGCTAAATGACGAGCTAATGGGTGCAGGAAATCAACATGGCACATGGATACATATGTAACAAACCTGCACATTGTGCACATGTACCCGAAAACCTAAAGTATAATAAAAAAAAAATAAAAAAATAAAAAAATAAAATCTAAAAACCTTTTTTATTAGATGGAACATAAAACGTTAAAAGCATATCTTCTATCAAAGTTCTACATTTGTGATTAATTCAATTAATTATATAGAAGAGAAGCATTATCCAAAAAAGAGCCTGTAACTCTTTGTATAAAATAAGGGGAAGAATCTTTCAATAAAACAATTATAATTAGTAATTATATACTAATAATTAGTAACATCAATTTACTAATTCATTTTTTAAAGTTTTTAATTTCTCACCAAACAGCTACAAAAATATAAAATACAACATGTCATTTCACTGTTAAAGCCATACCTGCCACTTTATAGTTTCAAGAAAGAACTAATGAAAGTTGCTAGGGAAGGCGTCATTATTCTATTTAATATGCTGCTGTCCTCATTTTTAGAGCCAAATTCACATTCCGCTCATAGAAAATAGAGTTTTATGACAGTGTTTTCTATCTAAGCCTCATTAATGGCCTTACCCTTATTTTTCCTTTAGTTTCTCACCTCCTTATAATTTAAGTAATCTTGCTTTCTCTTTTTTTACTCCTGGTTAACTGACTTAAATGCTTTTTGGCAAAAGCAGAGTAGAAAAACACACATATACATATTTTCCCCAATCATAGGATAATAGCATTATCAACTAGACAAGAAAGTTAAGTGTATTAACACTGCACACACACACACAAAAAAACACAAAAGTCTCAGGGAAATAAATTATATGAACATAAAGGGAAAGAGAAGAACGCAAAAAGACTTTCCAGGAGAGGAAGATTTTCTGGTTTGTGAAGTCATCAATATCATACAGGGTTGTAAGTATCAAATAATATAGTAACAAATCCATGAAACACTTCATAAACCTTAGTTATTATTACTGTCATTATCTAACAAGGTTGACTACCTAGGAAGCTAATTGCTGGAAAACAATAATTTGCAAAAACCCTGCTATTTCTTTCAAGCAAAAATACACTATTTTTTCATGCAAAAATATAAAATATACTGTCACAAAGTAAACAGTCAATATAAACTTTAGCATGGAGCCAAAATGAGCTCATTATTAGAAAAATAGTATTAATCAGGAGAAAAGTGCTTCAGAAACAACGTATTTTAGTCAGTTAGCTTAAAGCCATATAAACAATCTATCAAGAATATACTGGTTCATCTCAGTTATAATGTCACGCTCTCATCTGAAAATAAAATGGATATTAAACAAAAATCTTTTTTAAAATATAGAAGTAAAATATACTAGAACTTCATTTTAACATTGTTCTTAGAGTTACACAAAGTAAGTAGTGCCATGTCCACAAACAATATCTAGGAAATCACTTTAAATCCTTCATAGTAGTTGGCATGATATAAATAAATAGGCATAAGGGTAAGACAAATTACAATGGGAAAATGAAAGTCATTTTCATAATTCTTATCACTAAACTCACATTGGGATAGAGACTGAGTATCCCAAATGAATTTATATTATGCCAAATTCTAGAAAAACAGTTTTCCCCAGTACATACTGTGTGGACTAAAGATGGCCATCACACTCCCATTAGGAGGTGAGATCTATATCCATTCCCTTCGTAACCGAGTGGGCTCTTTTACTAATATGGTGGAATCAATGCTGTGCCAGTTTCCTAGCCCAAGTCCTAAAATGTTAGCATCTTCTACTTCCTTATTCTTGGAATATTCTCTCTTGTAACCCTGAGCCGACATGTGAGAAGTACAATCACACTGTTACAGAAATTGATGCAGTTTCTGACGTAGTCAGCCCCTTCACTAGATTCACGGTAAGGACTCCCCTCTACTAGACCCACTGCACTCAACCCCATGTGGGAGGGAGCACGTGGGTGAGTCAGCGCAGATCTAGCCGGCTGCTCCAAGCACCAATACAGGAACAAGTTTTGCATGGGGCCCGCAGTCAGACCAGGCACAAGCAAGCAAGTGCAGGACCCAGCCATCTGCCCCAGGTATGGACACAGAAGCAAACTCTATGTGGGTCCCACAGCCAGACCAGGCATGTTGCCTCAAGGGGAACATGGCAGTGCCCAGGTGAGGGTGCCCACAACCCCAAAGCCCCAGGGGAGGTGTTATAGTGCTCCTTTAGTTCTGCCATCAGACGACAGTGTGTTAGCAGCTCAGTTGGCTTCTGGCCTTGTCGCCTGGGGCAGCTGCTCTCCACCAGGAAGGGCAAAGTGCCGGTGTGACAGCCTTTCTGGGTACCCACACTCGGTGGGTCCCAAGCTCTTGTCTGGCATCCAAGAAGAATGAGGTCACAGGGATGGTTAAAAGATGATGAAGGCGATAATTTTATTGAGCAATGAAAACAGCTCTTAGCAGAGAGGGGAGCTGGAGAGGGGACAGGAAGAGCAGGTCGTCTTCCCCGAAGTCAGGTTGTCTCTTCCTCTACTTACTGAGTCTGGGGTCTTTATAGGCACAGGATGAGGACAATGTGCTGAATTAGCTTATGAGTATGCAAAAAAGGTTGAAGTGAAGACACTACTCAAAGGTGGGCATGACAGTGTAGAAAACCAATTAGGAAAGGGTAGATATACATAAAATAGGTGAAGAGTGGGGATCAATCAGAGGAAAGCACACCAAACAGGAAGACAAGTTCTCAATCTGGTCCAAGGATTTAACTTGTAGCATGGCTTTCAGGTATTAAACTGTCTTCAACATGGAGATGGGGTTTCTCCGGGTACCCATCCCTATCTGCCTAGGCATTTGGCTGCCTCCTGTCGCTATCAAAACCACATGGAGAGGTGTCCTGAGAATACATTAGGGAAGCAGAAAAGCCCAAAAGAACCACTTAAATTCCTAACCCACAGAATTGTGAGCATAAAAACATATTCTTCGGTGTGGGTGGGGGGCAACCTCTTACTCAGCAATAAATACACTGATATCAATACATAACCAACAAAACTAAAGGTGAACCAGATTACAAACACTGTGGAAATGCCCTTTAAATGCCATCATCCAGCCTACTAGGAAAGGTAAATCCTGAAGAATGTTTTTTACAATCACAATTAGCATTAATACACACCAGCTCATCTAAAAAAGCCTGCTTATTCTTCCTTTTTAGAATCTGCTGCAGTTGTTCTTCTTTTTGTATAAATAATCTTCTTTGTTCATTTTCCTGTCGTTCCACTTCTAAAGCTTCTTCCAGTTCTTCCTGTTCTCGAGTCTAAAACAAAAATTTATATATGGCATGGAATAAATTTAGGAACCAAGAGCAATCATATACCATACTCTAATACTTTCTTTATTGGAAGCATAAAACACGCTAGTCACTTATTATTTAATGATGTAGCAATTCCGTATTGAAGGAAATAGAATTTACTTTATTTCATGTAGACATGTTACTACTAAAGATAACAACTATTCTGTTATACCATACTAGTGGAATTTTGCTATACTAAGGCCACTGGGAACATATTGAGGGAATTTGAGGGATGAGTTTAGAAAGATGACTAGAGGCAGTAAGGTATACATAAAGATCAATTGGGTTCAAGACTGACAACAGGAGGACTAGTTAGAAGTATATTCAAATAACCCAGATAAGAAATAAGAGCCCTACGCAGCGGCTCACACCTGTAATCCCAGCACTTTGGGAGGCCAAGGCGGGTGGATCACAAGGTCAGGAGTTCAAGACCAGCTTGGCCAACATGGTGAAACCTGTCTCTACTAAAGATACAAAAAATTAGCCAGGCATGGTGGCACATGCCTGTAATCCCAGCTACTCAGGAGGCTGAGGCAGGAGAATCGCTTGAACCCAGGAGATGAAGGTTGCAGTGAGCCAAGTTCACACCATTGCACTCCAGCCTGGGCAACAAGGCGAGATTCCGTTTCAAAAAAAAAAGAAAGAATAGAAATAAGAGCCCTAAGTAAAGTAATAATCTAATTAGAGTGGGGATGAGACTTAAAAATGATGAGTGATCATCAACAGAATATAAAGACTGACCAAATATGGATTGAACACTTGGATGAATGCTGGCACCATTCACTGAAACGAAGAACATAATAAGAGATGAAATAGACTTTAATTAAAAAACTGTCAAAAGAAACAAAGAACATTATATAATGATAAAAGGATCAACATATAGAAAGATATAACAATTATAAACAACTAAATATGTAAAGCAAACATTGACAACTGAAGGGAGAAACAGACAGCAATATAGTAATAGCAGGAGACTTAACTCACATTCAATAATGGATGGAACTTTCAGAAAGAAGATCAATAAGGAAATAGGAGTCTTAAACAACTTTATAATTCTACTCAACATTCTACTCAACAGCAGCGGAACATTCTACTCAACAGCAGCGGAACACACAATCTTCCCAAGCACACACAGAACTTTCTACAGGATAGGTCACAAGTTAGGTCACAAAACAAGTCTTAACAAATTTAAGAAGACTGAAATCATACCAAGTATCTTTCCTGACCACAATGGAATAAAACCAGGAATCAATAGCAGAAGGAAAACTGGAAAATTCACAAATATGCACATATGTGAAAATTAAACAATACACTCAAATAATCATTGGGTCAAAGAAGAAATCAAAAAGGAAATTAGAAAATACCTCAGGACAAACACAAACAAAAACATAGCATACCAAAACTTAAGGGATACAGAAAAAGCAGTACTAAGAAGGAAGTTTCTTGTGATAAACACTTACTTTAAAAGAGAAGAAAGATCTCAAATAACAACCTGGCTTTACATCTCAAGGACCTAGAAATTTAATAACGAACTGAGCTCAAAGTTAGCAGAATGAAGTATTAAAATAAATAACAAAGATTAGAGCAAAAATAAATGAAATAGAAAACAGAAAAAGAAGGGAAAAAAATCAACAAAATTAAGTTTTTTTCAAAATATAAAATTGACAAACTCTTTGCAAGACTATGAAAGAGAGAGAAGACTCAAAATCAGAAATGAAAGAGGAGACATTACAACTGATGCCACAGAAATAAAAGGATCGTAAGCGACTACTATGAACAATTATACACCAACACTTATACACTTCAGTTAATCTAGAAGAAATGGACAAATTCCTAGAAACATACAACCTACCAAGACCAAATTATGAATAAACAGGAAATCTGAAAAGACCTAGAACTAGTATGGACACTGAATCAGTAATCACACCTCCTAACAGAGAAAAAGCTGCAGTGGTGAATTCTGCCAAACATTTAAAGAAGAATTAATATCAATCCTTCTCAAACCTTCCTAAAAAATTGAAGAGGGAGACACTTCCAAACTCATTTTATGAAGCCAGCATTATTACCCTGATACTAAAACCAGACAAAGGTACCACAAGGAAAGAAAACTGCAAGCCAATATCCCTGATGAACAAAAATGCAAAAATCCTCAACAAAATACTTATAAACTGAATCCAACTGCACATTAAAAGGATCATAAAACATAACCCAGCGGGAATTATCCTTGGGATGGAAAGACAGTTTGACATACAAAATCAATTAATATACATTAACAAAATAAAGAATTAAAATCACATAATCATATCAATACATGCAGGAAAAGGCTTTGATAAAAGTGGTGGCTCACATCTGTAATCCCAACACTTGGGGTTAATGAAACATTTTACCTACGCATACCTATTTTGCATGTATATTCTGATGTTCCCAGAGAAGGTTACTAGGCAAAGAGAGTAACATTAATGACATACTGATGCTCTCAGAAATAAGATACTTTTAAAAGAAAGCTAGGCTAGGTATGAATGGAATGAAAATGTAGTATCAATTCATTGAGAGTTTTACAGCAGGAAAGAAATGCTGATATAAAGCACTATAACACTATAAGGAGGAAGTCTCTTCTAAATACAAAATGAAAATATAAGCTATGTGATCCAAATATACGTGTATCCTTTTTACTGATTATTACAAAATCCTGATAAAGTATCTCAAACGTAATTACCTCTGCTTTCCCCTACAACTAGAAAGCCAAACTGTACTATAGAAATGATAGCTGAAGTGTATAAATTAGACAATTGCTCCTTTGCATGCATACAATTCTTTTTTCTTTATAGAATACATTTTAATACATATAATAATAATGACTCCTGAGATATTTTCAAAACAAACTTCAACATGAGATCAACTAAAACAAACCAAAATCATATTTATATCTAGCAATGTTACCATTTCGGTAAAACAAAAAAGGTAACTAATTGAGAAACCAAAGTTAACCTTAGTTTACAAATGTGTTCCTCTGATCTAATCATGAATTCATTTTAGCTTCTAATAAATAGTGTCTTTGTTTTATCTCCCTCTTGGTAGCTCCATCAACGTCTGTCTGGGTTTGCTCCCTCCTTTAGAGAAATTAATGTCCAAGGATTAAAATGAGCCTCCATTGTTTTGTGACTACTGTCCAAATGCTCACTTACCAGAAGATTATACGGGCAGGTAAAACTAGCGTTAATAATCACCTATCTTATGGATCCATTTCCTTAAGAAAGCACAGTCTAACATAATGCTGTCAAAGTGGTTTTTGCTATAGTAATGTGTGCCTGCCTACCTACATACCTATACAGCATATATTCATATTTCTGGTCTAAATTTCAGCTAAATTTTTTATAAATGTAACTGGTTTAAAGGAAGATGTCTTTTTAAAGTATCATGTGGAAACATTTGTTTCTAAGACAAAAGAAGAAGAAAATACTTAGCAACCGACCAGCTTTAATTTATTTTTCTGAATAACATCTTTGTTTTCCTTCTGGTATATCTCCATTTTCTTTTTGGTGTTGTCCAAATCCACATTGTTGGTCAAGTTGAAAACTGCATTAGAAAGGAAACAATGACATGAAAAACATTTTTAATATAAATCTTGAGTAGACAATAAAAAACAAATATCACAGTGACTCATTTGTTAGGTTGTCATTCTTTATAGCTCTATTTGTGACCTTTTAATCACCTACTTATTTTAGAGACTAGCTCTAGTTACGGCAACCGTGTTTTCCAAGTCAAATACAACGACAGACTGTCTGACTCTCACAAAATACCTAAATGTCAGGATCACTCCAGAAAACCTAAGATATGTGCTTGCCACACTTAATTAGATCTGATTTTTATAGTCCCCTCTCTAGCTTTAAAAGCAAAAAAAAATTGTTTAAAATTTTTTAATATAAAGAGTAAGTCTGGAATCTACTACAAGAGTCAGAATTTTAAAAAAGAGTTAAAAAATCATATATTTGTATAATTTAAATCAAACAAAAAACAGGTTTTATCCCCATTCCAATTGTCTCCAACATGAGTACACACAGGCTTGAATTACTTCCCTTGTAGTCTAGCTCTAGAAACGTATGAAATAAAAGAGTTGGAACTTAAGAAGAAAAATAAAGGATAAACTGGCACCAAAACTTAAACTAAAAGAATTTCTTAAGAGAACCACTGAGATATGTTTAGATACTACTAAATTTTCTGTAAATTAGAACTCTCTTGTTATAATTCCAACTCAAAATAATTTGAATTATGAATGCCATATTCCCTTCTAATTTTCCATATGTAAATCAAAGTGACTATAATACTCTGAACAATTAAAAAAAGACCTTCTTGCTATATATAAACTCATATGGAGGAATCCATATCAGTAAGACTCTCCTGTTCCATAATTCAATTCAAGCCTCCTTTAGCTTCCCTTGTAATCTTTCTACATCCATTATTAGCCCTTCCACCCCTTCTCTAATAACTTACCACTGCTTCCTGCTTCTTGTCCTACAAACAAGACAGATCTACCCTAAATAACTCTGCTCTATCCCTTGCGTTTCTACAGATTGCTTCCCCATCTCACTCTTTCCTTTAATAGCTTATAAGAGTTGAAAAGTAACACTGGAGGACCAATGCAGAGTTGCTTGTTTTGTTGAGCAAAGCCATCAAACAGACTCAAATGACCAGTTTGATCTATAATTTCATTTTTTTCTTCTCAAAAGGCCAACTTATTTCAGAACATCAATTTATCATAATCACTGTTGAAAATCCAGGCTCATTTAGGTATAAAGGCAAAAGTCTATTCAGTTTTATCATACGCAATTTTAAATCTGGAAGAATTGAGAGAAAATGAGAAGCAATTATCCTCTAGCAACTTCTCCAGTTTTTTAACATAAAGTGGGAAAGAAAATAAGTCAGGGAGTCTGGCTAGGATGCAATGTGGGACAATCTTCATAAATCACACTCTAGTTCTGACACAAAACAGTCAGAGGGAGGCTCCAGACAAGCAGCAATCTCAAAAACGTACCTCTGATCCTTAGTTAAAATGGTGATTCCACTATCTTTACCAACCACTCACAATCTACCCCTTGTATTTAATAGGCCATCCTCTAAGCAACCAAATCCAATGATCTTTCACAACTCTCACCATCCTCAACATCTACCAGATCCAACCTTAGCCTCCCAAGTAGCTTGGATTACAGACATGCACCACCATGCCTGGCTAATTTTTGTATATTTCAGTAGAGACAGGGTTTCACCATGTTGGCCAGGCTGGTCTTGAGTTCCTGGCTTCAAGTGATCCACCCGCATTGGCCTCCCAAAGAGCTGGGATTACTGGCGTGAGCCACCATGTCCAGCCATTAACCCAGGCTATCTGATTCCAAACCTGAACTTTTTTTTTTTTTTTTTTTTTTTTTTTTTGAGACATAGTCTTGCTCTGTCGCCCAGGCTGGAGTGCAGTGGCGCAATCTCGGCTCACTGCAAGCTCCGCCTCCCGGGTTCACGCCATTCTCCTGCCTCAGCCTCTCGAGTAGCTGGGACTACAGGCACCCGCCACCACGCCCGGCTAATTTTTTTATTTTTATTTTTAGTAGAGACGGGGTTTCACCGTGGTCTCAATCTCCTGACCTCGTGATCCGCCCGCCTCGGCCTCCCAAAGTGCTGAGATTACAAGCGTGAGCCACCGCGCCCGCCCCAAACCTGAACTTTTATCTACAACGCCTACAAAACTAGTTGTGTCATTTCTCTCAATGCCTGAAAACCACTGCTACCTAGCAGTCCTCTGCATTTGTATGCCCCTACACTTTCCCATTTCCATACCTGTGATTAAACTGTTCCCTACCCATAGGGCTCATCTCAGTACCAACCTCAACCCAGAACAACAGTGAATATCCACATATGACTCACCCTTCTATACCCATTTTAATGACCAGCTCCTCCTTATGAGACACTGTGCAGTTACAATCTCTCCATCCCTGAATGCTTACAATACATTGTCTAATATCGTTCTACTGGCATTTACCCACTTTCTACCCTGTATAATTATTTCAATGTGCACATCTTGTCTGACCTATTAGAATGTTCCTTGAGGGCAGTTTCTAGGTCTGATTCATCTTTATTATCACTTCCACTACTTCTAATGCACTCCTATTAGAATGGCAAAACTCCAATGACAACATAAAATGCTGGTACAGATCTGGAGCAACAGGGACTCTCGTTCCTTGCTGGTGGGAATGCGAAATGGTATAGCCACTTTGGAAGACAGCTTCCTAGTTTCTAACAAAACTAAACATACTCTATCACATAATCTGGCAATCAAGCACCTAGGTATTTATCCGAATGAACTGAAAACATATGTTCACACAAAAACCCACACATGAATGGTTACAGCTTTATTAATCATTGCAAAAACTTGGAAGCAACCAAGACATCCTTCAGCAGATTAAAAAAAAAAGTAGTAGTATTCAGCACTAAAAAGAAATCAGCTATAAAGCCAAGACACAGAGGAGCTTTTAAATACATATTGCTAAGTGAAAGAAGCCAATCTGAAAAGGCTACATACTGTATGATTCCAACTATATAACATTCTGGAAAAGTCAAAAGTATAAAAACTAAAAACAGTGTTTGTCAGGGGTTGGGGTAGGGAGGAATAAACACACAGAAAAACACAGAGGATTTTTAGGACAGTTAAAATGACTCTGTGTGATATAATGGTAGATACACATTATTATACGTTTGTCAAAACTCATAGGGTGTACAGCACCAAAAATGAATCCTAAACTACAGACTTTGTGTAATAATGATGTATCAATGTAGGTTCATTGATTGTAACAATGTACCACTCTGGTGCAGGATGTTAATAGTGGGGGAGGCTGTGCACTGTGCACATGTAGAGGGAAGAGGTATATAGGAACTCTCTATACTTTTTGCTCAATTTTGCTGTGAATCTAAAACACTAAAAAAAAAGTCTACTTTTATAAAAAAAGAAAAAAAGAAAAAACTTCTCATCTGGTATGGGCTCAAGAAATACTTGTTGAATTATCATGAGAGAAAAAAATAAACTAATACCCAACATTTATAATTACTTTTATAATTATAGATTTAATTAAAATAATCTTTATAATTACAGATTTGAACATGGCAAAGGAGGAAGGTTCAAAAGGACAGGACTAAATTATCTTGGTTTCTTATGGTATGAATCTACTGAAAAGTAAGCAGTCAAATTGATATCCCATGTAGAGCTCTACTAGTATGCAAAAGACATTTTAAAACAGTTTAAAAAACACTGTTGATTAGCAAACTAGACAGTATACTACTGATTTTAACTTTTCCATTAAATAGAGCCCAGAAATAGGTAAACTTAAATTCTAGGTGAAATTAATCTGTTTTTATATAAACAATTTCTTTTATGCTTATCAAAAACTTTATGAGTTCTGGATCACTTGAGGCCAGGAGTTTGAGACCAGCCTGGTCAACATAATGAGGCCCGATCTCTACCAAAAAAATAAAATTAAAAACTTAACCAAGTGTGGTGGCACACACCTGTAGTCCTAGCTACTTGGGAGGTAGAAGCAGAATGATCATTTGAGCCCAGGAGTTTCAGGCTACAGTGAGCTATGATGGTACCACTGCACTTTAGCCTGGGAGACAGAGTGAGACCCTATCTCTAAAAAATAAATGAATAAATAAAAATTTAAAAAAGAAAACTTTATGAATTCCAAAAAAAGTAAAATAATTTGTTTCATATTTTAATTTAGAAGCAAAGATAACAGCAATAATAAATGCAAATCATAATCAGATAATACAAATCTCTTCCTTTAAAAAGTAAGAAAAGAACCATAAAAGTGAATTACTATTTTTAAAAGTTTTCAGATGAAGCAGGTCTCATTCATACCCAATGAATCAGGTTGGTACAACAGCCGTGAAGAAAAAGGAATAGAAGCTAATTTGCTATAACAATCATTTGACCCTTTATCTGTTTACTGGTTTAGCTTAGATGTTGACCTGCCTTTAGTCAAGTATTAAAAGCAAACAAAAAGCCTATTGTATTTTCTGAAAGATTTAATGTTATTCATGTACAATTTTGAAGTCTTTTTGACATCCAGAATTTATAATTAAAGCCCTTAGGACTTTCTCACCCTTTTAAGATAAGTATTCTCTGCACCAAAAGAATAATCTGTTTTGCACCAAAAGAATAATCTGTTCATTATGAAACTAAGAATAAACCTTTGAGATAATCCCCGGAGCCATAAGGAACAAGAATTTTATGTATAGATTGTCATAACCACAGAAAAGAGCCTATTGTTAATGCCATAAGAAAGTCCATCTTCATGTGTGCCCCTTCTATTGAAAATGTTTGATGCTATTATTCAAAATTATAATGTTTTCATTTTTATATTCATATTCAAAAGATTCATAATGAAATTTATTCAACAAAATTATCTCAATCTCCAATTTATGAATCCTCAAACACTGACCCTGAGGCACCCTAATAATTCTAGTTCTCTTACTCCAGATTTAAACGTTTATCTTCAACAGCACCCTTCTACCTATAAGATCGAGTTCAAATGTCTTTAATATCCTTCAAAATACGGCCCCAACCTACCTTTTTTCTGTCATCTCTAATAATTCCATAGAACTTCATGTTCTAGACTCAGAAAGTAAGAAAATCCTATATTTACAATTTGGCTCCATTCTTTACTAGCAATGCAATCTTGGGCACAATACTTAAGCTCTCTGTGCCTCTTCTCCAGATGCAAAATAGGAATAAAAATGCCTGTCTCTTAAGAGTTTCAAAAATTACATGAGATAATGTGTGTACAGCTCAGTCTGGTACTTAGTAAATGTCCATTAAATTAACAGTTTATACTTCTGATTAACACAAATAATACAGATATCGCAGACATCTATCTTTAAAAGTATGAATAAAACACAAAATAGAAAGCTATTGAAACAAGATTTTTAAAGGAAGTTTTGGCTGGGTGCGGTGGCTCATGCCTGTAATCCCAGCACTTTGGGAGGCCAAGGCGGGTGGATCACAAGGTCAGGAGTTCAAGATCAGCCTGGCCAAGATGGTGAAACCCCGTTTCTACTAAAAATACAAAAAAAAAAAAATTAGCCAGGCGTGGTAGTGGGCGCCAGTAATCCCAGCTACTCGGAAGGCTGAGGCAGATAATTGCTTAAACCCGGGAGGCGGAGGATGCAGTGAGCCGAGATCGTGCCACTATACTCCAGCCTGGGCGACAGAGTGAAACTCCGTCTCAAAAAAAAACAAAGAAGTTTAATTTATATGATGAAAAACAGAACAATGCCATACAACTAAGTGGTGGAGCCACACTCTAACAAAACTTAAAAGGTCTAAAACTAAAGTTTTCACTTTATCTCTCATTTCTGCAAATGCTTCACCCAACAAAACAAAATAATAGAAAATACTGCCTATTCTCCCGTGTTTACCTGATTAACACCATACAACTGCATGGGGTCGGGTCATAATATTTGAATTTGTCCTTGCCTACTCTAACACACTTCCTACATCAAATCAACCACTTGAATATTCTATGTCTAAAATATCCTCTTTATCTATCCCCACTGTGACTATCTACTCCAAGCCTTCATTATTTCTCATCCAAATTACTGTAATGGCCCCTTGAAAAGTCATTTCTCACTCTTTAGTATCTCCTCTTAGCTACAAGATAAAATCTTAACTGACAGCCCAGTTTACAAAGCCCTCTTTTTTTTTCAGTTAACAAACAATAATTGTATATATCTATGGAGTACAATGTGATGTTTTGATATATGTATTCACTGTGGAACTATTTTATCTAATTAATTAACATATCCATCACCTGACATGCTTATTTTTTGTAGCGAGGACATTGAAAATCTACTCTTTTCACAATTTTGAAATATACAATACATTATTATTAATTATAGTCACCATGCTGTGCAATAGACCTCAAAAACTTATTCCTCCTAATTGAAATTTCATATCCTTTAGCCAACAAAATAATAAAAAATACTGCCTATTCTCCAATGTTTACCTGATTAACTCCATACAGCTCCCCTTTCCCCACCCACCATCCATCCCACAGCCTCTGGTAACCGCCATTCTACTCTTTACTTCTCCAAGTTCAACTCTTTTAGATTCCAGATATAAGTGAGACCATGCTATATTTGTCTTTCTGTGACTGACTTATTTCTGTGACTGACTTAGCATAATGTCCTCCAGGTTGATCCATGTTGTTGCATATTACAGAATTACCTTCTTTTTTAAGGCTGAAGGATTCCATGGTGCATATGTACCACATTTTCTTTATCCATTCATCCAATGATGGACACTTAGGTTGATTCCATATCTTAGCTACTGTGAATAGGGCTGTAGGTTATAGACCCATAAGTGGGATTACTGGATCATATGGTAGTTCTGTTTTTAGTATTTGAGGAACTTCCATACTGTTCTCCAAAATGGCTGTACTAATTTACATTCCCACCAACAGCATACAAGGATTCCCTTTTCTCCACATCCTCATCAACACTTATCTCATCTTTTGGTAATACCCATTCTAACAGATGTGAAATGATATCTCATTGTGATTTTAATTTGCATTTCTCTGATGATTAGTGGTGTTGAGCACATTTTCATATACCACACGTATGTCTTCTTTTGAGAAATGTCTACTCAGGTCCTTTGCCCATTTTTTAATCAAGTATTTTCTTGCTACTGAGTTGAGTTCCTTATATATTTTGGAGATTAACCCTTTATCAGATTTCTGGCTTGCAAATATTTTCTCCCACTCTGTAGATTACTTCTTCACTCTGTTGTTTCCTTTGCTGTGAGGAAGTATTTTAGTTTGATAAATCCCATTTGTCTATTTTTGCTTTTGTTGTCTATGGTACTAAGGCCTCCTTAATCCAGCCTGTTTTTCAGGCCTCATTTTTAGTCATCCCTCATGTTTTACCTACCTATAACAGACTACTTGCTCATTCTCCAACATGCTCAACATTTTTCTATCTCAGTGCCTTTTTCTTTTATTACAAATGTTTTTCCAAGCCCTTTCTATCTGGTTAACTCTTCTTCTTCTTTCAAGATCAAACTCACATGTCATCTCTTCCCTGAACTTCACCAAACCATCTCTCTATTTCCCAGTGCTAGGTTAATTGCTTTATCTGTATTCCCATAGCATTTTATAAATGCCTATTTATAAGACTTATCACATTACATTATAGTTATTAGTTAACATAATTATCTCCCCCTTTAGAGTCTGAGCTTATTGAGGGCAAATACCACATATCCCCATCCATAAAGCAGTTCACATAACATAATTTAAAAACTTGCTGAATTGAACTGAAGTTCAGAAAATAAACTATAAATCCAAGAGGTTACTTCCCAAAAATCATCAATATCTTTAAATAGAGTAGAACCACTCTTTAATCAACACGATGAGGATTTATAGTTGACTATTTAAATAAGTCTGTTAAAGGAGAGAAACACACACATACACCTGTCTCTCTCTTCAAATACTTTAACTTAAAACATATATAGGAAGTATATAGTCATTCTCTAACTTAATGACATACAGCAAATTCTAGTTTTTAGAGTTTTGCTTCTTCCTTATATAGGCCATAATTGTCATCTATATCGTTCAGTTTCCTTTTTTGTTTTCTGTTTTTTTGGTTTTTTGAGACATGGGCATGCTCTGTTGCCTAGGTTGGAGTGCAGTGGCGCAACCATGGTTCACTGTAGCCTTGGACTCCTAGACTTCAGCGATCCACCTCAGCCTCCCAAGTAGCTGGGACTACAAACATGTGCCACTACACCCAGCTACTTTTTAAAATTTTGGTAGAGATAGATCTCATTATGTTGTCCAGGCTGGTATCAAACTCCTGGGCTCAAGCAATCCTCTTGCCTTGGCCTCCCAGAGTGCTGTGATTACAGGTGTGAGTCACTGCACCTGGCCAATTTCCATTTTTTAAGAAGTGACTTAAAAACCTGAGAAGCAGAATCCTTCTAGAGTTTTACAATTTTTTCCCCAACCTTACACACTTTAAATATTTAAATTACATATAATATTAAATATGTATTTAATTACATAACTACATAACTACAATAACAAGTACAACTGGCATAAGAAGATTGACGGCATTCACAATGCATTCATTATGCTGTGGGTATCAGTGAGTACATTTTATGGAAGAACTGGGGAATGACAGTTACTTCAATGAGACAATTACGTGGAGGTTGCTTAAGAGAGTTTCCCGATACTGCAACTGAAGACAGTCCTTCATGAATATACATAATAGCAGAATCACTTTCAAATTAAATGGTCTGAGCCACAGCTTCTATATTTTGGTAAAGAAAGCATTACATGTTGTATACCCCTAATATCCAGACTTGCTCTTGCCTATCAATTCTAGTACCAATTATGGGCCCCATGTTGTCCATACCTTCAAATTACTTTATCTTGGAGCAAGATATATATATATATATATATACACACACACACACACACACACACACACAGTGTGTGTGTGTGTATATATATATAGTTTTTAATCATAGCTCAGTCAGAATCTTAATCCCAGAATCAAGATCTCCTTGTAGTTCATCCCCTAAACGTATTCCTCACCTTCTCTGTACATCAGTTTCTTTTAGTTATCCTGACTGCCTGCTTGTAATTGTGACCATGTATTCAACTTGTACTGTAACACCTATAATCTCCTTTCCCTTTATTGCTTGACCAGACTTTTGACTAATCACATTACCTTTTAGAATATATATAAGCTACTTTTCTTCTCAATTGCTATCCAACAGCTTGCCCTATACTTAGTATCTATGTAGAGCCAGATTTTTACATACCTTCATACTTGCCCAGTTCTCGTAGATTCCTTTCTGGTTTTTCTTCTCAGTCTACATTCTAACTTTTCCACTTTGCCTTGTCACTCCCAATTCTACCATCTTTTCAGCTAAAATTCATAGTCACTCATGATGGCTAAGTTAACATACAAAGCGCAATGAGTACATGCAGAATGGAAAAGCAGTGGCTCTTATGGCACTGAAAGATCCCAGAGAAACCCTAAATTATGTTTTCCACGTGCTTTTACTATGGCATAACAAATGAACTTAGACATATGAGAAAAGTTTCAGACAACAGTTGAAACAAAAAGATTTTCTGGATTTTCTAGTAAAGAAATTAAAAGAATTAGAATATTTATTATTCCTCAGGAATGTGAATTTTTAAGTTTACCATATATAAATCTTCTGAAGAATGATCCATTTTATTATTATCTTATTTTTAATAGTAAATATTGAGTACAGTTACCTATCAAGTTTGAAAGAAAAATGATTGCTGTTTGATCCTCATAGTCTCATTCTAATGTTCACAGTATATAACCTTTGTGTCATTTCCAACCCGCACTTAGTAATAATTGTTGCAAGTTTAAAAAGCAGCATTATTTTTTAAATCAATATATAACAACTTCCAAAGTTTTTAACATCTCTGAAATTTTAAGAAAACTGAAATCATTTTTTCTTGATAAAATCTTCCTTTTGACTAAACACATCAGAAAGAAAAGGCACAAAGATTACTCCAACCTCTGATTCCAGAATAATACTGATTAATAGAATGCCACATCAACAGTCAACTGCTTCAAAGTACTTTAAGACTACTATATCCACAGAAGCACAAATAATGATAAACATATGGCTTTAGTCACTATAAATATGGTTAATAGGAACCCCATTTTTGAAAAATTAGAATATGCTTTCCATTCATTTAAACTACTCTAAAACGTTATCAACATACAGATGCATGTACCCATATAGTCTTCCTCCCCAGCTATAAAGTGTTACTACCTCTATTAAACATATTTCTCCTAAAAGACAATATTAAACAGGTTCTTTACTTAAGTATGCCTTCAATTTGACAAACATGACTCAAGTGCAAAAGAAAGTAATTAGGTAAATGTTAGCTATCACAACAAAACCCGTTAAGAGGTTTTTATGTGAGATGTTCTAAGCATTTAAAAGATAAAAGCACATGGTCTTATAGGCTAGCATACATCAAATTAAAAACGTACCAATTTCTTCCACTTCTTCCAAGAAGTCATTGTATTCTCTTAGACTAGGAAAATCTTCTTCCCTTTTATTGTATCTTTAAGAAAAAAGAAATCTACATATTACATATCATTGCTTTTAATATTATCTAACTGGTTCGCTGTTCTTACCTAATTCATATATGATACATGGAAAAGAATTGCTTACTGTGTAAAACATCGTTCTCTATTTTTTTATTTTTATTTTTTGAGATGGAGTCTTGCTCTGTTGTCCAGGCTGGAGTGCAGTGGCACAATCTTGGCTCACTGCTACCTCCACCTCCCTGGTTCAAGCAATTCTCCTGCCTCAGCCTCCCGAGTAGCTGGGATTATTACAGGCACACACCACCACATCCACTTAATGTTTTTTTGTATTTAGTAGAGATGGGACTTCACCATGTTGGCCAGGCTGGTCTCAAACTCTGACCTCAAGTGATCCGCCCACCTCGGCCTCCCAAAGTGCTGGGATTACAAGCGTGAGCCACTGCGCCCAGCCTAAAACACTGTTTTTCTTGACACCAGGTTTGTAACCAGGCCAAAAATGCAATTCTTAAATTCTTATGACTACAGAGAAGAAGTAGGATCAGGAGAAAATGGTACAATATGCAAAATCCTTGTTAAGACTTCAGGGAAAGATAAATTGGGAGCTTGAAAGATTGGAAAATGAGCTTAAGCAAGGCATAACATTGGAAATTATGGTATTATTTACTTCTAAGGGATTCACTAATTTCCAAAACACAAAAAATTGAAGTGACTCCTCCATTTTTCATGACATAGTCTAAAAAATACTAGATCAAGAAAATCTGTAAATATTGTACCTGTGAAGAATCAGTAAATTGCAAGGAATTAACAATGAAAGATCAAAATCTAAGAGACTACCTTGCAGAAGTTATACAAACAATAAAAGAGCCGCTAGGGGCATTGATAAAGTATCATTGGTTATGTACCTAGAAGGATGCTGCTAAAACACTGGTTACCTGGGTTGAAATGTATACCATCAAAAATAAAAATAAACATATCAATTATTTCTCATAATAAAAGAATGGATAAAAGGAAACCCAAAACTATTAACAAAGAGTAAAGAGTAAAACCTAAATTGTAAATGAAAAAGACAGATTAATAATATATAGGTATATATACACATATATACACACATATATATACTATGCCCATGTGTGTATGTATATATACACAAAAATATACAAGCCAAAATAAACTATAGCTAACATGTGATTTTCTCTAATAGCCTTCAAACTTCAACTTAATGTTACCTCCTCAGCCTACACCTGACATTGACCACAGCAACACTGAGTCGCTAACTATATAGCACTATTCTCAGTCTATAACAAATAACATTTGTTTTGGTTTACCTGTTTTTTGTCTTTTTGCTATCCTATGCTACTGTATGGTAAGTCTCGTGAGGACAGAGTTCATAGCTGTTTTACTCATCACTTCATAACTACTGCTTAACATGCATAACATGTTTACACATAGTAGTAGTGTTTACACATAGTAGGTACTCAATACATAGTAGGTACTCAATACATGTTTATTAATCAAAAAACAAATACAAATGAATAATGAAGCCATCAATCAAGAGGCTCTTCTTTAACAAAGATAAATCATATTACTCAGTTCTCTAAGAATTTAAATGAATTTATAGTTATTTACTTGCTAATCTGTCCACATTTATGAGCAAATAATAATCAATTATTGACCTAATTGTTAAAGTCCTCTTTGTTGACTGAATCATTTGAGCAGGAATACTTACATCTTTAGCACTTTTTTCCTGATCTCAACCTCCTTGTCAACAGTGGGATCTTCAAAGAGTTGTACCCTGAAGTTGCTCTTTCTGAGCGGAGTACCACACTCAGGGCAGTTTCCAGCTCCTCTCACAAACAGTAAATCTACACAACTTTCACAGCTGTAAGGACAGAAATAAAACATAACATTTAAGCCAATGTTCAAATCTACAACACATCTGAATAGTTTGCCCCTATGGGATAAGGAGAGTGAGACTTGAAAACTAGTCACTTATTTAAAATCTTACCAAAAAACTTTCTGGAAAATGTTCATTTTCATTTGGAGCTTACTTTTCAGATATAGGTATCCCAAGTGATACCAGTTTAGTTTTACAGATCAAACAAATTTATAAATTAAAATAAATTGAGTGAGAGACTAGGAAGAAGAGCAGGATAGGGAGAAGTCAAAGAGCATGTAAAAGGCTAGTGTATGGTCACCTCCATCCCCAGTCCCAATATCATCCATAGACCTGGGCAAGAGAAGCCTCTGCCAGTGGCCTGCTCTTTAGAGAGCCCTGTATATCCCAAGCACTAAAATAGATGTTTTTTTCTTCCTTTCCTTGTAAGAATGTCTTTTGAAAGTTCAGCAATCAACTGAGCAAGTGACAATTACAAGAAAGAGGTGCTAGTTGAATGAGGCCCCACTGGCCAGAGGATAAAGAACTTTGAGTGCTCCAGTATGTGTGGGAAAATGAACACAACTTCTGCCATGAGAAATCCCAGAAAGAGTGGCTGCTTATAAAAGCTTTATTCAGTTAAAGTTCGTTGCCCCAAATAAAGCAAACTGAATTCCCAGGCAAGCCAGGTTTCCCAGATACCTGCATCCCCTTTTCTGGTAGTGCAACATTAAGAAGGGCTTACAACTTCCTAGAAGACTTGAGTTGAAAAAACAATGAACTGGAGAGGCAAACCTCTCTATAACCAGATTCCTGGGGACTTGGCGGGATCTGTTAATATACTGTTTTAGATGGGTCTAGGTACCACCCCAATCATCCCTGCCCTACCCCAACAGATCCATACTACCACTCAGTCAGGCAGGTTACAAGGATGGGAGGAGAGGGCAGTTCCTTTAGCCTCTGAGTCTTGAGGGTATAGGCTGCTGGCAACTCAACATGCTGTGTAGGAAATCAGGCTGGTCCAAGGATGTGGCTTGATTTATAACTTTTAAATATTCAAATGTTTTGATAAATATTTAAACATTTGTAGTCCTCCAGGTGTAATCTTGCCCAACTCCATATGTGTTAGGGCCACACAGTCCTAATCACTCCTTTTGTTAGCAATATCTGACATCATCTTATTTATTTCTGTGTTCTGTCTCCTAGACAAGGAAGTACAGTATATTTCATAAGGACAGAATGTTGCCTATCTTGTTCTCTATCCGCAGTGCCTAACACTAAGTACTCACTAAATAAACTTCACAGAACAAAAAAATGAACACAAGACAAAGGGAAAAAGAGAAATTCTAATGAATAGAGAAGAGTTGATTTCTTCCAAGTGTGTATTTAACTTACAGAATAAGCTAAATAAGAAAAGTAATAAGAAAAATAAGAATTTTTAAGGTTATTAGTAAAATACTAACATTGATCTTTATATATATATATACACACACACATATATATACACACATACACATATGTATATATATATATATATATATATATTTTTTTTTTTTTTTTTTTCGAGAATGCAGTGAAGTTATCACAGCTCTCTGCAGCCTTGCCCTCCCAGATTCAGGCAATCTTCCCACATCAGCCTCCTCAGTAGCTGGGATAACAAGCACACACCGTCACGCTCTGCTCATTTTTTTATTTTTTTGTAGAGACTGAGACTCCCTATGTTGCTCAGGCTGGTCTCAAACTCCTGGGCTCAAGCGATCCTCCTGCCTTGACCTCCCAAGGTTCTGGGATTATAGGCAAGAGCCACCACTCCTGGCCTATATCTCTATCTTAATAGTGTCACTAAAAAGTAACAGGGAAAAATTCCAAAGTTCATAGTGTCATTAGCAAGATCAACTAAACCCCAGATAAACCACTTTGGACTTAGGAAGTTTCAGAATGGTGCATTTCCACTATTCTCTGTGGTTAGAGGAAATTAAACCCATCCATGGAAGGTGAAAACAGACACACTTTATAACTATACTAACTAAAGATATTTATAAGCAAGCAGCTATCCAAAATATTCAAAATTACAGAGCCATAAATAACATTATATATCTCAAGGTCTTGGAGATTAGACTCAATCAATAGTTTAGTCAGCAAGGTAATATAGAACATTAATATTTCTAAAAGTCATATTGTATATTAGACATAATATATTGTTTCCAAAATCAGTTGTACATCTCCACTTTTTATAATCTGCCTTGTCATAATAATTTAAACAGTATTAAAATTTTTTATTGCAGTTTATTTTCCTATGTAACATTTTCCATTTCTAATTTTAACTGTGAAAAGAATATTTTTCTTTAAAGCTTATAAAATATAGAATTATATAGAAAAATAATTCAAAGTTCTACTTCACTGTGTTCTGTATCTCACTTCCCATGGGTAATATGCTACTGTTGAGTTTAGTGTTTGTGTGGCCACATCTTTTTCTACATATTTACAAAATATATATATAAAAACTAAACATTAAAAAAAGAACAGGCCAGGCGTGGTTGCTCACGCCTATAATCCCAGTGCTTTGGGAGGGCAAAGCAGGAAGATAGCTTGAGGCCAAGAATATAAGACCAGCCTAGACAACATGGCTAGATCCCTCCCTCTACAAAATATAAAAATTAAAAAAAAATTAGCCAGATGTGGTGGTACATGCCTGTAATCCTAGCTACTCAGGAGGCTGAGGCAGGACAATCACTTGAGCCCAGGAGTTCAAGGTTACTGTCAGCTGTGATCAGCCACTGCACTCCAGCCTGCGTGACAAAGCAAGACCTATATCCAAAAATAAATAAATAAATAAAATAAAGAACAGGAGAAATAGGCTGGGTGCAGTGGCTCACACATGTAATCCCATCATTTTGGGAGGCCAAGGCAGGCAGGTCACTTGAGCCCAGGAGTTTGAGACTGGCCTGGGCAACATGGCAAAACCTTGTTCCTACAAACAAACAAACAAAAAACAACAACAAAAAAAAAAAACAAAAAATTAGCCGGGCATGGTGGCACACGCTTGTAGTCCCAGCTACTTAGGAGGCTGAGATGGAGGATCACCCAAGCCCAGGAGGTAGAGGCTGCAGTGTGCTGTGATCATGCCAGTGAACTCCAGTCTGGGCGACAGAGCGAGACCCTGTTTCAAAAAAACAAAAAAAAAGAAGAAGAAGAAGTAGTAGTAGTTGATAATTGCTAGTTCATTTTATCTGGCAACAGAGCAACCAAAACAGCAGTATATGGGCAATCTTTTGCCTCTAGGAGTGCTAGGAATTTTTTCAAATAAAACTTTACATTCTGCAGAAAACAGAAAAATCTGCTGAAGAAGCCCAAATTTTCAGTCATTATCCATTTCCAAAAACATTTTTATGGTTTTTGTTTTTAAAAATCAGAATGGTGCTCATCCTTTTTCTCTCTGAATGACTTATTTTTAGCAGATTTTATTTTATCAAGAATATTCTCGTCAAAATTTTAGTCAATTGTTCGCTTTACTTTTTAAAGAACAACTATATTCCATGTAGAATTTCAAATATTATTAAAACATACTGGCTTAAAAAAATTATTCATAGTTTGTCAAAAACTCTATACTTAAGACTTTCTGTGAAGTAACCTAGTTTCATCAGCACTTTCCATTCTTCATTAGCTCCTTGGCTTTTAAAAATGAAACAGAAACCTATGGTCTTGCAAGCTAAAAAACAAGTAATAACATTGTTAAAGAAAAATTTTATTTTTACAATAAATTCTTCCTTAAGCCCATGTGTACTAAATTATGTAAGAAAGAAGCAGGATATTAATTTAAAAAAATTTTCCTTCCAAAATAAACCTAACTTGTCTATACAAAAAAAATATTGATTGAAGTGCCATATCTTTGAACATTAAAAATTTAGAAACCTTAATTCAACTAAATCATTTGACAAAAATCTCTGCTCTAACTGAATCATAGAAATTTTAGAGGTAGAAATGACCTAAATGATCACCAGTTAATTAAAATATTATCAACATCCAATAATGAAATGCGTTAAAGGATTCACGGAAAACACACGAAAAAAATAACACCTGGTGCATTTTAGAAAAGGCAGTCAATTTATAAATAGACTTTGTTCCAATAGTTTGCTTACAAATTAGCTGCTTGGAAATCAAAATACATTTTTCCCAAATAAACTATTTATATGTGATGGTTAGGGTTTTCAACTAAACTGGCCCAAAAAAGATGAATAAAATATTAGACATTTTCTTATTTTTCTCTCCTTCCTAACCTCCACCATGAGTTGACGATATCAGCTTTCAAGCAGGAACTAAACTGAAATTTTAAAAGAATATTCTACAAGTTTTGGTCCCCAGAAAGTAACCAATTGAAATCTTCACCTTAAAAAGGTTTGAGATATTCTTAAAGCCCAGATATTTGTAATTTTAAAAAACTTATGACCTCAAAACGAATAACTTTTGATAGAAGGGGTATACAATCTTAATAAAAGTAGAGACTTATTTGCATACATGGACTTCAAGCCAATTAGCCATGGGATCCAGTTAACTTTGTCTACGATAATCATTTCTCATTTATCTCAGCAACTAAAATAGGAATGTGTTACATTTACTTATGTGGCATTCTCAATTTAAACTTTGGAATATTTGCTGTTAAATTTCCTCATCAGTCCTTTCATACCTTTAGGCTAAATTGCTATGAATCACTTGATACCTAAAAGGGAACTCAGAATCTATGTATTCCAAATCCTGAGAAAAAATTTATAAACTACCTCAACGAAGTGCTTTTGGAATATGAAGCAAAAGAATTCATCCACAGGTAGAGAAGTGATGGCCTGGGAGCAGGTATTAAAACATTACGAAGAGATAGTAGACTCTCAGAAGAAAAAAAAAAAAAAAAAAAGATATTGCCCTCAAAATTTTAAAAAGCATGTTTACCCATTTTTTCATTATCTTAGAACTCAAAATTAATGTCTAATCAGTCTTCTGTTGGCTATTATCATTCAGCATAGCAATTTTCAACTAACAAGCAAATAATATAAGGTACAAATTCAAATAGTATATTTAAGTCCATTCTGAGCCAGAAAAACGGAGCTGTGTAAAAACAAATATTTGTACTCAAGGGAAAAGGAAAGAGTTAATAATTAAATAAAGCTGTGCCAGAAAAACATACTTTCAAACAAATGGGTTTGTATCCTCCTGACAGACAGCAAGGACCATGGAATCTATCCAGTTTTCCTTTTTGCCCCTTTGCCAGAAAACTCCTAAGCCAAATTTAAATCCTTTATGGAATAACACTATAAATATTTTCTAGAAAGAGGCTGGAAATATATGAAGGAACGTAGAAAGAAAATAACATTCATTAGGGCTTTTGCGATATGATGTAGATATTATTTTCCTTACTACATAGATGAGGGCATTAAGCATGGAGAAGTCGAATAACTGGCTTAAAATCATATAACTAGTAAGAATTCACCATTACCCTGTGAATCCCATATATCTGAGACAGGACTCAGTCAATTTAGGAAGTTTATTTTGCCAAAGTTAAGGACACACCCTCAGGAGGTCCTGATGACATGTTCCCAAAGTGGTCGAGTACAGCTTGCTTTTATACATTTTATATTGATAATCATGATATACATTTTATATTAATAATCACTGTGTGTAAGATATACATCAGTTTGGTCCAGTAAGGTGGGACAAGTCGAAGTGGGGGCTTCCAGGTTAGAAGTAGATGAGAGACAAAAGGTTGGATTCTTTTGAGTCCTTGATCAGCCTTCCACTGAATACACAATTTAGTCTGGCTCAGTGAAACTGCATTTTTACATAAACAATAGGGCAGAGGAAGCAATCAGAGATTCATTTGTCTCAGATGAGCCTCAGAGGAATGACTTTCAATAGAATGGGAGGCAGGTTTGCACTAAGCAGTTCCCAGCTTGACTTTTCCCTTTAGCTCAGTGATTTTGGGGGTCCCAAGATTTATTTTCCTTTTACAGTCCTCTTCATACTCTACACTTTCTCCTTCAATCTTATTCTTACAATTTTTATAAGGACCTATGAAAATAATCATCCTAAGTATCTATTTCTAGCCTAAAAATCTCTCCTAAATTCCTATTACACACTGCCTATTACACAATTACTCTTTGATATCCCACAAGTTACCTCAAACTCAACATACTCAAAACCAATATTCTTCTGTGTCAGATACACCAACTTTGTGCATAAACATTCATATACTATGGTGAAAACAGAAAAAAAAAGAAAAAGAAGTAACTCTATTACAAAAGCATACTTTGAATACTATCATAAGCTTTCAGCCAATGAGCAACAGCTCAACAAATTATACTACATACTCCTAGCCAGCATGTGTTAATGACACATCATACTCCAAATGCTCTAAGCCAAGAACATTTTCTGAAATATGTGGACTATTCTGTAGCCATTCTTTCTGCCACTGATGAATAGTTTCATCCTGATAGCTAAAAAGGGTGTGCATGTGATGGTGCTGGATGTTAAGATTTAAGACATTAGAGGTTCAAAGCCCCTTCAGGGATATGGTTGAGGAACAAGGTAAAAGCTAAGTTAGAAACTGGAGGGAAAAGTCTGTCTAACTTTATGAAGGGCTTCAGAAATAATACTGCAGACTGGGAGAACTGACAATTACAGGCATGCCTCATTTTATTGCGAATTGCCTTACTGGGCTTTGCAGATATTTCATTTTCTACAAATTCAAGATTTGTGGCAACGCTGCCATGGAATGAGTCTATCGGCGCCATTTTTCCAACAGCATGTGCTTACTTCATGTCTCTGTTTCACATTTTGGTAATCCTCACAATATTTCAAACATTTTCATTATAGTTATATCTGACATGGTGCTATGTGGTCAGTGATCTTTGGTGTTACCATTTTAATTGTTTCAGGATACCATGAAAAGCACCCACATATAAACTTAATAAATGTTGTATGTACTCCAACTGCTTCACCAACTGTTCCTCCAACTCTCTCCCTCTTCTCAGACCTCCCATTCCTTGAGACACAACAATATTTAAATTAGGCCAATTAATAACCCTACAATGGACTCTTAGGTGTTCAAGTGAAAAAAACAGTCACAGGTTTCTCACTTTAAATCAAAAGACAGAAATGACCAAGCTTCCTGAGGAGGGTGTGTCATAAGCTGAGATAGTCCAAAACCTAGGCCAACTGCACCAGTTAGCCAAGTCATGAATGCAAAGGAAAAGTCCTCAAAGGAAATTAAAAGCACTGCGCCAATGACACACAACGTTAAGAAAGCAAAACAGTCTTATCGTTTATACAGAGAAAGTTTCAGTGGTCTGGATAAAAGATCAAACCAGCCACAACATTCCCTTAAACCAAAACCTAATCCAGATCCTAATCCCTAACTCTCTTCAATCCTGTGGTGACTGAGAAAGGTGAGGAAGTTGCATAAGAAAAGTCTGAAGCTAGCAGAGGTTGGTTCACAAAATTCAAGGAAAGATGCTGTTTCCATAACATAAAAGTGCAAGGTGAAGCAGCAAGTGCTGATATGGAGGCTTCAGCAAGTTATCCATAATATCTATCTAAGATAATGATGAAGGTGGCTACACTGAGAAACAGACTTTTCAATGCAGATGAAACATCCTTCTATTGGAAGATGCCGTCTAGGACTTCCATAGCTACAGAGGAGAAGCCAATTCCTGGTTTCAAAGCTTCAAAGGCAAGGCTGTCATTTCAGGAGCTAGTGCAGCTGATGACTAAATTGAAATCAATGTTCATTTGTCATTTTGAAAAATCATAAAGCCCTTAAATATTATGCTAAATCTATACTGCCTGTGCTCTATAAATGGAAGAATAAAGCCTGAATGATGGCACATCTATTTACAGCATGGTTTGCTTAATATTTGAACCCACTGTTGAGACCTATTGCTCAGAAAAAAAGACTCCTTCCAAAATGTTACTGCTCATTGACAATGAATCCGGTCACCTAAGACCTCTGATGGATATGTGCAAGGACATGAATGTTGTTTTCATGCCTGCTAACGCAACATCCATTCAAAAGCCCATGGGTCAAGGAGTAATTTTGACATTGAAGTCTTGTTATTTAAGTAATACATGTCATAATGCTGTAGCTGCTACAGACAATGATTCCTCTGATAGATCTGGGCAAAGCAAATTCAAAACCTTTTTGAAAGGATTCTAGATGCCATTAAGAACACGTGTGATTCATGAGAAAAGATAAAAAATATTAACATTAAAAAGCATTTGGAAGAAGTTGATTCCAATCCTCACAGATGACTTTCAGGGTCTGACCTCAGTGGAGAAAGTAACTGCAGATATGGCAGAAACAGCAAGAGAACTAGAATTAGAAGTGGAGCCTGAAGATGTGACTGAATTGCTGCAATCTCATGATCAAACTTGAACAAATGAGTTTTGGCTTCTTAGGGATGATTCTTGAGATGGAATCTACTCCTGGTGAAGATGCTGGGAACACTGTTGAAATGACAAGAGATTCAGAAATAACATATACAGTTAGTTGATAAAGTGTGGCAAGGTTTGAGAATTGATTCCAATTTTGAGAGAAATTTTCCAGTAAGTAAATGTTATCAAACAGCATCACATGCTCCAGGGAAATCTTTCATGAAAGGAAGAGTCAATAGATGCAACAAACTTCATTGTTGTCTCATTTTAAGAAATCATCAAGGCCACCCCAACCTTCAGCAATCACCACCCTGATTAGTCAGGAGCCATCAACATCTGGGCAAGACCTTCTACCAGCAAAAAGATTATAGTCACTTTTGAAGGCTCAGATGATTGTTAGCAATTTTTAGCAGTAAAGTATATTTTAATTAAGGTATGCACACTGTTTTTTAGTCATATTTATATTGTACACTTAATATACTACAGTATAGTGTAAACATAACTTTTATATGCACTAAGAAACCAAAAAGTTTGTGTGACACACTTTATTGTGCTAGTCACTTTATTGTGCTATTTGTTTTATTATGATATTTGCTTTACTGTGGTGGTCAGAAACCAAACCAGCAATATCTCTGAGGTATGTCTGTATACGAGTAATAAGGGAAAGCATCATGGCCACAGGAGCATTCAGGACTTTGGAGACTTGAAAGAATGATGTCCCACTAAACCAAGCTAGCATCTCCACAGAGACCTTTACTATAATTCTACTTCGGGGAAAGGAAGGGCAAATTCAACTAATACTCTGATTTCCATTAATGCAGGTCCTGCACTAAATAAGGTATGTCTTTACTTCCACCATGATTCAAAGGAGCTAAAAATACACGTACCTAAGTATGTCCAAAAAGAATGTCAGCAATTACCTGAAAAGGCTATTATTAAAATGTTTCTCCCTTTTCCAAATAGGTATCTATAGATGCCAGATAGTCTTTATTTATTTCAACCAAAACATACGACAGACTCAACACAGAAGCAGATGTGAGAATCTAGTTTTCTTCTCTTAAGCCAAGCATTTTAAAAAGATTTGCAAAAATGTAAAACAATGCTACTCATCTCACAAAATGTTTTTGTTTTGGAAAATATAGTTACATTTCATAAAAATATAGTTTGTGGTAACATGTAATAGGTTTATAATTTTTGATGAATAAATATTTCAAAGTTTCCAAATTTTAATTCCTAATATGATAAATGTTAACAGATATAACTTTCATAAATAAGAGGTCTTGAGGGTCATCAATAACTTTTAAAATTATAAAAGTTACTAACGGCCGGGCGCGGTGGCTCACGCTTGTAATCCCAGCACTTTGGGAGGCCGAGGCGGGCGGATCACGAGGTCAGGAGATCGAGACCACGGTGAAACCCCGTCTCTGCTAAAAATACAAAAAATTGGCCGGGCGTGGTGGCGGGCGCCTGTAGTCCCAGCTGCTCGGAGAGGCTGAGGCAGGAGAATGGCGTGAACCCGGGAGGCGGAGCTTGCAGTGAGCCGAGATTGTGCCACTGCATTCCAGCCTGGGCGAC